>NC_071993.2:998750-1328333 GCF_028885655.2 Pongo abelii
GCTAAAAATTTAGTGGACAAGTAAGGTACTTTTTTACTGTAGTGTCTTTTAAGTTATCGAAAGTGGAAAAAAGCTAATATTTTTTATTTTTTATAGTGTTGCTAAAGATTATGTGCGACTGATGAAGTACGGCGACTCTCTCTACCGCTGCAAACAGCTGAAGCGTGCGGCCCTGGGACGGATGTGCACGGTGATCAAGAGGCAGAAGCAGAGTTTGGAGTATTTGGAGCAAGGTACTTGTCATGCGTCTGCAGGAACCGTGTTAGCATCCTACTGAGAGGATGCGTCCTTGTTGAGGGCTTGAGATGTCTGTTTTTGTTGTATTTTGGAGATGACGGGGTCAGTTATTTTTCCTAGCTTTACCTGTGAGAAACAGTAATAGGCTGGTTTTTATTGAAAAAGTGCTAGCACTTAAAATACTTACAAATCAATAGCACTGATAAGAAAATTTATATATTTCATATTTAATAGGTAAGGCACAGACAAAAAAGTCATGAGAAAATACTGAAAAGTATAAAAACTAAGGTGGCTCAAAGTTTATTATTGACTTTTTAATTTTTTTATTTTATTTATTTATTTTTTAAACCAGATTTTCTCTATGACTTTATTTCCTGAATTCATTCTCAAAGATGATGCCATGTATAGAACCCCTTTATAGATGGAGACCTCTTGTTTACTTCAGACTCTGAGCTTCTTGTATAAACTACAGTAAAAATTATCTAATCCCAGATTCTTCTCTAAAGTATACTGGATTATGATATTAACATATTTTATCAATTCTAAGAGGTTAATTTCTTCACATTTTATTTATTGTTTTATTTTATTATTATTATACTTTAAGTTCTAGGGTACATGTGCTCAATGTGCTGGTTAGTTACATATGTATACATGTGCCATGCTGGTGTGCTGCATCCATTAACTCGTCATTTAGCATTAGGTATATCTCCTAATGCTAGACTTTTTTATTTTTAAAAATACTTTTATTTAATAGGACTTTCTGAATTAATGTAGTAGGATTCTATTGAAACAATTACTTGCTTATTTATTTGTGTGTATTCTTACATGACAAATTATTTTGACTCATTTGGTTTTGTTTTCCCTCCTGCATCTTAGAAATAATTTTTAACAAAATTTATGGTACTTGGATGCTTTGCAGGTGCTTTCCTACACATCTGTGTGGTCGTCAGGATGGCCCGGGGGTGCCACCCTGGAGCCGTGTTTGTTACAGATGAGGTGGCAGAATGGCAGTAACCCATGTTGTAGCCAGAGCGGCATGGCGTGCAGGCTTCAAAGTACACTGTTTCCCTAATGTCATCTTGCTAATGAGAATTGTCTGGACACTTCCAGACATGCTGTTGGCCCCATCTTTCACCTAATGAGTTAAAACATGGGCTTAGAAGGGCTGAGGAATATGATTCTTACTGGAGCCAAACTTTGGAAATAACAATTGAATATACTATGTATATACTATTACTCTCTGCAACTATTTTCTCCATCACTTTTGCATTACAAAAGTTGGAGTAAGATTCATATCACCACAGGCCTGGACTGTAACTAAGTTGAAAAGAAAATTTAAAGCAAATCTTAAACTTCGAGTTTCTTAATTTTTCAATTTGAACTTTTCCTAGTGCGTCAGCATTTATCCCGTTTGCCAACCATTGATCCGAATACCAGGACCCTGCTTTTGTGTGGGTACCCAAATGTTGGGAAGTCCAGCTTCATCAACAAGGTTGGTCTGGTTTTTACCGTAAAGCAAATCATCTGACTATTTTAGGTCAGTGTTACTGTATTCTGACGGCATGGGATTCAGGATGGCCTTGGTAATAATTTTGGCCTCTGAGTTGGTCCTTGAGTAAACACTGCCCTGGTCTGCAGGAGGCCCCGGTGCCTGAGTACGCCTGAGTTCCTCTTGGAGAGGATTGACTTTGTCTGTATCTACATTTATATTACTATTACAGAAGCCATTACTTTTTGTTCTTGTGTGTGTCCTATAATTTCTAAGGAATTTGAGACATGTAAGGGCATTTTTGTTGACAACTGGAGAGGTTTTCTTGGGTGTTGTTGGCCAGTCCTGGAATGGCTATGCCAGAGGGGCTCTGGTGGCAGGTGACACTCACCCAGCTGGGGTCTTCCCGTCTGCAGCTGCATCTGAGTGATCTGTTACCTTGGTTGCTGTGTCAGCTTTCACATGAAATTGTATGTGGTCCAGTAGAGGGACGGTGCTGAGTCGCTCTTTCCCTGGGTGAGCTCACTGACTAAGATAAGCGTAACATTTAAGGGACTCGGTCATTTGGTGCTTCAGGAAAATTTGGCTGAGTTTCAGGGACCCAGGAAGAGGCAAAGCAACATTTAAAATGTGAATTTACAACCAGCAACAGCTCATGTGCCAAGAAAATTGTCAAATTTTATGGCTTACTCAGTGCCAAGATCACTTTATTTTTAGTTAAAAAAATTTTTATCTTTTTTTTTTTGTTGAAACTTTTTCTTTTTGAGACAGGGTCTCGCTCTGTTGCCCAGGCTGAAGTGCAGTGGTGCAGACATGGCTCGCTGCAGGCTCAACCTTCTGGGCCCAAACAGTCCTCCCACCTCAGCCACCCAAGTAGCTGGGACCACAGGTGCACACCATCGCACCTGTTTAATTTTTTTTGTTTTTTGTGGAAATGGAGTCTCACTGTGTTCCCCAGGCTGATCTCAAACTCCCGAGCTCAAGCCATCCTCCTGCCTCAGCCTCCCGAAGTGCTGGGATTACAGGCATGAACCCCTCCACCCTGCCTTAAGGCCACTTTTGCTTTGAAATAGATTTGTGAGTTTTATTTTGTCTACAGGTTGCTGTGACGTGGTGACCAGCAAAGCTCTGCAGGGTCCTTGCTGATGTTTCAAATGCTTGTCAGCTCTGAACCCGCCACAGTGAGCCAGTGCTCTGTGGCCGATTTGGTGGCCACTGGACCAGGTGGCTTTTTAAATTGCAGTTTAATTCAGCCAAATGAAAATTTCAACTCCTCAGTCACATGAGCCACATACTGAAAGTTCGTTAGCAGTGCGTGACTGGTGGCCCGGTTTGGACAGTGCAGACAGAACATTCCTGTCATCATCAAGAGCTCTGCGGGCATTGCAGGTGGTCGGGCAGGACGTGGGAGGGTGAGGGGAGGTGGTGGCTGTCCTCCAAATGCCGGCCCTCACGCTGTCCTAGTACCCCAGTCCTTGGCCTGGTGGTGTAAAGGGAGAGGTACCAGGCTCCTGTTTGATGCAGTTTTATCATGTGAGGTTTCTTCTGTGGTTTTTTCCTACCCAAAATTAGTCTTGTTAAAACACACCAGATCCCATGTGTACACAGAGGAAATGAGGTGATTCTGAAAGTTCTCACTGTTGTTCCAGGTGACAAGAGCAGACGTGGATGTCCAGCCGTATGCGTTCACAACCAAGTCTCTGTTTGTTGGGCACATGGATTATAAGTATCTACGTTGGCAGGTGAGAGTCTTGTCTTTATTTATTTATTTATTTATTTTGAGTTGGAGTCTCACTCTTGTTGCCCAGGCTGGAGTGCAGTGGCGTGATCTCAGTCCACTGCAACCTTCACCTCCCAGGTTCAAGCGATTCTCCTGCCTCAGCCTTTCAAGTAGCAGGGATTACAGGTGCGCACCACCACGACCAGCCAATTTTTGTGTTTTTTTAGTAGAGAGTGGGTTTCACCACGTTGGCCAGGCCGGTCTTGCACTCCTGACTTCAGGTGATCTGCCCGTCTTGGCCTCCCAAAGTGCTAGGATTACAGGTGTGAGTCACACTGCACCTGGCGAGAGTCTTGTCTTAGAACAAATATCTTGGTTTATCAAGAACTTGAAATTTCTCTGTCATCATAAAGAAAACTCGTCTGAGCTCGGGATGCACAAGAACAGGTCGCATGTCTCTGATACAATTCAGGGGAGGCAGCCAGCTGCCAGTGTGGATTTCTGTATTTTGTTAACATAAAATGAAATTATCTTTGTGTCATTTGTAACTCTGTTATCAGAAATGGCATATGTACAGTTTAAAAGCATGAAGCAGGCTGGGCACGGTGGTTCGCGCCTGTAATCCCAACACTTTGGGAGGCCAAGGCGGGCAGCTAACGTGAGGTCAGAAGTTCGAGATCGGCCTGGCCAACATGGCGAAACCCTGTCTCTACTAAAAATACAAAAATTAGCTGAGCGTGGTGGTGGGCGCCTGTAATCCCAGCTACTTGGAAGGCTGAGGCTGGAGAATCGCTTGAACCCGGAAGGTGGAGGTTGCAGTGAGCCGAGATTGTGCCATTGCACTCCAGCCTGGGCGACAGGAGCGAAACTCTGTCTCAAAAAAAATAAATAAATACAAGCAAGAAGCAATGTTTCCACACTCTAATTTTATAAATTGTGAAGAAAGTAATTCCTAAGACATGGGAGGGTTCTCAGTTATCCCAGTTTTTGTGTTTTATGATGTCACTGGTAAAAAGAGGAGTCATTTCTCTCAGCGTCATGGCTAGCATTTCTTTGAGCTCTACAGGGTTCCTCCTCCCTTTTTTGATGTTTAAATAGTATGTACTTTTCTGTCACTGGTTTACTTTCTGGTGTTCAGTTTGGGAGACCTACTTTTTTTTTTTTTTTTTTCTTTGAGATGGAGTCTCTGTCGCCCAGGCTGGAGTGCAGTGTCACTATCTCGGCTCACTGCAAGCTCTGCCTCCCCAGTTCACGCCATTCTCCTGCCTCAGCCTCCCAAGTAGCTGGGACTACAGGTGCCCGCCACCACGCCCAGCTAATTTTTTGTACTTTTAGTAGAGATGGGGTTTTGCCATGTTAGCCAGAATGGTCTTGATCTGACCTCGTGATCCACCCGCCTTGGCCTCCCAGAGTTCTGGGATTACAGGTGTGAGCCACTGCACCCAGCCCTACTTTTTTTTTTTTTTAATACAATTCTCCTGTAAGATTATTAGGTCTGGTTGGACGTGTGTGAGTGACTTCTGGGATGTGCTGAACGAGAAGCTCGTGGGTGAGTGTGCTTTCAGTGACAAGGTCTGGCTGTGTTAGGTTGTAGACACTCCTGGGATCCTGGACCACCCTCTGGAGGATAGGAACACCATCGAGATGCAGGCCATCACTGCCCTGGCCCACCTCCGTGCTGCAGTCCTGTATGTGATGGATTTGTCTGAGCAGTGTGGGCATGGGCTGAGGGAGCAGCTAGAACTCTTCCAGAACATCAGACCTCTCTTCATCAACAAGGTATATGTGGTCACTCGTGTTTTGCTTCGTATCCTGCAGTATGAGAATAATGATTTCATTACTTTTCTTCCTTGCCTAGCCTCTCATAGTTGTAGCCAACAAATGTGATGTGAAGAGAATAGCTGAACTTTCTGAAGATGATCAGGTAAATCACGTTAATATTTTGAATATTTCTTACCAATTCTGAATTCTCAGACAACCAAAGTTTAGATGAAGGAATTTTAACAATACTAGTACACAATTGTACTTTATAGTTGAGATAATATCCTCAGTGGTTTAGTGAAAAGACATAATAAAAACCTAGTTATTGGCAAACTGAAACGAAAACATAGATTTCTGGATTCTTTGTTCTTGAGTGTGTAGAAGCATCTGTATTTGATGGGTTGGACTTTTGGAACATGTGATTACTTAGGAGAGAACTGTTGGAAAAGGGTGCTCACAGGTGTTACTTCATAAAACAGGTTCTGTGATTAAATGAGTTTGGAAACTAATGATTGAGTGAAGGAGAAAGAGGATCTTGGAATTTGGGGCTTTCTGGATCTGGATCTATGAGTGAGACGTGCCTGCTAGCTTTCTCCAAGAGGCAGGCAGTATTGTTGGACATAATTTTTCAAACTAATTGAATCCTACAACCCTTTTTAATAGGCATCCTTCACGATAGATGCTTTTAGAAGCGTGCACTGGTGGAGTGGCTTTCAAATTGTGGTCCTGGACCAGCAATGTCAGCATCACCTTCTTCATTTCTTCCTTCATTTCCTCATTGATCTATTGGTCATTTTGGGACATGTTTATAATTCCCATGGGTTTTTTTTTTTTTTTTTACAGTTTTGAAAGTTTCTCTTGGTATTGATTTCTAGTTTTATTCCATTGTGGTCTGAAAAGATACTTGTCAGTTTTTAAAAATTGATGAGATTTGTTTTGTGGCCTAACATATGGTCTATCCTGGAGAATGTTTCATGGACTGAGGAGAAGAATGTGTATTATGCAGCCGTTGGGTGACATGTTCTGTAGATGTTTGGTCTACAGTGCACTTTTTTTTTTTTATTTATTTTTTTATTTTTTTTTGAGACCGAGTCTCACTCTGTCACCGAGGCTGGAGTGCAGTGGCACGGTCTCTGCTCACTGCAGCCTCTGCCTCCAAGCTTCAAGTGATTCTCCTGCCTCAGCCTCCTGAGTAGCTGGGATTACAGGCGTGCACCACCACACCGAGCTAATTTTTTGTATTTTTAGTAGAGAGGGTTTCACCATGTCGGCCAGGCTGGTCTCGAATTTATGACCTCAAGTGATCCACCCACCTTGGCCTCCCAGAGTGTTGGGATTATAGGCGTGAGCCACTGCGCCTGGCCTACAGTGCACTTTAAATCCAGTATTTGTTGATTCTTTTTTGCCTAGGATCTGTCTAATGTTGCGAGTCTGATGTTGATGTCCCCAAATATTATTGACCCCTTTTATTATTATATAATGACCTTCTTGTCTCTTTTTATTGTTTTTGACTTAAAATCTGCTTTATCTGATAGAAGTATAGCTATTCCTACTTGCTTTTAGTTTCCATCTGTGTAGAATATCTTTTTGCATCCCTTCGTTTTCAGTCTATGTGTGTCTTTACAGGTTAAGTGAATTTCTTGGATACTTTTTCATGTTTTCATGATAGTGATTATTGTCTTCGCTTCCAGATGTAGGACTTTCTTAAGTATATCTTGTAAGGCTGGTGTAGTAGTGACGAATTCTCTCAGTTTTTGCTTTTCTCGGAAAGAATTTATTTCTCCCTTATTTCTGAAGGATAGCTTTGCTGGATGTAATATAGTTGGCTGGCAGTCTTCTTTTTTTTCTTCAACACCTTGAATATATGTCATCCCATTCTCTCCTGGCGTGCAAGGTTTCTGCAAAGAAATCTGCTGTTAGGCTAATGGGGATTTTCTTATATGTGACTTCAAGCTTTTCTCTAGCTGCTTTTAGAATTTCCTTTGTATTTGACTTTTGACAGTTTGACTATAATGTGCCTTGGGGAAGACCTTTCTGGGCTGACTCCATTTGGGAATCCTTGAACTTCCTGGTTTTAGATGTCTATACCTCTCCCCAGTCTTGGAAAGTTTTCAGCTATCTCATTAAATAGGTTACTAAGCCTTTTCCCGTCTCTTCTCCTTCTTGAACTCCCATAATGCCAACAGGTATTCACTTAATGTTGTCCCGTAAATCTTATAGGCTTCCTTCATTCTTTTTCATTCTTCCTGCTTTTTTTTCTCTCTCACTAGGTAGTTTCAAATGACAGAGATTTTTTTCTGCTTCATCCAGTGTGCTGTTAAAACTGTCTATTGTATTATCTCATCCATTGAATTCCTCAGCTACAGGATTTCTGTTTGACTCTTTTTTACAATTTCTGTCTCAATTTAAGTTCTTGTTCATGTCATGAAATTGTTTTCCTGATTTTGTTGAATTGTCTATCTGTATTTTGTTTCTCATTGAGTTTCCTTCAAAAAAGTTATTATTTTGAATTCTCTTTCTGGCAATTCATTGATTTCCTTTTCATTAGAGTCTGTTCCTAAAGAGTTAATATTCCTTTCATGATTTCTTATTTCCTTGATTTTTCATGTTTCTTGTGTCCCTGCATTGATGTCTCTGCATCTGGCAGAACAAGAGCCTCTTTTATACTTTCTTCTAGAGTGGCTTTCATGGAGAGACTTTCACCTCACTTGGGTTTTGCTGTGCCATTTGGGAAGGGAACCGTGACTTTCTGGATAGGAGCAGTGACATTGTTTCTGTGAAGCTTCCTCACCTCCATGAAATGTTGGCAATAACTGGGTGGCTCAGTGGCCTCAGCTCTGGAAGTTTGTGCCAGTGGTGGTGTACGTTTTTAATGTCCTTGGTGTCAGGGGCTTTTGGGGTCCTGCTATTCTTGTTTTTCCCACAATGGGGGACTTATCTGAGGGGACCTTTCTTGGTGTCAGGTCTGACATGGTCTGCAAGCAGCTGCCACAGTGCTGGGTTTCAGCTACAGGTACTCAGGGTAGCTGTGGGACTGGGGTCCTAGCCTTAGGGTCTTGTGTACCTATCATGGCCTGGCCTTGGGATGCAGGTTTATTCTCTGTGGTGGATCTCTGATCCTGAAGCACCCCTAGCAGCTTAAGCCCACAGGGCAAGGTTGTAGCTGTGACTCCACCCATGGGGTCCGGGCACAGTCCTGGCCTGACTCCAGGGAAGATGTACTCTGGAGGTTTGAGCCTGGGAAGCAGGGTAGAGCTATACTTCAGAAACCTGAGCCAGTAGGGAGGGCTTAGTGTCAGCTTGAGGGGAACTCTGGACCCTGGGATGGTGGGGCCCAGCAGTATCCCAGACTCTCTGATGCCAGGTGAGGTGGCAGCAAGGACCCTAGAATGGACTAGTCCAGCTGCCATTTGGGCCCTAGAGGACAGGGAGGAGGACAGCAGTGACTCCATTTCCTGGAAAGAGTGGTGACTCTGCAGCTCAGACTGTAGAGTTAGTCCCGCTCCAGGGAGCAGGTGCTGGAGCTGTTTGCGTGGTGGGGCAGGTGCCTCTGCTTAGCCCCTGCCCTGTTTCCCTGGGGTGTGGAGTACAGTGTCAGCTCCTCCCCATGGTGTGTGGCTGCTCAGCTTGGGCCTGAGGGTTGTGACTCTTCTGGGCGGCCCAGGCAGACAAGGGTGTCCTGAGAGGCCACGGTGCTATTTACCAGGAGGCAGGGTACCGTTGGGTGCTGGAGCAAGGGCTGGTGGAGGGGCTCCACCTCCACCAAGGCCTGCTAGGAAGGGGGGTAACAGCTGCTCGCAGCTGGCTTGGGGATGTTGGGCCACCAGGTTTGGGTAGTTTGGAGGCAGTTTAGCCTCAGGGATGAAGGGGAGCTGTGGCCACTTTCCCCTGAGCAAGACATACTCCAGCCGCAGTTCCAGTCCCAAGATGACGGGGTATAGCTGCCCCATGGGCCCAACAGACAGGGCCCAGTGTCAGCTCCTTCTGTGTGGGAGCACAGCTGTGAGGATGCCAGGGGGATCCGGTGGTGAGGGCTGTGGGTGTCCAGAGCGGTGGTGGGGCTGCTGCCATCCTCTTGCTTACCCCCTCGCCGTAGGGAGAACCTTCTCCTGGGTCCCGTTGCATCCCAACTGTGGGGTGGGTTGCTGGCTGCCCAGCGTTTTTTTTTGGTTTGTTTGTTTGTTTGTTTTAAGACGAGTCACACTCTGTCGCCGAGGCTGGAGTGCAGTGGCGCGATCTCTGCTTACTGCAAGCTCCGCCTCCCGGGTTCACGCCATTCTCCTGCCTCAGCCTCCTGAGTAGCTGGGACTACAGGCGCCCGCCACCATGCCTGGCTAATTTTTTGTATTTTTAGTAGAGATGGGGTTTCACCATGTTAGCCAGGATGACCTTGATCTCCTGACCTCGTGATCCACCCGCCTCGGCCTCCCAAAGGCTGGGATTACAGGCGTGAGCCACCGCGCCTGGCCCCTGGTGTTTTCTTTGGGCTATATTTCATCGTCTTGTGTTTTTCTGCTCCCCAGGGTGCCTGTCACTCCTGTGATGCCCTCTGGAGCTCCCCCTCAGTTATTAACATGTAGTTGTTCGTTATTCTGATTGCCTCTGTTGTGGGGACAGATGTGGGGCCCCTGGTCGACCATCCGTGGGGGACAGATGCGGGGGCCCCTGGTCGACCATCCGTGGGGGACAGATGCGGGGGCCGCTGGTCGACCATCCGTGGGGGACAGATGCGGGGGCCGCTGGTCGACCATCCGTGGGGGACAGATGCGGGGGCCCCTGGTCGACCATCCGTGGGGGACAGATGCGGGGGCCCCTGGTCGACCATCCATGGGGGACAGATGCGGGGGCCCCTGGTCGACCATCCGTGGGGGACAGATGCGGGGGCCGCTGGTCGACCATCCGTGGGGGACAGATGCGGGGGCCGCTGGTCGACCATCCGTGGGGGACAGATGCGGGGGCCGCTGGCCGCTGGTCGACCATCCGTGGGGGACAGATGCGGGGGCCCCTGGTCGACCATCCGTGGGGGACAGATGCGGGGGCCCCTGGTCGACCATCCGTGGGGGACAGATGTGGGGGCCGCTGGTCGACCATCCGTGGGGGACAGATGTGGGGGCCGCTGGTCGACCATCCGTGGGGGACAGATGTGGGGGCCGCTGGTCGACCATCCGTGGGGGACAGATGTGGGGGCCCCTGGTCGACCATCCGTGGGGGACAGATGTGGGGGCCGCTGGTCGACCATCCGTGGGGGACAGATGTGGGGGCCCCTGGTCGACCATCCGTGGGGGACAGATGTGGGGGCCCCTGGTCGACCATCCGTGGGGGACAGATGTGGGGGCCCCTGGTCGACCATCCGTGGGGGACAGATGTGGGGGCCGCTGGTCGACCATCCGTGGGGGACAGATGTGGGGGCCGCTGGTCGACCATCCGTGGGGGACAGATGTGGGGGCCGCTGGTCGACCATCCGTGGGGGCCAGATGTGGGGGCCGCTGGTCGACCATCCGTGGGGGACAGATGTGGGGGCCGCTGGTCGACCATCCGTGGGGGACAGATGTGGGGGCCGCTGGTCGACCATCCGTGGGGGACAGATGTGGGGGCCGCTGGTCGACCATCCGTGGGGGACAGATGTGGGGGCCGCTGGTCGACCATCCGTGGGGGACAGGTGTGGGGCCGCTGGTCGACCATCCGTGGGGGACAGGTGTGGGGGCCGCTGGTCGACCATCCGTGGGGGACAGGTGTGGGGGCCGCTGGTCGACCATCCGTGGGGGACAGATGTGGGGGCCGCTGGTCGACCATCTGTTTGATGTCATGTTTTCTTGATCATAGAAGAATATGAAGAAAATAACTGTTTTTAGGATATGTCGGTTTTTTAAGACTTTGAAACAGCCACAGATGTTTACATTTGCATCCTCCATTTGCAGAACTGTACAGTTTGTTCCATAGGGAACTGGAAATGAATAATACGTCTCTCATTTTTTCTTTGCATTCCCAGAAAATATTTACAGATTTGCAGTCTGAAGGATTCCCTGTAATAGAGACCAGCACCCTGACTGAGGAAGGTGTTATTAAAGTTAAAACAGAGGTCAGTGCTGCCTTAAGTCAGGTATCAGTCTTTTTACTGTGTCTTGTTTGATTCAAGTCAGTCGTGGGGAGAAAATAGTTTTCTTTCTAGACATTATTAACACTTGGAGCCCTTGCAGTAGCGAGGCGGGTGGTGTGCGAGAGCGGGGCATGAAGATAGACCCTTCTAAGACCCACTTTGCCCCCAGTGGACAGTGGGGTGTAAGGGGATGCTTTGCTCTTCTCACCCGAAACAACTTTACCCTAAAGCAGCTGTTGTCTCTGGCCTTCTAATATTTCAGTAGCAAGTGCAGTGAAAATTATTTCTATGGAACCTGTTCAGAAGTAGAAGGGAGAGAAGTCTGAAAAGCAGAACAGCTTTTGCAGGAGGCAGTCGGCTGCTGGATTTCACATGCTGTCCTAATTACTTTGTATTTCATGTTGTTTTTATCTCAAATAAAAGGACATTTCTGGCTGGGCACGGTGGCTCACACCTGTAATCCCAGCACTTTGGGAGGCTGAAGCGGGTAGATCACCCAAGGTCGGGAGTTCGAGACCAGCCTGGCCAACGTGGTGAAACTCCGTCTCTCATAAAAATACAAAATTAGCCGGGCATGGTAGTGCATGCCTGTAATCCCAGCTACTCGGGAGGCTGAGGCAGGAGAATCGTTTGAACCTGGGAGGCGGAGGTTGCGGTGAGCTGAGATGGTGCCACTGCACTCCAGCCTGGGCAGCAAGAGCGAGATACCATCTCAAAAAAAAAGATGGCGCTCCTGATGCCGTGGTGGCACTCAGGGCTTTCTTGCTCGGTTAGAGTCCTGAGGGGCAACATTGCCTCCAGTTTGTGAAGGGCTGTTGGAGGGCACCCTGCGTCTGTGCAGAGGGTCACTGTGGCGGGAGAGAGGCCTGGGCACTGGAGATGCACCTTTCCTCAGGGCCACTTCCACCTGGGCCTCAGAGAGTGTGGCCCCCTACGTGTTAGTTACCTTGAGGGAAAAGGCTCAGTGGCTCTGATCTGTGGCTCCTCCTGGAACCTGTAGCCGGAGGCTGCTGGAGGATGCGTTTGTGACTGTGCCTTCTTTTTTATGTTATTAGGCTTGTGATAGGCTTTTGGCTCATCGAGTGGAAACCAAAATGAAGGGAAATAAAGTGAACGAGGTGCTGAATAGACTGCACCTGGCTGTCCCAACCAGGAGGGACGATAAGGTAAGATGGCCCCTGGGACAGCCGTGGGCTCACGGTACTGTCAGCAGGTGCTGTCCGCGTGCCTTTTCCAGAAGCCTCCCATGCAGCTTCACACACTCGCAGGTGGATCTTGTGGGTGGGCCTCAGTTTCACCTTCTTGCATACAGTAAAGGATCGAGAAGGTGAAGAAAGTGCAGAACGCCACATGGCACCCGTTTCCCACTGCATGACGCAGTCACTGTTAGTTTATCCTTCCAGAAATGTTTCTGACATAGAAGATTAATTTCTAAAAAGTTCTTTAAACACAGATGGAAATCTGTTTCATTCTTTAAATTTTCATTTTTTTGGCTGGGGGAGGTGGCTCACACCTGTAATCCCGGCACTTTGGGAGGCCAAGGTGGGAAGATTGCTTAAGCCCAGGAGTTCTTGACCAGCCTGGGCAACATAATGGCACCCTGTCTCTATGAAAAATAAATAAAATAAGTTTTCATTGTTTTGTCCATTGTGGATGGGCACAGATCGTTACGCTGTGTCTTCGTGTTTTACTGCAAATGTGTCTGCACTTCACCATGTGGTGTTGACAACGTTCCTGTCCCACAGACGCCTTCCTGGTGTGTGCTGCACTGACACTGGAGGCTGTGTGCTTCTCTCTGTCTTTCCTTGTGTCCTTGGCGTGGTCGGGCGCTGACTCTGTCAGTCTTGTGTAAAGATGATTTTATTGTTGTGTGTTTATGTAATGCTGGGTGCGGTTGAACATGTTTGTCTGCTTATTGGCCTTTTCAAAGTTCTTTAGGCTGTTTATCTTTTTCTTGCTGATTATATTACAAAGGTTGGATTCTTGTCAGATACATTGTAAATATTTTTTTTCTCTTTTTGTCACTTGCCTTTTTAACTTCAAATGTGCTGTACATTTTTGAACTATTAACATATATTAATATTTTATTTCTGGCTGTTTAGGTTTGCACTGTACATAGAAAGGCTTACCATTCATTCCAAAGTCATTTTAAAAGTATCTTTTCTTGCCGGATGCAGTGGCTCACGCCTGTAATCCCAGCACTCTGGGAGGCTGAGGCGGGTGGATCACCTGAGGTCAAGAGTTTGAGACCAGCCTGGCCGTCATGGTGAAACCCCATCTCTGCTAAAAATACGAAAATTAGTTGGGCGCGCACCTGTAATTCTAGCTATTCAGGAGGCTGAGGCGGGAGAATCGCTTGAACCTGGGAGGCGGAGGTTGCAGTGAGCTGAGATCACTCCATTGCACTCTAGCCTGGGTGACAAGAGTGAGACTCTGTCAAAAAAAAAAATATATCTTTTATACTTGCATTAAAAATTAGCTTTTTTGGATAGTCTTCACCTGTCTTGAGTTGGTTATGTTGTGAGGATGGAGGTTGCACTCCGTTTCAAGTGGTTGGCATTTCTGACCTGAGTATTGGAAATTTTATGTTTCCATTGAATTCTTATATGCACTTGAGTTTATGTCTGAATTTCTTTCATTTGTTGATCCAGTGTTATTTCTTACCACTTTCTTCTTCCATAATTTTTCACGATAATCATGATTTCTGTTTTTCCTGGATAAACTTTGGAATCACTTTGTGGAGTCCTCCTGGTCTCTGTGCTCAAAGTGACCCTGAACCCACTCCTCTCCCCTAAAGTAATCTTTTGGTTGTTAATTGGTCTGGGTATGAACCCACTCCTCTCCCCTAAAATAATCTGTTGGTTGTTAATTGGTCTGGGTATGGTTTTCTGTTCCCCTTACACGTAGGGAATTTGTTCCTACTTTTTCGGCTTTGTAAGTTTCTCATTCAGCAGGCATTTCACATAAATATTTTATATGGGATCTTCTCAGGAGAGGCCCCCTTTCATCCCTGAAGGAGTGGTGGCTCGCAGGAAGAGGATGGAAACGGAGGAGCCGAAGAAGAAGAGGGTATGCTGCCAGAGCTCTCGCCCGGTGTTCTCACTGGGGGAGGCAGGCCGTGTGTGCCCGTCATGGGGCCCTGGGGCATCAAACAGGAGCCACGGGTGCCCAGGCACTGGCCCCGTCAGGCTGCGGACACAGCAGTGAGTCCCCCTGCAGAAGCCTCTCTCGTGGAGCTCTTTGGCCTGAGGGAAGATGGCTGTGAACCAAATGCACGAGGGGGATAGACAGTCCCCAGACGGCCAGAAACAGCCTCTTCCTACCAGAACCCAAAGGCCGGCCCCACAGACAGGGAGATAAGAAACAGCCTTCCTACCAGAATGGAAGGTGAACCCCACTGATACTGAGAGGATTGGAGAAAAGATTGTTTCAAGTGACAAGGGGCAGAGCATTTCTGGATCTGAAAGGCAAAATGAAGCTGATGATAATTTCTCTTTCCATTGCAGGAACGAGATCTTGAACTGGAAATGGGAGATGATTATATTTTGGATCTTCAGAGTAAGGGCCAGAGTGTGATCATTATTATAAAATGCCAATTGGACGTGAAATATTTCAGAAAAGGGGGGAAAGACTTTAATGAGTAGTAAAAGTGTTTCAGCATATTTGTCAACTTTTAATTTCTTGAAGATTAAAAGTTGCATCCTGAGGGCCAGGTGCAGTGGCTCACGCCTGTAATCACAGCACTTTGGATTGCCTGTGCCCAGGAGTTTGAGAGCAACCTGGGCAACATGGCAGAACCCCGTCTCTACAAAAAATACAAAGATTAGCCGGGTGTGGTGGCATGTGCCTGTAGTCCTAGCGACACGGGAGGCTGAGGTGGGAGGATCACTGGACCCTAGGTGGTCAAGGCTGCAGTGGGCAGAACTTGTACCACTGCCTTCCAGCCTGGCGGACAGAGCGAGACCCTGTCTCAAAGAAAAGGTGCATACTGATAGCACTCAGAGGGAGTTCTTCCATTGTTTCCTGTTGTTTTGGGATGGTGGGGTGATTTTTGTAGCTTTCTCCGCCTGTGGGTGTTGAATGAGGCTGATGTGTTGATGCTGCTGCGTGTGGAATTGCATGTCGTGCTCTCTTCTGCGGTGGAGTCGCTGACTTGCCGTCAGTCACAACTCATTTTACGCACGTAGTACTTGAAGATATTAAAAACTACTGTAAATGTAACCACCTTTTTTTTAACTTTAGAGTACTGGGATTTAATGAATTCGTCTGAAAAACATGATAAGATACCAGAAATCTGGGAAGGCCATAATATAGCTGATTATATTGATCCAGCCATCATGAAGGTTTGTGTCACTTTTTAAATTGTGGATTGTTTTCCTTTTTATTATAATAGTATTGCTGGAAGATAGCAGCACGGCTTCGGCTCAGCTGGGCTTGTCCCCTTCATTCTGCACCCCTCCATCTTGACTCTGCCCCCTCCCCCCACCACCGGAGACTCTGGTGGAGATGCTGGGCCCCTTCGTTCTCCTGCACCCCTCCATCCTGACTGTGCCCCCTGCACCACCTTCCCCACCCTGTGTCTCCACCAGGCCCTTAATGGGCTCTGCTGTGCTGGACCCTCTTCCTCGGGGGCTCTGCTCTGTCACATCTTTTTCCTGCCTCAATCCCCTCCCTACTTGCTTTTTCTTAGCATATAAATGTCCACAAGTTTTACTCATCTTTTTAAAAAACGAAAACATACTTAGACCGTGTCCTCCATTAGTTGCTACCCTGCCTTCTCTCAGCTGAGCTGTCTGAAACATGCTAACATGCTTATACAATACTTGCTGTCCTGCCGCCTTCTCTCAGCTGAGCTGTCTGAAACATGCTTTTTATACAATACTTGCTGCCCTGCCTTCTCTCAGCTGAGCTGCCTGAAACATGCTTTTTATACGACACTTGCCATCTGCATGTCCCACATGTCCCTCCTTGGTTCCCACAGGCACTCCGTCATTGAGTTCACATTTTCAGTCTCGTGGTCTCTGTGCTCCCTGTGCCTCCATAGCAGATTCTGGGATAGCAGATTCTGGGGGCAGCATCTCAATTTCATTGGTGCTGGAGGAGTAGCCTCAGGGCATCTGCTCTCACCACTGCTGGGGGCCCCCGTCCAGCCCGTGCACTCACTGTCCCTGCGGTGGCCGCCTGCCTTCCCAGCCTCTTCCTCTCTGCAGTCTGCACTCCCAGGTGCGAGAAGCCTTGAGACTTCCCTCCTCCAGCACAGCTGTGCCCATGCCATCCCCTTCCACGAGGCCTGGCCCCCCAGTCTCACCCTCTGCACTCCTGGCCAGTCTCACGCAGGCACATCTGCCTGTTGGGCTCCTGACCGGGTTGCTTCATTAGGGTGTGATAAATATGTGTGTATTTTAGTTTTCATTTTTGTCTTATTTGTAGCCAGTGAGGTTGTATTTGGGGTGACATTAGAATGGATACATGGGATGTGGCACGAATTCAGTTTCTCAGGACTCAGTTCGTTTTGTGTGTCTGCCAGGAGCATTGGAAGTGAAGGAGGTGGTCTCTGCGCATTTTTAGCCTTGGAATTTAATTGTTTTAAAAAAAGGAAATGGTGCACAGGGGTTACTGACATGCTGGCAGCTGGCATTCACGTGGTCTCCATTTTCTTCACAGAACCCTCCCTGTGAGGTAAATGGCACATAGGCAGGGCCCAGGTGGGGACCGTTCCAGGGCAGTTGCTGTGTCCTCCGAGGCAGGGAAACATAGCTCCCATACACACACTGCCACACTCACTGACTTAGGGGTTTTCTCATTGTTAATTTTGCTTAATTACAACTCTATTTTTAAAGAAATTGGAAGAATTAGAAAAAGAAGAAGAGCTGAGAACAGCTGCTGGAGAGTATGACAGTGTATCTGAGAGTGAAGACGAAGAGATGCTGGAAATCCGACAGCTGGCAAAGCAGATTCGAGAGAAAAAGAAGTTGAAAATTCTGGAGTCCAAAGAAAAGAATACACAGGGACCCAGGATGCCACGAACTGCTAAGAAGGCAAGTTTGTGTCTTTCCAAAGAGGTGTGATCTAGTTTTTGCAAATTGGATTCCTGTGTGATCATTGCTAAATAACAACTTTTCAACCCATTTATGGCCATAAGATTGCACATTCTTGTTTTATTGGTGTATGGATTTGCCAGATTGCTCACATCCTGATCTTTTATATTCTTTACTGTGTCCTTTCTTGGTGACTTTCAGCTTCGAGTTTGGCACTACTCTAGATCCAGTCATTTTGCAGTTGTACAGATTAAAACTGTAATTTATGGTTCACAGACGTTCAAGGCTATCAGTTAACATTTTCCTGTTCTTTTTTCTTTCTCTTTTTTTTTAGGGGGGAGATGGAGTCTTGCTGTGTCGCCCAGGCTGGAGTGTGATAGCGCCATCTTGGCTCACTGCAGCCTCCACCTCCTGGGTTCAAGCAATTCTCCTGCCTCAGCCTCCCGAGTAGCTGGGATTACAGGCACCTGCCACTACGTCTGGCTAACTTTTGTATTTTTAGTAGAGATGGGGTTTCACCATGTTGGCCAGGCTGGTCTCAAACTCCTGACCTCAAGTGATCTGCCTGCTTTGGCCTCCCAAAGTGCTGAGATTACAGGCGTGAGCCACTGCGCCCGGCTGGTTTTCTTGTTCTTTAATTTCTGCATTAAATGTGGACTCTTTAGGCCGGGCTCTATGGCTCACGCCTGTAATCCCAGCACTTTGGGAGGCTGAGGTGGGCGGATCACGAGGTCAGGAGATCGAGACCATCCTAGCTAACATGGCGAAACCCCATCTCTACTAAAAATACACAAAATTAGCCAGGCGTGGTGGCGGGCGCCTGTAGTCCCAGCTACTGGGGAGGCTGAGGCAGGAGAATGGTGTGAACCCGGGAGGCAGAGCTTGCAGTGAGCCGAGATCGTGCCACTGCACTCCAGCCTGAGCAACAGAGCAAGACTCCGTCTCAAAAAATAAAAAATTAAAAAAAAAAAATCTGGACTCTTTAGCAATTTACAGAAACCCGACGCCGTCTACAAAAGGCAATTTATTGGCTCTGTGGCAGGGCGGGAAGAAGAAAGCGCACATGTGGGCAGTTAACATGTAACCAGAGAAGTCACCTGACATTCAGGATGCCTCTCAGCGGGTCTTCCTGTTTGAATACACTGTTTCCCTATGGTGGCAAGTGACTGGTTATGGTGGGCTTGGACATTTTTGTACTTGTCCAGGTGGGGCTCAGCCATCGCTGGGAGGAGAGAGGTTGGCGCACTGCCTTTGTCTGAGGCCACCTCGCTAACGTCAGCTTTAGTGTCTCACCTCTGATGGAGATGGTCACTCTCTCCCCTGTGTTGCGGTGAAGAATAGACAGACGTGGAGGATACGCTGATTCTTCCCACAGCAACTGCTCCGTTAATGTTAGTTTTCGTGGGATTTAATTGAGCTATCCGAAAACATGAAAGCGAGGCCCAGTAAAAATTACAGCTTCTAAAATAAGTATATTATAATTGTTGCAAAATATATATACATATATATTGCCTTGAAGTTTTTTTCAACATTTCGTCAAACTAATTTAAAGCAAATATTTCTTTTTATCCTTCTCAGGTTCAGAGGACAGTTTTGGAGAAGGAGATGCGTAGTCTTGGTGTTGACATGGACGATAAAGACGACGTGAGTGTGGGGGCGGTTCATGTGTTTATGTGGTTTTTTTAATAAAGAAAATTGGCCGGGCGTGGTGGCTTATGCCTGTAATCCCAACACTTTGGGAGGCCAAGGCGGGCAGATCATGATGTCAGGGGTTCGAGACCAGCCTGGCCAACATGGTGAAACCCAGTCTGTACTAAAAAAATACAAAAAATTAGCTGGGCGTGGTGGCAGGCGCCTGTAATCCCAGCTACTCAGGATGCTGAGGCAGGAGAATTGCTTGAATTTGGGAGGCAGAGATTGCAGTGAGCCAAGATTGCACCACTGTACTCCAGCCTGGGCGACAGAGTGAGACTCCATCTCAAAAAAAAAAGAAAGAAAGAAAACCAGGGTTTTGGAAAGCCATGGGAATGTGGGAAATTGTAGCAAAAAGAAATGAGAGCTTCCAGTTTTTCTCTTTTGAGATTTGCTGGCCCTGGGACTGACTTGAAGTGATGGGTTGAGGATTCCCTGACCCTGGGTCTGGGTTGAAGTGGTGGATTGAGGCTGCACTCCAGCCTGGGCAATAGAGCAAGACTGTGTCTCAAAAGAAAAAAAGCTCCACAGCCAGCACGAGGCAGCTCTGTGACGTGCCCAGGGTGTATCCACAGCTAGCACGAGGCCACGCCATGACGTGCCCAGGGTGTGGCTGCAGACCCTGTCCTCTAGATGTGCAGTTTGCAGTTTCCATCTGATGGTTTCTGTCTGATGGTTGTCTCTTTGTGTTCATATCAGTAACCCCCAAAATGGGGCAATGAGGGAGAGAGCATTATTTATATCTGAAATATAAATTGTGATGCTATACTGTAATAATCACTTTTAAATGAGAGTTCTAAGTTTCTTTAAGTGGAGTTAAAATCAGCTTTCTTACATAAAGCAGCTTCCGTTAAGTGAATAAGAATATTTGACCAACAACTAATGTGAAATTGTTACTAATGTGAACTTGAAATGGTGTCACTAATATGAAAATACTGTGTGTATTTTCAAGATCTTTAGCCCACGTGGTAATGCTTCAAACACTCCTCTCCTCCCCTCTTGCTGGAGTGACTTCATGCCTGTCGCTGAGCCTGGGAGCGGGGTGGGGTCCTGATCGCTGAGCTTAGGAGCGGGGCTGGGGTCCTGAGCGCTGAGCACTGAGGCTGTGAGCAGGGCTGGGGTCCTGAGCGCTGAGCCTAGGAGTGGGGCTGGGGTCCTGAGCGCTGAGCCTGGGAGCGATGCTGGGGTCCTGAGCGCTGAGCCTGGGAGCAGGGCTGGGGTCCTGAGCTCTGAGCACTGAGCCTGGGAGTGGACCTGGGGTCCTGAGCGCTGAGCCTAGGAGCGGGGCTGGGGTCCTGAGAGCTGAGCATTGCTTCCCCTGCTTTGCAGGCCCACTACGCAGTCCAGGCAAGAAGATCCCGGAGCATCACTAGGAAAAGAAAGCGGGAAGACTCTGCTCCCCCGTCCTCTGTGGCCCGGAGTCGGAGTTGCTCTCGAACTCCACGTGACGTTTCTGGTCTTAGGGATGTCAAGGTCAGTCTCTGTGTTGTGTAATGTAATAAAATGACAGTCTCTGTTGTTTATTGCACAGGATTCAGGGCAAACACCAGCAGTTGCCGTTTGCAGGAGCTATGGCAGTGGTTGTGTGCACTGCGTGCCCTCGTTTTGTGGCATCCTTTAGAGGAGAGCACGGGTCAGGGTGCAGGTGGACGCCCCTGACAGCTGCCCTGGATGGACCCCTCCCTGGCACTTTCCTTTTGTGGAGGGTGGCCAGAGCATGGTCTGACAGCACTAGCAGTCTGGGCTTAGACCCTGCTGTCTGAAGAGGGCCAGGAAGTGGCCACTGCTAAGCACCAGGAGGCCTCAAGTCCCAGCAAGCCTCCCATGGGAGGAACAGCAGAGGGAACTCCTGGGTTGATTGGCGGGTGATCCTGCTCATCCTTAGGTTGCAGGATTGTTCCCCGCAGGTGGAGAGCTTGAGTCACATTTAGTTTATTTGTAGTGTCTTTTGGCAAAGACACTTTAGATGTACACAGTCTGTCTTGCGGAAATGTCCTTTTATTAAACACAACTTTTAGTTTCAGCGTTGTGGTAATGGAGATGCAGGAGAGTCTGTATAAACTGCAGTCTCCTTCATGGAAGCCTGAGCTTCACTCCTCTGTGCCATTGCCATCTTGAAACCTGCCTGTTAATATTGGCATTGCCACTTGTCAGTCAGACCTGAGGAAAACAGGTTCATGGGCCTGAGTCCTTAGCTTGTGTAAGAGGGAGTTAAAACAGATGTGTGCTAACCTTCTAGGTCTAAAGCGTATCTAGTCCTGGGTATAAAGCTTGTCCTGGGTATCATTTTCATCCAGTCTTTATACAAAAATACTCATTGAGTTCCTGCAGATAACTGTGCTGGGCTTAAGAGAAAAGAAATGTAACAGGGTCTCTTCACTGAACAGACCTGAGCCATTACACAGATTGTTACCCAGTAGTTAAAATTCAGAATGGAAAATTGGTTTTAAGTAATGAACATACTTTATTTTTTTCTCCTCCTTTTAGATGGTGAAGAAAGCCAAGACTATGATGAGGAATGCTCAGAAGAAGATGAATCGTTTGGGGAAGAAAGGGGAGGCGGATAGACACGTGTTTGATATGAAGCCCAAGCACTTGCTGTCTGGGAAGAGGAAAGCTGGTAAAAAGGACAGGAGATAGTATTCGTTTGGTTGGCGTGGCTCGGCTAGACTGTCGCTGTTTATTTCCTGGCTTGGCACAGTATGGTTTCATGAAATTGGAGTTCTGTATAAACTGAAAAAGACAAAATAAGTAAAGCACTTGTTGCTTTGCTGAAAACTATGGTTAATCCTATATAGATGTGGGAAATTTTTGTCACTGCATAATATTACAAATATTTTGAGTAGACAATGTTTCCACATTTAATGGAGTATCAGTTGCTTCAGATTTTCAGAACTGGGACGATTTACTGGTGTAACTGGGTTGTTTTTGATGGAGAAAAACCTTATTTTCTTTTGTAAGAGCTGAGAGCAAACACATTTGTGAGTGTGTTGGAATCCCGTGCTTAAAATACCCTCTTAAATTATTTTCTAGTCTTATTGTACAATGTCTCATTGTATTCTGTCTTCAACTATTTTATCCAAAATAAACCTCCAGAAGAAAGTAGTTTTCATTTACTTAGCTCATGTTTTGGTTTAGTTATAGTCGCTATTGATTTGGCCAAATAAAAAGGCAAAAAACATATGACATTTCTATTTTGTTTTAAAGCAAAAATACTTTTGGGGGAGTAAAATGTTGCTGGGGGCATTAGGCAATTAAATATGGGCGTTCTCCTATTTCTGTGTCCGGTCCCTGAAGTTACATGTTCAGTAAAACACAAACACCCCCAATACCACCTCAGACGCACCTGCTGGGGAGCGTTGGGGTGAAGAGCTGTGCGGTCGGAGGGACCTGCCCAGGGGTCCGTGTGCTCCTGGAGCCCCAAAGACACACAGGGATCCAAGAGCCACCACAGATAAGTTATCAAGTCACAGTCAACATCATAGCTGAGGAAAGGATTTTAGTTAATCACACTTCTGGATTACATGTGGCAATTTTAAAAATTTACCAGGTCTGGGCTGGGTGCAGGGGCTCAAGCCTGTAGTTCCAGCACTTTGGGAGGCCGAGGTGGGCAGATCAGGAGATCAGGAGTTCGAGACCAACCTGGCCAATTTGTAAAAATACAAAAATTAGCCATGCGTGGTTGTGGGCATCTGTAATCCCAGCTACTCCGGAGGCTGAGGCAGGAGAATCGCTTGAGCCCAGGAGGCGGAGGTTGCAGTGAGCCGAGATCGTGCCACTGCACTCCAGCCTGGGTGACAGAGCGAGACTCTGTGTCAAAAAAAACAAAAAATTACCAGGTCTGGTTTTTGAAATTCTTTCTCCGTATTAAACACCAAAACTTAACGTATAGTTTACTTTGTGTTAAACAACAACAGTATGGCCGGGCGCGGTGGCTCACACCTGGAATCCCAGCACTTTGGGAGGCTGAGGTGGGCGGATCACAAGGTCAGGAGATCGAGACCATCCTGGCTAAAACGGTGAAACCCCGTCTCTACTAAAAATACAAAAAATTAGCTGGGCGTGGTGGCGGGCGCCTGTAGTCCCAGCTACTCGGGAGGCTGAGGCAGGAGAATGGCATGAACCCGGGAGGCGGAGGTTGCAGTGAGCCGAGATGGCACCACTGCACTCCAGCCTGGGCGACAGAGTGAGACTCCATCTCAAAAAAAAAAAAAAAAATACCAGGTCTGGTTTTTGAAATTCTTTCTCCGTATTAAACACCAGAACTTAACATATAGTTTACTTTGTGTTAAACAACAACAGTGTGTTTTAAAGCAAGTATGTCTTTATTTGTAAGCATATTACTGAAACATAATCAAATGAACAGAAGTGGATAAACGTCGAGTCACTTGGCTGAGGCATACACGTCTTCTGTACTGCTTGTATTAGGGTGCAAGATTGAATGTGTCTTTTTTTAAAAAATGCAACCTTGTGTTGCACTCTGAAATAAGTGATTTAAAAAGAAAAAGATGATGCAGAGATCCCATCCTGACCTTGGAGGCTTGGATAAAGCTGTGGGGAGACAGCCTCACGGTCCAGCCAGGCTAGTTCGCCTGCTTCAGAACTCTCAAGATCTCCCCAACAGTCTGCTGTTAATCGAACAAGTGCTTATAAAATGGAAATTGGGACAAAGGAAACATTAAATTTCCTCCCTGCAACCAGGCAGATGAGAAACACAGAAATAAGGAAAAGGGAAAATTAAGATATGACAAAGTTGATGAAAAGGTTAAAATAGTGATTTATAGATGATGGGCAATCAAGTGCCCCTTTTGCCCTGTTTTTTTGGAGAGGGTATGTCATTGCCTCGATGGTGTGTCTGCCTGCACTGAGGGCATTACACACGGCTGACTCAACCTCTCTGCCTCTCATACTCTGTGTATTTTGTGAAGCTCCACAAACGGGGTCACATCATCCAGGTGAGGCCACCACCGGTACAGAAACCTCTTGGCAATGGTTCTTAGCCAGGGGGTGACTTTGACTTCACCCCTGGCCCCCCTCTCCAGGAGCTCCTGCAGCTCCTCCTGGGACAGGTAGAGGATGCTTATTGTTTCACTGGGATCCGGGTTCACGGTGACATTTTTCCTCACAAGCAGAAGGTAACAAATTTCATGCTCTCCCCAAATTCTGTCTGATTTTGCCTTGTGGTGATAGATTGTCATGAACACAATGTCCTCTGGAGAAATCTATTGACAGAAATTGGTGCAGTGTTAACAACACTAATGTAAAACACAGAATTTACAGAAAAATAGAGAAAATAAACACATTTGTTTTCCTCAGAAAATGAACACTTTCTTTGGTAATTGATAATTTCCAAAACCTTAATTTTAGCTAAGTAAATTTTTGTGGACTCAAGTCTGAATGATAAACTGGCTTTGGTTTCTTGGTTCCAGTAAACCTGTCTGTCTTCATTTAAAGAACTAACACTGTCACACACACATCCTCAACAGAAAACCCCATAGAAACCGGCCAGCATTGTCAGGAGAACATCCATCCTCTCTTAAACGTGTTCTTGAATGGATGAAGGTAACACACATGCTCACAGGATCCTGGGCATTCTTTCTAGTGGACACTTGAATTTCTTTTTTTTTTTTTTTTTTGAGATGGAGTCTCGCTCTGTCGCCAGGCTGGAGTGCAGTAGCACAATCCCGGCTCACTGCAACCTCTGCCTTCCAAGTAGCTGGGATTACAGGTGTGTGCCACTATGCCCAGCTAAGTTTTGTACTTTTAATAGAGACGGGGTTTCACCATATTGGCCAGGATGGTCTTGATCTCTTGACCTTGTGATCCGCCCGCCTCGGCCTCCCAAAGTGCTGGGATTACAGGCGTGAGCCACCGCATCCGGCTTGAATTTCCTCTTCAGTGTGTGGTCGACAGATTCCTGCACAGCCTCAACCCTGCCTGGGACACATAGGGACTCACACTGCCCCATCCACAGCTACATTCACAGCCCCATTCACAGCCCCATTACAGCCCCATTCACAGCCCCATCCACAGCCCCATTTACAGCCTCATTACAGCCCATCCACAGCCCATTCACAGCTCATTCACAGCCCCATGCACAGCCCCATTTACAGCTCCATTACAGCCCATCCACAGCCCATTCACAGCCCCATTACAGCCCATCCACAGCCCATTCACAGCCCCATTACAGCCCATCCACAGCCCATCCACATCCCATTCACAGCCCCATCCACAGCCCATCCACAGCCCCATTACAGCCCATCCACATCCCATTCACAGCCCCATCCACAGCCCCATTACAGCCCATCCACAGCCCATTCACAGCCCCATCCACAGCGCCATTACAGCCCATCCATAGCCCATCCACAGCCCATTCACAGCCCCATCCACAGCCCCATTCACAGCCCCATTCACAGCCCCATCCACAGCCCCATTACAGCCCATCCACAGCCCATTCACAGCCCCATCCACAGCCCCATTACAGCCCATCCACAGCCCATTCACAGCCCCATCCACAGCCCCATTCACAGCCCCATTCACAGCCCCATCCACAGCCCCATTACAGCCCATCCACAGCCCCATTACAGCCTATCCATAGCCCATTCACAGCTCATTCACAGCCCCATCCACAGCCCCATTCACAGCCCCATCCACAGCCCCATCCTTCATCCTCATGGTGCTTCATGAGGTCAACGGCGTAGATCCAGCCTGGACTTTGTTCACCGTCTGCCTGCTGCCAACCTGGACTCCCGTGGACACAGCTGAGACTGGGTGCTGTGTGTACCTGCTCCCCAGGAATTCCCAGCTCTGCTTGCAGACGCTTCTGGGCTGCCTGCCTCACTCCGATGGCATCCTTTTCTTCCAGTTCTGCTGGGTTGTATAATGGGTGGCTACTACAGGAGTCAGTAAAATACCCTGGAAAAAATGCATGTGGGAACATCCCTCTTTATTCCTGAAAAGTGAATATATTAAATACAAATGCAGATGCTTCAGGTAAAACCATCATCCGTCATCAGCAGAAGACAGCCTGGCGGGGGGAGTGGGTTTGTCATGGGCTCTCAGAGCAGCACCCGCCTCCAGCCTCCACAGCCGTGGGCTTGGTGAGGGTCTTCCACATGACCACCTGGCGGGGCTGGCCCTGACTGCTCCTGCGGCCCGTCCTGCAGCCCGTCCTGCAGATGTGCACACACATGTCCCGTGGCACTATCCCAGTATGTCTTAGGAGAGGGACTGGTTCCCACTCAGTTTTGTACCCACAGAGGACCTGAGATCCCATGGGGTGGCAGGAGGAGGTGGTGGGGCTGCGGGGTGGCTGGCTGCACCAGCTGGGCTGCACTTTGAGGGTGGTGATCAGTGAGCATGGTTTCATAGGAAGACTGCTGGAATACCTTTGACCAAGTTTCCTTACTGAAAGGTTCTACTTAATTTACCCAAGTAAGAGCAATAGCACTATGACGGGAGGTCACACTCTCCTCAGTAAATCTCTGTTCCCTCTCGTTCCTCAGACCCTCAGTGCTTCCTCTTCTGCAAGGAGTTTGGCTGAAGTTGAATCCACTCTTGCAAGTACAAGAGCTGGTACTCCCACCTGCCCCTATGCATCCTGGAGGCAGCTAACATGATAGGAAATCTTAGCTCCAGGGGCTTTATTTGCAAACTGTTGACTATGTACTACAGTTGACCCTCTTAACTTTGCAGCTCCTGAATTTTTCTGAAACAAACTTTGCATTCAGCTCCGTCAAGGAGCCAGTGAGTACAACTTGACCAGCAAATATGGTGGTGGATTTGGGAATGGGCAGCATGTACCCACTGCGGCTCCGAGGAAGAACTAAGGGAGGAGACAACCTCGGCCACAGCTGGCCGTGCTTAGCCATTAGCTTTAATGGGTCAGGCAAGGTCTGGTTTCGAAAATTTGAGGACAGCCTAGGCCAAAACACTTTAAATGACCACAATTGACGTAAATGCTGTTCCCCTCTAAAAAGAAATTTTTTGTCCGGGCGCGGTGGCTCATGCCTGTAATCCCAGTACTTTTGGAGGCCGAGACAAGCAGATCACGAGGTCAGGAGATCGAGACCATCCTGGCTAACACGGTGAAACCCCGTCTCTACTAAAAATACAAAAAATTACCCGGGCGTGGTGGTGGGCGCCAGTAGTCCCAGCTACTTGGGAGCCTGAGGCAGGAGAATGGCGTGACCGAGGAGGCGGAGCTTGCAGTGAGCTGAGATCGCGCCACTGCACTCCAGCCTGGGTGACTAAGCCAGACTCCATCTCCAAAAAAAAAAAAATTTTAAGTTGTAATTTTAAGAAGTACAAGATAATTAAAACTCTAAGACCTGTAAGATAATTTTTATTATTATTACCTAGATAATTTTATGCTAAATGCTATTTTAATCCCCTAAATCCTTAGGTTGATAAATTCCTCTGCATTTAAGTAACTTGCCATTGCAAAGAAACAACAAAACAAAAAACCCCAGAAACTCCTATAGTTGCTTAATTTTTTAAAAAAGAAAACCCAGCCTACTGAAGAGCTATCAGCATAATTAGCATCTGCCTGAGCTGCCGATTTTCTCCAGGATGAGCTGACAGCTCACCACAGTGGGGCACCGACCACCAGAGAGTTTCTGTCCCAGATTCCTCAGGTCAAATCACATGGAGATGTTCTCTTCAGTCAGGGGCTCAGTTGAATGGACTCACCAGGAAACGTGACTTTCGTGTCCAACCTCTGCTGTATCAGGATTCGAGTCTCGGTGTTAAACAAGACAACACTGAAGGCTCGGTGTAGCAGCCCTGCAAAGGTAAGTGCCATTTGTGTGAGCACATGCCTGGAGTCTGTACGATCGTCCTTCATGCTTTTTGTCCTCAGTCTGTTTCTCATAGAAGAGCCTGTGATTGTGGCACCTGGGCAGGGCAAAGGGGACTGCTGGCTGCCAAACACGCGTTTCAGAATCTCAGCGGATTAGAACACTCGGGAAACTAAGAATAGATCTACCAGATGACCCAGAAATTCCACTACCGGGCAAATATCCAAAATAAAAGAGATCAGTCTATCAGAGAGATATTGCACCATTCGTGTGTGCTGAGCACCATTTACGACAGCCAAGATATGAGATCAACCTGTGTCCGTGGAGGTATGAAGGGTTGAAAACATGAGGGTTAGATACACAGTGGAATACCATTCCACCACAAAAGAAGAATGAAATCGGGCTGGGTGCGGTGGCTCACGCCTGTAATCCCAGCACTTTGGGAGGCCGAAGTGGGTGGATCACGAGGTCAGGAGATCAAGACCACCCTGGCTAACACGGTGAAACCCCGTCTCTGCTAAAAATACAAAAAAATTAGCCAGGCGTGGTGGCGGGCACCTGTAGTTCAAGCTACTCGGGAGGCTGAGGCAAGAGAATAGCATGAACCCAGGAGGCAGAGCTGGCAGTGAGCCGAGATTGCGCCACTGCATTCCAGCCTGGGCAATGGAGCAAGACTCTGTCTCAAAAAAAAAAGAAGAATGAAATCCTGTCATTTGTAGCAACATGGATGGAACTGGAGGCCATTGTGTTAAGTGGAACAAACCTGGCACAGAAAAACAAGTATCACATGTTCTCAGTGCTATGTGGGCTCTGAAGAAGTTGATCTCATGGAGGCAGAAAACACAATGCTAGACACCAGAGGCTGCAAAGGGCAGTGGGGAGGGATGAAGAGAGGGTGGTTAATAGGTATAAACATACAGCGATAGAGAAGGAATAATATCAGCTCTTCAACAGCACAGTAGGGTGACTGTAGTTGACAACAGTGTATTATATGTTTCAATGTGGCTAGAACAGAAGATTTGGAATGTTCCCAACACAAAGATATGATGAATGTTTGAGGTGATGGATATCCCAAATGCCCTATTTGATCATTATGCATGACATGCTGGTATCAAACTATCACATGTACCCCATTATTATGTATAATTATTACGTATTTATTAAAAAGACACAAAAATGAAAATAAGAAAAAAATAATAAAATGGCTTAAGATGGTCAAAGAAAACCAGAGCTGGACAGGAGTTAAAGCAGGAAAGTCTGACTTTATTGAGAACCCTTTCAATAGGGGAAAGAGACCTCCACGTAGAACCAGCCTAACTCTGCACACAACACCCAAGGAGCAGGCTGAGGTCTGTGGATTAAAAGTTACTAAGAGAAAACATCAGTGGGAAGGGGGTTCTGGCTACACCGACCTAACAAGACTTGCTGAAGACAGGCCTGTGTGATCAGACATCACCTGGGGGGTATGGGGTTGAGGAATTTAATCAGATGCCAAGGTCAGGGTTCTCGCTAAATCAAGCTAGTAGAATTCTTGCTAAAACAGGATCTTACGAGGAAGAGCACGGATGCCTAGGAGAAGGTACAGGAGCCTGACCAAGGCTTGACCAAGCAAAGACGTCATCCAGGTGCTGTTCCCCGAGCCTTCTAAAGACGGCACAGCAAGCGCACAGGTGACCCAGTGGTCGCCTCCTAGACGGAAAGGCCTAGCCTCTCTACTTTCTTCTCTCTAGGTTGCTGTCGGGTGGGAAAAATGGGAAAACCCTGGGAACTGGACAGAGAAAATGGGCGGGGGCCACCTTTCTCAATGTTTTCGTTCAGATGGCAATTCCTCTTGGTGTCGGCACCAATAACCTTATCATTCTCATCCACAACAATCAGCATTTCCTCCAAGCGCTGCAACTGACGCCTGTCAACCCAGTCAAGATTTATGTCAGACACAGCTGCTGGCTGTGATCCGACCTGAAATGCCTCTTTATGTGAAAGATATTGCCATCTCGTTTTTGCTATTTGTTACCAACCACATTAGGATTTAGCATACACCTTCTCCATAAGTGACAGAAATTGTGTTGAAGCAGCACAGTTGTGAGATATGGAAGGTGAATCATCTGTTTCTAATGTGGTGTCTTTCTGAACGGGAAATCTTGGGTACATACATACTCCTCATGTTTTCCAGGTTTCCTTTAGTGAAGATTTAAAGAATCCCCGCCCCACCACACACACACACACACACACACACACACACACACACACACAACACACCGAGGTAAACTGTAGGTAACACTCTTTGTACAAGTTTTTGGGGAAAAGTGCAGCCCTGTGCAAAACCACTGGACCTGGATCAGACGTGGAGAAACACACAGCCTTGTAGGAAAGCTACGCCACCCACAGACGGCCTATGATCCTCTTCAGTGCAAAGCAGATTCTCAGGTGACGATCTTCTCACAAAATGTTTTCAGGGCCAGGAGCGGTGGCTCACGTCTGTAATCCCAGTACTTTGGGAGGCCGAGGTAGGAGGATCACTTGAGGTCAAGAGTTTGAGGCCAGCCTGGCCAACATGGTGAAACCCTGTCTCTACTAAAAAATACAAAAATTAGCCAGGCCTGGTGGCACACGCCTGTAATCCCAGGTACTCAGGAGGCTGAGGCAGGAGAATCACTTGAACCTGGGAAGCAGAGGTTGCAGTGAGCCGAGATTGCACCACTGCTCTCCAGCCTGGGCAGACAGAGTGAAACTCTGTCTCAAAAAAAAAAAAAAATGTTTTCAGGGTCATTTATCTTCATGTAAAACCTTCTCATCCTCCTTTTCTACTTTTTAAAAAAATGCATTCACATCTGTCCATTATCATTACTGTTATTATTTTCAGCAATCTGCTCCTCCTCTTTGCAAATGGCTGTTTGACTTAATGCGTGGATGTGAGATACAATAGAAATACAGAGAAAACAATTACTGAATATGTACAAATTTAGATCATAAAAGAATTTCCACTAGGTAAAACATATGCACTAACCTCTCTCGGAAGCTGGAGACTCCTGGGTATCAGATGTGGAACTGAATGTGCAAGATGAACCAGGGCCCTTTAATACCTGGGGATGTAGAAAGATATCAGCTAAGGCAATCTGACATTTTTTTATTCTCAACAAGAAAGCACACCCTGGTCTCTCTCTATCTCTCCATCTCTTTCTCTCTATCTTTGTCCCTCTCAATTGAATGATAATAGAAAATTGTTTTGACACAACCTCACTTTAAAAAATGCTTTTAGTTTTTAAACCTAGGGTAAGTTATTTTCTACTCTATAGCTTTTTTTTTTTTTTTTTTTTTTTTTGAGATGATGTCTAGCTCTGTTGCCCAGGCCAGAGTGCAGTGGCATGATCTCGGCTGACTGCAACCTCTGCCTCCTGGGTTCGGGCGATTCTCCTGCCTCAGCATCCCGAGTAGCTGAGATTACAGGCGCCCGCCATCACGCCCAGCTAATTTTTTTGTATTTTTAGTAGAGACAAGGTTTCACCATGTTGGCCAGGCTGGTCTCCATCTCCTGACCTCAGGTGATCCACCCGCCTCGGCCTCCCAAAGTGCTGGGGTTACAGGCTTGAGCCACCGCACCTGGCAACATTAGCATTTTAATCTATGATTAAGGTAGCATTTAAAATAGCTAGAAAAAGGTACATTATTTAAGAATTGATGATATAACTGGCTAGTTTTTAGAAATAAAGTTATATCTTTTTCTCTAATGTCATATTAGAGACTTCCATGTGAATTTAAGATTTAATTTTTTTAAAATGAAAGCATAAAAGTACTAGAAACGTATATGGATGAATAATTACATGATATTCTGTAAAGAAAAATCTTTACAGGCAAGACACCAAGTTGGAACTCTAGACACACAAAAAATGGTAGATTTAAATACCTTAAAATAATCCTTCATGTCAGCAAAGCCTTGATAAAAGAAAAATAAAAATTATAAAATGTTTTATCTTGATAAAATATTACAGATAAAGATTTAATATCCTTAAGACAAGAAGAGTTCTAATTTTACAATTAAAACCATGTAATTTTAGTAGAAAATTATATAAGAGCATCGACATACAACTCAAAAATGAGGGAGACTGTTGTGTAAAGATGTCACCATTTGGTATTTAAATCCACCCTTAAGATGGATTTGACTTGTATCTGTTTGATTGTTGTTATGAAACATGTTGGTGTACGTGGGCTAGAGTTTCTTCAGATTTAATTTAAATATGTAATTTGGCCGGGCATGATGGCTCATGCCTGTAATCTCAGCATTTTGGGAGGCTGATGTGGGCAGATGACTTGAGGTCAGGAGTTACAGACCAGCCTGGCCAACATGGTGAAACCCTGTCTCTACTAAAAATACACAAAAAAGTGTAGCCGGGCATGGTGGTGGGTGCCCGTAATCCCAGCTACGGAGGCTGAGGCAGGAGAAGCACTTGAATCCGGGGGGTGGAGATTGCAGTGAGCTGAGATCACGCCACCACACTCCAGCCTGTGTGACAGAGCCGAGAGCACGCCACCGCACTCCAGCCTGGGTGACAGAGCGAGACTGCATCTCAAAATAATAATAATAATAATAATGTAAATATGTAATTGATCTTTGCCTCATTTAACTGGTTTTCAACAACATGCACTCCCTCTTGCTCCATTTCTTGGCTTATCTAACATCAGTTCCAGGAAAGCCTATTGTTCTTTCTGGGTAAGGAGGCTGGGATGCTTTACCTTTACTTCATCTACCTTGAGATAGGGACAGTTCTTCCCTTAAGCATATTTTTATTTAGAAATTGTGCCATTTGTACATTTCCTGGATCATAGCTCTTACTTGAACAGACCTGTATCCTACCACTCTGTTACCTTTTAATCCTGTGCAGGGTCCGCCTAGAGGGATGAAGGACTTCTCAATAGTCCCATTTCTTTTTTGTCCCTTTTCTGAGGCTCCAGAGGCAAAAATCTTACTATTTAAAAAACCTTGAAAATATAATTTTTTGCACTGTTTCATTATCTATTTAATTTTTTTTTTATTTATTTGAGACAGAGTCTCACTCTGTAGCCCAGGCCGGACGGAGTGCAGCGGCTCACTGCAACCTCCACCTCCTGGGTCCTGGTTCAAGCAATTCTCCTGCCTCAGCCTCCCACGTAGCTGGGATTACAGGCATGTGCCACCACGCCTGGCTAATTTTTGTATTTTTAGTAAAGACGGGGTTTCACCATCTTGGCCAGGCTGGTCTTGAACTCTTGATCTCATGATCCACCTGCCTCGGCCTCCCAAAGTGCTGGGGTTACAGGTGTGAGCCACCGTGCCCTTCAATGGCATATTTTTAATTCACTTGCTGTATATATCATCCCAGATTTTAAAAAGAAAAAATAAAGGTGGCAAATGGAAGAGAAAAATAATAAAGATTGTGACTGAAATTACAGAATAAATTCTTAGAATAACTGAACATCAATAAATAAATGCAAGACCTTGGAAACCAATGTGTTTGGAAGAGCTAAAAAACTGTATAATTTCTTGCCTATCATATTCCAAATATTATCTACCAACTAAAGCTCTGGGCCAAATAGTTTTGCAAGTGGGTTCTGTTAAAATATCAAAAAAAGTTTGCCATATCTGTCAGTTCTCTTAGGGAATATGAGGAGAGAAGCACGATGGATGCATGACTCAGCTGACTTTGGCACAGATAATACAGAACAAAAATAACACAACAGCAGTGATGGGTAATATTCTATAAAAAGATTAATGTGTTTTGCTCTTTTGTCGTTCCATAAGTTCACCTTTACACATGTAATTTTTAGTTATGTAGAAAATCAAAAGGCTATGCCTGAAATGTTTTCCCTAGAAATCAGTTCTGAGACTCAGAAATAAATGGTCTGTTTGAAACTTGTTTCTTTTGCAGTCAGAAGAGTAAGAATGGGAAAATGATATTCTTGTAAAGATCTAAAAAATAATAAATAAGTCTATGAATTAGGCTTTGAGGAAGAAATTAATATACAATACTGTACCTGTTATAATCCAACAACTCTAATAATAATAATAATAATAATAATAAGGCAGCCAGACACACATTGTGTGCTTCCTTTGTCCCAGTTTCTATTTTGAGAGTTTAATGTATATTAATTCATTTGGTCCTCACAACAACTTTTTGAGATAAGCATTATTTTTTATTCTCACAGCATCGATAAGGAACTGAAGCACAGAGAAGTAAATTACCTGCCCAAGGCAATGTGGCTTCAGATGCAGTTGAGCCCCCAGAATCTGTGCAATTTAACATGTTGGAATTGTCACTACCAAATTAAGCACTGAAAGCTTTACAGGCAAATGTTATCAAAATTTCAAGGAAGGCATTGTCATTCTCTGTAAAATGTTCTAGGGGATAAAAAAGGAGGGAAACCCTTCGCTAGGTTGATCTGGGCAAAAGGTTCTGACACATAAAGCACACAAAAAACATCATGAAGGAAAGGAAGAAAGACATTTTGATTAGGCTATATGCGGAGAATTTTCTTAAGAGAGGTTGTGACAACTTTAAGAATGACAGTTGATGACCTATAGTGCTGCAGGTAGGAGGTTAAGAATAAACTCTAGCAATAAATGATTACATTTGATTAAGGCAAATTAGAAGCAACAGAAAGGGCTCTAGATATCAGTGAAATATAGAGAAAGACATGGAGGCCAAGACTGGGAAAAGCAAGTAAAAAGAAATGGAAGTGGAAAGAGATAAAAAGGAGTAGGCCAAGTATTGTAGGTATGAAAGAGAGGGTAAAACAAATACAGCATGTGCTAAGGGGTATCCTTGAACAAGAGAACCATAATAATAAAGAAAAATGTCCCAGACATACAAGACGACTTAAATCCACAGATGAAAAGGGCTTGCCATGTTCCAGAAATACCGACACATTAACGTCAACATTGGGGTAGCCTTCTCAGATCTCTGAGAAAACTGCTGCATGCAGAAGAGAACACCCACCCCCAACACCATCACTCCATCTCCTAGGCATTGTACAACCCTAATCCTCTGCTTTCCACCTAGAATGATGGGTGATCCATGTACTTACCAAAAGTCACTTCTTGGGTCAGGTGTGGTGGCTCACGCCTGTAATCCCAGCACTTTGGGAGGCTGAGGCGGGTGGATCACCTGAGGTCAGGAGTTTGAGATGAGCCTGGCCAACATGGTGAAGCCCCATCTTTACTAAAAATAGAAAAAAGGGCCGGGCGCGGTGGCTCACGCCTGTAATCCCAGCACTTTGGGAGGCCCAGGCAGGTGGATCACAAGGTCAGGAGATCGAGACCATCCTGGCTAACACGGTGAAACCCCGTTCTCTACTAAAAATACAAAAAAATTAGCTGGGCGTGGTGGCGGACGCCTGTAGTCCCAGCTACTCGGGAGGCTGAGGCAGGAGAGTGGCGTGAACTCGGGAGGCCGAGCTTGCCGTGAGCAGAGATCGCCCCACTGCACTCCAGCCTGGGCGACAGAGCGAGACTGTCTCAAAAACAAACAAAAAACAAAAACAAAAAACTAACTTCTTCTTCAGCAGATTCACCCACAGTCACCTACTCAAAGACATCGTCCAGCAGTTTTCCCTTTTTCTTCTCTGTCATCACATTTTCTCTCTCTGATGGAATTCTCCTATCAGTCTGCAAGCATGTGACTATGATTTCATTTAAGTAACAGCTAGTTTTTTAGACCTCATTTGCCCAGCAAGCTACTCCACTGCTGCTCTGCTCTCCTTTGCAGGAACACTCTTAGAAAACTTCCTTCATGCTCACTATATCCAATTCCTTTCTCTAATATTTCTCGTTCCTTTTCTCACATTTAAAACTATCAAGTAACTTAACCTAAATTGTTAAGTACAGTTGTTGAGCTGTTCAAATTTTCAACTCCTATCAACAAAATTCCAAAGAACAAGCTTCTAAGATAACCACTTCCTGATATTTGATAACATAGGTTAAAATTTCTGTAAATATCTTAAGAGATTATACTCAAATCCATATGTTGGAAAACGGTGATCAATAAAATTTTGGCAGTGAGGAAAATAAAAATAACTTTCCATAATAGGGTTATTTTTATCTATATAAATCAAGAAAGAATTAACACTTTAGCTATGATCAGAAAAGATGAGGCCCTTGGTATTAATGGGAAAATTTGGAAGAGATAATTAATTTGGGAGGGCTTCTAGAACAAGTACTCAGTGAGAAGTGTTCAATAATAAGTAAAATGACACATATGTGATTGATGTCTTAAGGCTGTTGACAGCAGCCCTCCTAAATGAATCTGCAATATGCTACTAAATCCATACCATTTGCCTCCTCTAATATATACATATTTTGAGACGGAGTCTTGCTCTGTCGCCAGGCTGGCGTGCAATGGCATGATCTCGGCTCACTGCAACATCCGCCTCCTGGGTCCAAGCAATTCTCCTACCTCAGCCTCTTGAGTAGCTGGGACTACAGGTGCACGCTGCCACCCCTGGTTAATTTTTTTTTTTGTATTTTAGTAGAGATGGGGTTTCACCATGCTGCCCAGGCTGGTCTCAAACTCCTGAGCTCAGGCAATCCGCCTGCCTTGGCCTCCCAAAATGTTAGGATTACAGGCGTGAGCCACTGCGCCTGGACCTCCTCAAGTATTTGGCCAAGCCACGCAGTCTTTAAGCTCCCATGTCTGTCCATGATTATAGGTTTATAATTTGGAACTTCGGTTATTTAATTAATTAAAAATATTCAGATATATCCTGCAAATAAATACAAAGTTTTTGTACTCAGCATCTTTAGTGCACTTTCCCACAATGAGTTGTATGTAAATGAAAAAAATAGATAAATGCAAGCATGTAAATCAGCTCCTATTATTAACCATTTACTTAGCTCAAGTTTATTTACACCTGAATGAAAATTTCCATTTGCATCAAAAATATATTCGTATACTCCTAAGGCAGTGTCCGGCGCAGTGGCTCACGCCTGTAATCCTAGCACTTTGGGAGGCTGAGGCGGGTGGATTACTTGGGCCCAGGCATCCAGCCTGGACAACATGGCAAGAGCCATCTCTACAAAAAATACAAAAACTTAGCCAGGCGTGGTGGTGTGCACCTGTAGTCCCAGCTACTCTGGAGGCTGAGATGGGAGAATCGCCTGAGCCTCGGAGGTCAAGGCTGTAGTGAGCTGGGATTGCGCCACTGTACTCCAGCCTGGATTACATATATTTGTATATTCCTAACGCACATAATGAACCTAGGTCACCAAAACTAAAAGATATTCTAGACCAAAATTTTGACTGTAATTTAATAACCTTGTACAAACCCTCTACAGCTGCACATTACCAAAGCTAGTATCACCGTGCCTAGTGGCTTACTGCCTCATTCAATTGAAAAGATCAAACTAATTCAGTCCTGCTCTCCAAAGAACACTTTTTCGGAATGGGCTCTCAGACTTTTTCTGAACGGGCTCTCAGATTCTGCTTTCCTAAGAAAGACTGTTGAGGTAGCTCTTTTTCTGAATGGGTTCTCAGATTCTGCTTTCCTAAGAAAGTGTGTTGAGCTATAGTTCTACAGCATTGTTCAGTGCAAAGATAGGGTTGGCTATAGGTTTTCAGAAGGTGACCTTTATCAGGTTGAAGAAGTTCCCTTCTCCTCTTTCTTTGTTGAGATTTTATCATGAATTGATGTTGAGTTTTGTCAAATGTTTTTTCTGCATTTCTACTGAAATGAGTCTTGTGGTCTTTTCCCCTTTATTTTAGCAATATGGTGTATCATAGTAATTGATTTTCAGATGTTAAACTAGCCTTGCTTTCTCGAAATAAATCCCACTTGGTCATGGAGTATATTCTTTTTATATGTTGCTGGTTTCTGTTAATATTTTAAGATTTTTGTGTCTGTATTTGTGTCTGATATAGTTTTCTTGTAATAACTATTATAAATAGTTATTGTGTGGCTTGGCCAAATATTGGAGGAGGTGAATTGTGTGGATTCAGTAGCAAATTGCAGATTCATTTAAGAGGGCTGCTGTCATCAGCCTTAAGATACCAATCACACTGGGCGCAGTGGCTCATGCCTGTAATCCCAGCACTTTGGGTGGCTGAGGTGGGTGGATCACAAGGTCAGGAGTTCAAGACCAGCCTGGCCAACATGGTGAAACCCCATCTCTACTAAAAATACAAACATTAGCCGGGCGTGGTGGCAGGCGCCTGTAATCCCAGCTACTCGGGAGGCTGAGGCAGAGAATCGCTTGAACTGAGGAGGCAGAGGTTGTAGTGAGCTGAGATCGTGCCATTACACTCCAGCCTGGGCAACAGAGCAAGACAACGACTCAAAAAAAAAAAAAAAAAAAAAGATATCCATCCCATATGTGTCATTTTACTTACTATTGAACACTTCTCAATAGAAATCTTTTTGCTATATTTGAGATATCCCACTTTCTTCTGCATATGCTATTGGGAGATAGGATAACCAAAAATATTATATATAAAATATAAAATAACAATATATAAAATAACTAATATAATAACTGTAATATAACTATATATAGCTATATATGTACATATAACTGCAATATAACCATAATATATAAAATAATTAATATAACATAGTTATAAAATAATATATATAAAACTAATACAATAACACCAATGTATAAAAAATGTAAAATAACTAAAATACATTGTTATAGTTTCTTGTAATAAGCAAAAGAAAGTGATCCTTTTTCCTCTAACTCTTGGATGTGTTTATGAAGGACTGGTAATATTTCTTATTGTTTTATTATTTTTAAGACAGAGTTTGGCTCTTGTTGTCCAGGCTGGAGTGCAATGGCGCGATCTGGGTTCACTGCAACCTCTGCCTCCCAGGTTCAAGTGATTCTCCTGCCTCAGCCTTCTGAATAGCTGGAATTACAGGCGTGTGCCACCACACCCAGCTAATTTTGTATTTTTAGTAGAAACAGGGTTTCACCGTGTTGGTCAGGCTGGTCTTGAACTCCTGACCTCAGGTGATCCTCCCGCTTCAACCTCCCAAAGTGTTGGGATTACAGGCGTGAGCCACCGTGCCCTGCCAATACTTCTTCTTTAAGTGTTTGGTAGAACTCACTGGTGAGGCCACTGGGCCTTGCCATTTCTTCATGGGAAGATTTTAATTACTATGCCTTAGCTGGGTAATACAAAGATGTACCTGCATTATTTTGGATTTTTGTCATTTGTGCATTCTCTCTGTTCTTCTTGATCATTCTAGTCAATTTTTTTTACCAACTTTGTTGCTCTTTTTTTTTTTTTTTTTTCCAGACAGTCTCACTCTGTTGCCCAGGATGAAGTGCAGTGGTGCGATCTTGGCTCACCACAACCTCTGCCTCCCGGGTTCAAGCAATTTTTGTGCCTCAGCCCCCTGCCCCTTCCTGTTCCTCCTTCCTCCTGCTGAGTAGCTGGGATTACAGGCACACACCACCATGCCCGGCTAATTTTTGTAGAGATGGGGTTTCACCATGTCACCCAGGCTGGTCTCAAACTCCTAGCCTCAAGTGATCTGTCAGTCTTGGCCTCCCAAAGTGCTGGGATCACTAGAAGCTTTTCAATTTTTTTATTCCAAAGCTATCTAATGCAGTTTTTGCTATATTTGAGATATCTCATTTTCTTCTGCATATGCTGTTGGGAGATAGGAAAGATTTTGGAAAATGTGTAAGAAAAAGGAAGATATTAAAAACATACTAAGATTGTATGTAGGGAAAGGTTACACCTCTAAATTTGATAATGTGCATTAAATCGACAAATCCTTGAAAAGCACAGCTCGATAAATCTAACAAAAGAAGAAAAAGAAAATGTGAAGAGTTGAATATATGTGAAAGAAATGTAAGTTCATTTTTCTTTTTTTTCTTTTTTTTTTGAGACGGTGTCTTGCTCTGTATCCCAGGCTGGAGTGCAGTGGGGCGATCTCCGCTCACTGCAAGCTCCGCCTCCTGGGTTCACGCCATTCTCCTGCCTCAGCCTCCCGTGTAGCTGGGATTACAGGTGCCTGACACCGCGCCTGGCTAAATTTTTGTATTTTTTAGTAGAGATGGGGTTTCACCGTGTTAGCCAGGATGGTCTCGATCTCCTGACCTTGTGATCTGCCCGCCTCGGCCTCCCAAAGTGCTGGGATTACAGGCATGAGCCACCGCGCCCGGCCGTAAGTTCATTATTAAAATGGGCCCCACATCCATGTGAATGGGGGTCAATCTCAGACTTAGCTTTAATTTTCGGCCATGAGAAGACTACTGCTCTTCCTCCAACACTCACTTCTCTATTTTCTCTATCATTTGATCCTCTCTCCTGTACAACTGGGTGGTATTTAACCACGTTTAGGCTCAGGTATAACCCAAGCTCTGAAACTGTAATAGAAAATTAAGTAAATGAAAGGCAAAAAATAAAAGACTTAAAAATAAGGTTTAAGATGTTATTCATCTAGGAGGCTGAATAACGATACATATAAATGTTTTTGTTGTATATGTGTATATATTTTTTATGAATAGAGTTGTTCCTATTATGTTGTATCTTGTAATAATTATTAATGACAAGGTTCATAAATAGCTAGATGTTAACACAACTGGCCAAACTCCAGTGACAAGAGCACTGTTACAATCAGTAAGTAGGACCAACCTGCTAAGACTTGAGCTCAGAGCTCATGGATGGCCCAGGTCAAGGCCCAGTGGTTGTGATGAGATGCCAGGAAACCTTACCCACTGGATGCCTGTGTTGTGCCATGACGCTGTAAGTAGTCTCTGTGGGTACACTGCCAGTAGACTTTTGGCATACGTGTGTGGGCTAGTATTTTCAGGCCAACAAACTATCCCTCTCTCATTATTTACTATTTTTGTGCAGCAATTTGGTTTTACTGTTGGTTCTTACTCCGGTCTTGCCCCAAGTTCAATACTTTGGTTCTTCTCTTCTTGACTTATTCCCTAAGCTTTCCCTGTCCTGATTCCCTGAGAACAATTCCCTTTCCTCTGAATTGGGATCCTATTTCTACCCCCTGCATACATACCCCTCTTAGTTCTTCTGGGTAAATTTCTATGCCCATTAACTCTAGACATACATTTGTAAATTACTGAGACCCTAAATTGAGAATTATGTTTGCCATTACTTTTAAAAGTGTAATCTGAATCTCAGCACTTTGGGAGGCTGAGGCGGCGGATCACGAGGTCAGGAGATTGAGACCATCCTGGCTAACAGGGTGAAACCCCGTCTCTACTAAAAATACAAAAAATTAGCCAGGCGCGGTGGCGGGTGCCTGTAGTCCCAGCTACTCGGGAGGCTGAGGCAGGAGAATGGAGTGAACCTGGGAGGCGGAGCTTGCAGTGAGCCGAGATCGCGCCACTGCACCCCAGCCTGGGCGACAGAGCGAGACTCCATCTCAAAAAAAAAAAAAAGGTGTAATCTGTTTTTTTGCCTCCCAAAATCACTTATATATAAACACATTAAAGTGGGTCACCGTGTCACATCTTGGGCTTCCTGGGACAAGAATCAACTGGCACATGCCTGGCCAAAGTGCTCAAATCAATCTGCAAACCGTGGTCACAGAGCCAGTCAGAGAGTCTTATGGCTTTCATTGTAGCTTCTCCGTGGAATATTTTCAAGGACATGTGTGTACTTTAGGATGTTCACATGTCATGATTAAGTTGTAAATTTCAAAAATTCTAAGAATGCCTCTTGTTGGCCAGAAGTATAAAAATTGCAAAGATTTTAAATAAAATCATCTTTCAATCATACTTAAATAGGTCTATGAAGTCTCCATCTCTTCCTCTGGAAAGTAACTTAAGGGCTGTGAAGAACATTGTGCATAATGAAACTGAGAAGGGCTGTTCTCCCTGGGAACAGAAAGGTCACTGTCTTTGCTCAACAAACAGCCTAAAGCCAGGAACGCAGGCCTCCCCAGGCCTCTTGGCCGCCTCTCAAGCTTCCTCAATAAAAAATTCACATGGAAGACATTTTATTCTATCTTCTCTTCCTTCTTTCTTCGCTTTAGCTAATAATTATTGAGTTCTGTTTATGTTCTGGAAACAGTTCTAGAATTTCTGTGATAAGAAACAGAGACCCCAGCAGTGAATCTGCTGGGGCCAATGGCTGTCGGGGCATCCTTCAAAACTGGGCCCATTTGGTTCTTTTAAAAAAAAATAATGTCCAGTTCCTCTAAAAATTCTGTCATGACTTTTATTTCCTCAATGTTGAGCTTTGTGTTTTAGGTTTGTGCCTGCTGATGTTCTCTGGGCCCTGAAGTCACTATTGCTGGCTCGTGTGCTGGCCACTTGGTCGTGCTGGCCTGTCTCCTACCGGGTGGACGCCCAGCGAGCTCTGCATGCTGTGTATGACAAAGACATGGGGGCTGTTTGGAGTCTGTGATGTGCTATTGTCCTCCAGATAATGGTTTTCTGCAAGAAACTAGAGAAGTAACTATCTCAGATTTCCCTAATAAAAACAGGTTTTGAGCCAGTTCCAGGCTGGCCCTAAATTCCTCTTCCTAGCACGTGAAGCCTGGGAAGCTCTCTGTGGGCCTTGCCCTTGGCAGCTGTCGCTCCTGGTCTCTGCTCCCCATTCCTGTCTGGCTACTGGAAGCACCTCTCCGTTGCCCAGCCTCTCTGTTGCTTTACTGGAACTGGGCAATGCCCCTTGGGAAAAGCAGCACAGGTTTTCTTCTCCTAGACTTTGCCCTGTGCTTCTTTTCAGAGCTATTTGGTCTCTGACATTCTCTCTCAGGTTTTTCCAGCGTTCTTGGGAGGTGGGCTGTGCCACTGTCTGGCCCACCTGGCCCACCATTATCTGAAGGGAAGCATGAACAGCCTTTGACGTGGGAGTGGCGACTACTGAGAGGGAACCGTCTGTACACAAGCGATGTAGCCTTATGAGACCCGTGAGTATACGCTTAAGTTTTTTGTTTTTTGTTTTTTTTTTGAGATGGAGTCTCGCTCTGTCCCCGAGGCTGGAGTGCAGTGGCGCAATCTCAGCTCACAGCAAGCTCCGCCTCCTGGATTCATGCCATTTTCCTGCCTCAGCCTCCCTAGCAGCTGAGACTACAAGCACCTGCCACCACGCCCTGCTAATTTTTGTATTTTTACTAGAGATGGAGTTTCCCCATGTTGGCCAGGCTGGTCTCAAAACTCCTGACCTCGTGATCTACCTGCCTCGGCCTCCCAAAGTGCTGGGATTACAGGCGTGAGCCACCGCGCCCGGCCAACGCTTAAGTTTTTATTAATAATTTACTCCAAGTCACTGAGCTCCGACTTCATGCTCGTGATTCAGATTTGAGTCCTGGGAAGATCATCTGAGATGACGTTTAAGCCAAGGGTTTAAATGAGTCAGATTCAGCCACGTGCAGACTAAGGCAGTGCAGGTTCCAGGCAGAAGGGAAAGCACGTGGACACGCTGAGATGCAGGCAAGGCCTCACAGCCGGAGCTGGCTTGTCACCTGGCGTGGGAACACCTTTCCTGTTCAGACTCTGTGTGCTCCTTTTAATCTGTGTCAGGGCATGTGATCGAGCAGCACGTGACCAACCCCACTGCAGCATCTGTCCCCCGTGGCGTGGGGGTGGGGACAGAGTTCTTTTCCTACAGCATAAGTGTGTCGTGTCAACCAACGCCGTGTCAGCTGCCAGTAGGGGCCCACGGGCATGGGGACCGGACGCACACTGTGGGAGCTGACCTTGCTGTCTTCTCTCAGGAGTGGAGCCCCAACCCACGCAGGGTGTGTCTTCATGGCTTTTCCTGGCCAGTCTGATACCAAGATGCAGTGGCCAGAAGCGCCTGCACTTCCGCTCCTGTCAAGGTGAGATGCCACTTGCTCTCCACTGGTTCTCTATCAGTGCTGAGCTCTATTCTCTAGAGCGCACGGATTCTATATTGTGTTAAGCTGTCACTTAAAAACGCACAAATTGTTTCCATCAATCCTAACATTCACCCATGTAATTAACACCCTATCAACACAGAGAACACTTCCAAAATCTCACAAGGCTCCCTGCGCCCCCTGGAAGTAGCCTCTATTCTTGCCTACATCTTAATTGGTTTAGCCTATTTTTGACATTTATTTCACTGGACTCACATGTGCCTTTTGTATCCGGCTTCTTCCACTCAAGATTGGGTCTGTGGATTTACTCACACTGCTGTGTATAGCAGGACTGCTCCCGCGGCATGGCAGCATCCGACTGTGTGAACACCAAGGCTGACGTAATCACTGCAGATATTCTGCAGGGGCGTCCCTGGGCTAGAGACTGGACATGTAGTAAAGAGCTCCGTGAGCGAGGCAAGCCCTGAACCCACACTGTATCACCTACTTATAGGGGCGTCCCTGGGCTAGAGACTGGACATGTAGCAAAGAGCTCCGTGAGCGAGGCAAGCCCTGAACCCACACTGTCACCTACTTATAGGGGCATCCCTGGGCTAGAGACTGGACATGCAGCAAAGAGCTCCGTGAGCGAGGCAAGCCCTGAACCCACACTATCACCTACTTATATAGGGCAGTGCATAAAAATCTAGGAAACACCTAGTTTCTCAAAGTAACAACGAATATGTCAGTGACTTCCCAGCTCAAGAATATGCTGCATTCGTTCTCTGCTAAGTTAGTAAAATGGCAACAAAGGAATGCAGAACCATGCACATTTGTCTCCTGCCAGGTCCAACTCGTTTGACTTTAGTAGATAGTGGCCAACAGCTCCATGGTAGCAGACATGCTCATAAGCAGTTACTTTATATTCCGTCAACACTTGGTGATGTAGGTCCTTTAATTTCGGGTTTCAATTTGCATCTACCCAGTGATTAATGAGGTTAAGCTCCTTTTCATGTTTAACACCCAAATTTTAATAGACTTTATTCTTTAGAGCAGTTCAGGTTCACAGCAAAATTGGGTGGAAGGTAGGGAGTTTCCATAGACCCCCAGCCCCTCCACACACACAGGCTCCCCCACTATCAACATCCCCATCGGAGTGGTCCATTTGTTACAGCCGATAGATGTACATCAACACATCGTTATCACCTGGAGTCGTTTACATGAGGCTTGCTCTTGGTGTTGGACAAATGCATAATGACCTATATCCACCAATTCAGTACCATGCAGAAGAGTTTCACTGCCCTAAAAATCCTGTGCCCTGCTCACTCATTCCTCCCTCCCCTCTCACCCCTGGTTTTTTACTGTTTCCAGTTTTCCCTTTACTGGAATGTTGCAGAATTGGACTCCTTCAGGATATAGTCTTTTCATGCTTCTTTCAGCAACATGCACCTAACTTTCCTCCCAGTCTTTGTGGCTTGATAGCTCATTTCTTTTTAGTGCCAAATAACAATCTACTGTCTGGATATATCAGTTTACTTATGCATTCACCTATATGCATATAAAATAGAGGAGAGAATGCGGTGTTGGAAATTTACGTTTGGGAGTCTAAACCATGTATGGCAAATAAGTATAAAGTATGTGTGAAAATTGTAAAGCAGAAAGCTGTCAGGATACCTGAATACACACAAATACACACTTCAGTTCATGCTATAAAATGTTATAAAATGTGTAAGTACATACTTAGGGCTGAAAAAGCACCCAGAGAGGAAGGGTGAAGAAGAGGTGTATCTGAAATAATAAAAAGAAAATCTGTCAAGAGGGGATCTAGAGTACCTAATCCCATGAGGAACTCCCAACCCTAGTGAGGGTCCAAGGGACAGATCCAAGTGAGAGGATGAAACCATGCACAAGCACCCCCTAGGGGGCAGGTGGAGAGCAGTTCCCACACGGACCCACTGCAGGTACAACCTGGGCTTGTCCCCAGGGAGCAGGTAGAGGGCGGTTCCCACAGGGACCCACTGCAGGTACGACCTGGACTTGTCCCCAGGGAGCAGGTGGAGGGCAGTCCCCACAGCCACCCACTGTGGGTACGACCTGGACTTGTCCCCAGGTGCCAGGGCCAAGTAAGAAGAAAATGTGCCTTCCTTCCTATTACACCATTTCTGTTTTGGTCTCTTTCTCTTCATAATATAGGTAGGGAAACAGAATCAGCAATTATTAGAAAGCCACCTCTACTTTGTCCTTAAAGGAGTTGGCAATGGTTTGACCAGAATCAAACAAGTATATATTTTGGAGATTAAGAGTTTAAAAAAGTTTAAGAAAAAAAAAAATTATAGGTATCATTTAGCTTTCAAGTTCAAAACCAACACATCTGCCTTTGGGGTCAGAAGCAGCTATATCTAGGAGAGGGATACTCCTCTTTATAAAAGATGAAGGAGTTCTAAGGAGTTTATCAGGTCAAAAGACATTCCTACTTAGATTTTCTGGATGGCATCCTAGTAATATTACAACAGTAGTATCTAACTCTTGCTAAGTACTTAACAAGCTGCTGGGTAAGTGTCTAAGGGTCCCATGTCCAATTCAGTAGCCATGGCAACTCACAGTTATCACATAACTAATTATATGTGGCTTTCAGCCTAAAACTTCCTAGAAAATATAACTAAAAAAATTAGAAACAATACTATAAATGCAACAGAAACTATACAGGCAATATCCTATTAGTGTATCAAAATTTTAACAAACTAAACACAGTATTAAATTGCAATTTTTTTTACTTTTCAATAAAATACTTGCTAAACAGTCTTGTCTGAAATTATAAATTGCCCAAAGTTAACCATAAATGAGTCATTCTATTGAATTTAACATTTAACTTTGCAAGAAATAAATTTTTATTTTTCTTTATTATCATACAGCATTTAAGCATAATAAAGCTGTCTTGAGATTTCAAATCTGAGACCTCTATGGCAAGTTTATAAAAAGTACATTGATCAAGGTACAATAATATACACATTCCATAATCTCATCTATTTCACATTAACACTGGCCTTTGTCGTTGTTATTTTTTTCTCCCTACAATATTTCCTGACTCTGTAGGACAGTGGTTCTCAGTTGGGGGTTGACTCTGTCCCCTAGGGGCATCTGGCAACATCTGGTATAATTGTGGGTGTCACAGAAGAGGGATGCAAACAGCATCCAGTGTGCAGTTCAGGGATGCTGCTCACCATCCTATAATGCACAGCATGGACCTCCAACACAAGGATTTTATCCAGCCCAAATGTCAACAGTATTAAGTTTAAGCAACTCTTATCGAGTGGGACTCAATTCCCATTTTATGAACACCTCTGTGCCCACTGTAATTCTGAAAACACAGACTTTGCTAACTGGTAAATACTATTTAAAAGAAGATTTAACCTGTCAATATCACTTATCAAAAGCAGTGGCTGACTGTAAGTATCACGTTTCCAGAATGAATAAACCACACAATCAACTCAGAATGATACAAATTAGGGTCCATGTCATTTAATTTCCCTTGAACCTGCTCTGCTAGTTTAATCTGCTAATATGAAAGTTAATTAAGACTGTTTTGAAGGAGTGAGGCTATAGTTTCCTTTGCACATTTTTCTGAACTACGATAAAAATTTAATGATACATAAAGCACCTGGCAAATAGCAAGTGCTCTGCAAGTGCTCCGGAAATGTTTATCACAGCTTACTAAAAACACAGGGCTTCACTCATTTGTTCAAATTTCCCATAAGCATGTATCTGCAAAGGTTAAATTAAGTTTTGTTTGCTCTCTCTCATTTTACAATAATCTCTCACAAATGTCGCTTAGAAACAGAACACATATCCAGGGTGTGTGATACAAAATTATAAGTTAGTTTTTTCCACACAAGTTTTAAAGTATCAGTGTATATAATACATTAATGATAGTACTAAATGACAGAATAAATTTAATGATAAATTAATGATAGAACTAAATTTAAAAGGAAAAAGTCATTCTAAGTTTGTTAAGCAGAGAAATTTTTCAGTAATCATTTACATACATATTCAGATTCTGTATATTTTCTCATGGTCAACAAACTGATTCAAATGATTTAAGTTATCCCACCATTTAAAGAGAAAAGTCTCTGCAATAATTTTAAACCATGGCGTTATCTTAATTTCACCACTGGCTGCTTTTTTCAGAAGTTCTTTTAGTTCTTCCTTTGACACATAACAATAGCTTTTAATCTCATTGGGATCTGGATTCAAAGTTACATTCTTCCTCACCAACAAAATGTAATCAATTTCATGTTCACCCCAGATACCATCAGACTGAGCTTTGTAGTGAATTCGTGTTAAATAATTAATTTCTTCTGGAGGAACCTAAGACATTAAAAAAAAAAAGTAATTAAAACATTGGCCACAGCAACAACAAAACCCTAAAATTAGCTCACTGCATTACAGCGACATCTTGAACAGGAGTATAGTTTTAGGATTAGAACTTTTAAAGCATTAATCTCCTATCAACGGTATATGGAAATCTTAATACTATATATGGAAGAATGATTACATTATTAGTTTTAAATGTTTGCATTTTTTCCTGTAGGACCAAACAGATAAGTTTTTTTTTTTTTTTTAATGTTAAAAAAAGGGGCAGTCACTCAAACTAGAAATGTGACATTCTTTTTTTCTTTTTTTTTTTTTGAGACGGAGTCTTGCTGTCACCCAAGCTGGAGTGCAGTGGTGTGATCTCAGCTCACTGCAACCTTCGCCTCCCGGGTTCAAGCGATTCTCCTGCCTCAGCCTCCTGAGTTGCTGGGATTACAGGCGTGCCGCCCCACCATGCCCAGCTAATTTTTGTATTTTTAGAAGACACGGGGTTTCATCATGTTGGTCAGGCTGGTCTCGAACTCCTGACCTCGTGATCCACCTGCCTCGGCCTCCCAAGGTGCTGGGATTACAGGCATGAGCCACCACGCCCGGCCCGACATTTTTCTTTTTCATATTTTAAAATTGCTTTTTGGAAAATATAGATAAGAAATACTTTATTTATCCAGGTCTTATTTAAGGGGGACAATTCTAAGAAAAAAAATTATTTCAATTAAACCAATTAGATTTATGGTTCATATTCCTAAGAACTTCTGTAAGAAAATCTTCACCTTTTTTTGTAGTGGGGGAGTTTCAGGTGAAAACTGGAAAACCTGCTAGTCAAATTCTACAAGAGTTGTAACACTTGAAAATATTCATCTTAGATTTGATCAATTATAGAAATATTCAAACTTAAATAGTGCTTAACAGATCAATCCATCCCGGTATCGAGCTAAGTTGTGACGAGTGATATTAAGAAATCAAAATTTAAATAATCTTTATTCAAGATGGTTTGTGGGGCTAACTCATAACTCAGGAGGTTACCAAGCAGAGAACTACATTTGAATTTAAAAATTTTATTAAAAACCTTTTTAAAGTATGTTTAGGTTTCAGCTTGTATGATTGTGTAGTAGAGCTGGTTACCTCTTCCAAGGGAATTCCTAGCTCAGCTTTCAGCCGCCTCTGTGCCGCTCGCCTCACTCCAAGGGCGTCATTTTCCTCAAGCTCACCTGGATTACTTAATGGATGACTACAACAAGTATTAGTAAAACAACCTGGAAAATGTTAATACAGAGACAGATCAACTTTTCTTCAAAGTAGGTCTGACAGATCAAGAAAAAGTTTTATAAGTAACTGAAAAATGAAACGATTTTTAAGGATTTTAAAATCAGTTATAATGGGCTATCAGTAATTATTTTAAGGATTTTAAAATTGGTTATAATGGGCTATCAGTAATTATTTTAAGGATTTTGAAATGAGTTATAATGGGCTATCAGTAATTATGTTGTGAAACAGACTACATTTGTAGGTAAGTTCCTTATTAATGCTTCTTCAACCAAAAAAGATCGAAGTATAGATAATACAGATTAAAGATAAATATGTAAATTATACACATTGCCCAATTGCTTGTTAGTTCTTATTTTTTCTTGCTGTTGTATTAGGTTGTACTCATTGTGTAAATTCACTTTATGCAGAATATAAAATTATGCCATTCACAGGATTTCCCTTTGTGACCTTGGCTCCCAGAATTCAGAATGATAAAAAGTCAAATTAACGTACAAACACAATATTGTACATTAAAAGTGTACTAACCTGGAAAGGTAATCTTAGCATCTGATCTTTGCTGTAGCAGAAGCTTATTTTCGGTGTTGAATAAGAAGACACTAAAAGCTCGATGCAATAATCCTGAAAGCAAAAGAAATAACAATTAATTTAGCCTTAAGTACCAGTTATTTGCCAAATTCTCTCCGTGCAGTTCAGAATAACATTAGTAACTTGCTGCTACTTTTGCTTTTCCCCATGGTTTATCCACATGCATAGTCTCTGCATGGCTGTGGTGAGGAAGAGCTCTGCACTGGGCAAGGAAGTTGGCCGTCGAGTGAAGGAAATGGTGATGCTGGTGGCCCCTTTCCTGCAGTCAAGTTCCCTATCAAGGACATTCAGTTCTCGGAAAGTGTTGAAGGCACACGCTTCCCTGCATGGTGCCCGCTTCTCTCCATTCTCTAGAAATATTAGAGGCTAGGCTGCTGCTGTATGTCAGGGCTAGTCCCTCTTTTATGAATCCAGAATAACTCTGAAGAAGCCCAGTAAAAGGCATGAAGTGAAGAGAAATCGCTGTAACAGGAAGACAGCAAAGCAGATGCTAATGACTACACTATTTAACGAACTGGAACCAACAAGAAAATACAGTATTACTGAAGACTGCACTTCCTTGAACAGAGTGCTCTTCTCAGCAAATCGGAAATGCCTACACAAATTGCTTTACAAGAAAGACTATTTTAAAACAGCACCTTTCTCAATGTTCTCATTCAGGTGACAATTCTTCTTGGTCTCAGCCCCAATTTTATTGTCATTTTCATCAATAAGGATACACATCTCTGCCAGGAGTTGAACCTGTTGCTTGTCGAGGTGGTCAGTGTTTATTTCAGGCATCATTACAAAATGTCTTATCTGTCCTAGAACACTAATATTAAAGGAAAAGAGAAAGAAAGGCCATCATATATTTTTCTGAATGTCATATAAACACAGGTTAATAATGATGCTGCTTCCCCATCTGCAGTTGTACCACTCTGCATCCCCACAGGGACCCCAAGAACGCTGCCAGCTGGCTGCTCAGCACTATCTCAGTCATCATTTCTCCTACAGGTTTCACAGCTGGCCTTTTATCACAGTCATGCTCCTAAACGCCAAGCTCAACGTTCCACTCTAAATTCTTGACTTCTGAGATCCTCTGCAGCACTTGATACTCAATCCTTTTTCCAGTGTACTTTTCTTCTCTGGTTTTTGGCCCCAAACTAACTTTTCATCCTGCTTTTCCACACCAGCTTCTGTAATCTCTAGAATGTGCTCCCATTGCTGTCCTGAATTGTCTTTCCCACTGCCTGTCTCTGCATAGTTGCTCAAGATTGCCACAGGCCAATCTTGGTTGAAATCCATTTTTTCAAGGCACAACTCATGTGCCAGACATCCAATAACCTTTCTACCAATGTCACAGTAAGACTTAATCCAGTTTTTCTCAACCCAAGCTCCTGATCAGAAAAATGATTTTCCCCCAGGACAGTACTTAGCTGATATCATTCTAGATAAACAGGAGAAGACTTAATTCGTTATATTCAATAGATGCTTTAAGGTAGTGCTTGGCAAATTTTTTCTGTGAAGGGCCAGGGAGTATGAACTCTGCCTGTGTAACATTAAAATAGTCACAGGCAATAGGTGAACTGGGCAATATGTAAACTGAGTGTGGGTGCATGCCAATATTTATGGACACTGAAATATTTATGGACACTGAATTACATTTAATTTTCATGGTCACAAAGTATTTTGATTCTTCTCCATCCGTTTAAATATGAGAAAAACACTCAGCTCACAGGACGTAACAACAGGCAGCAGGCCAGATTTGGCCTGTAGGCCATAGGTTGGCCCATCCCTACCTTAGTGCATCAAGCATTAATTTTCTGAACCCCCATTTATCCCTCCCATGTGATTAAAATGTAAAGCACTTATTAGGGTACTTTCAGTATTCTGACTCACACTTTTACACATCTATATCCAGCAGCGTCTAAGCTTTCTAACCTTTGTATCCTTCAGGGCACCTTTACATAGCCTGACTTTGAAGTTTTCTATTCCCTTTTTAATTCTCCTTTATTTCTGAATGAATTATAATTTTTTTTTGTTTTTTGATTTTTCTACACAATATATTTTGAAGATCCCATGTGCTCCACTTTCTATGTGACTCTATTTCAAATACATAGATTTTACTGAAATACTTTTTTGTTTCTGAGAGGGAGTCTCGTTTTGTTGCCCAGGCTGGAGTGCAATGGCGCAATCTCAGCTCACTACAACCCCCACCTCCTGGGTTCAAGTGATTCTCCTGCCTTGACCTCCCAAGTAGCTGGGACTACAGGCGTGCAACATCACGCCAGGCTAATTTTTGTATTTTTAGTAGAGTTGAGGTTTTGCCATGCTGGCCATGCAGATCTCGAACTCCTAACCTCAGGAGATCTGCCCGCTTTGGCCTCCCAAAGTGTTGAGATTACAGGAGTGAGCCACCACACCTGGACCACTGAAATACTTTCAACAGAGTTCAAGCATACTGCAGAATGTACACGAAGTGTTTAAACAGCTACTTAATACAAAGTTCTAGACCCACATAGGGTCTGAGTGTGTGTGTGTGTGTGTGAATGCGTGTGTCAGGAGTCAGTGATGATGGAGAGATTGATATCTAATACAAAAAATCTGAAATAAGGTTAATGATTAAAACAAATCAAGAGGGAAAATAATGTGAAAAGGAAGTCGACTTCAGAGTTAGCCTCAATTTTAGAAAGATTTCCTACTTCTATAGGCTAGTTTTATATACAGTCATCCTTTGGTATATATGGGAGTTGGTTCCAGGACCTCCCACAGCTACCAAAATTTGAGGATGCGGATGTTTCAGATATAAAATGGCATATTTGCAGACCACCTGTGTATATCCTACTGTATACATACATGTGTCACATGATGGTGTTTCCGTACACTACAGACTGCATATACTATAGTGGTTCCATAAAATTATAACAGAACTGACATATTCGTATTGCTAATGATGTTGTAACCATTGTAACATCGGAGCACAACACATCACGTTTTCTATGTTTAGATACACAAATACTTGCTGTTGTGTTACAACTGCCCACATTATTCAGCACAGTAACACACTGTCCAAATTTAGGCCTGAAGCAACAGGAAAAATAGCCTAGAAGCAACTGGCTACACCACACAGCCCAGCTGCTCCACTGTCTGTCTACACCACACAGCCCAGCTGCTCCACTGTCTGTCTACACCACACAGCCCAGCTGCTCCACTGTCTGTCTACACCACACAGCCCAGCTGCTCCACTGTCTGTCTACACCACACAGCCCAGCTGCTCCACTGTCTACACCACACAGCTCAGTTGCTCCACTGTCTACACCACACAGCTCAGCTCCTCCACTGTCACACCACACAGCCCAGCTGCTCCACTGTCTACACCACACAGCCCAGCTGCTCCACTGTCTACACCACACAGCCCAGCTGCTCCACTGTCTACACCACACAGCCCAGCTTCTCCACTGTCTACACCACACAGCCCAGCTTCTCCACTGTCTACACCACACAGCCCAGCTTCTCCACTGTCTACACCACACAGCCCAGCTGCTCCACTGTGTACACCACACAGCTCATCTGCTCCACTGTCTGTCTACACCACACAGCCCAGCTGCTCCACTGTCTAGGTCTGCGTCAGTGCACTCTGCTTCCACAATGATGAAACTACCTAATGATGAACTTCTCCAAAGTATCCTTGTTAAATGATGCGGGCGTAACGTTAAATTATCATCTGTAGATGATCTCTTATAATATCTAAAACATGTAAATCCTACATAAATAGTTGTGCTGTATTGTTTACAGAATAAGTCTGTATATGTTTAGTACAGAGGAAATTTTTTTCCAAATATTTTATAATGTGCAGTTTGTTAAATCCATGGATATGGACCCCAAGGATACAGTAGGCCAACTGTATATTAGGTGATCACTAAGATAGGTTTCGTTACTACATAATTACTAGACTTTTTGACACGACATTTTTTTCCGGGGGGATGGGGCTGGGTCTTGCTGTGTCTGTCGCCCAGGCTGGAGTGCAGTGGCGCGATCTCGGCTCACTGCAGCCTTCGCCTCCGCCTCCCAAAGTGCTGTGATTAAAGGCGTGCACCACCGCCCAGCTGTAATGACAATTGCTCTGTCAGGATTTTCAGAATTCAGATTTTAAAACTAAGCTGCATAATCACAAGATAAAATGAATATGTCTATTTATGCGCTTAAAGAATACCATGTAGTAGACGCGGGAACACATCCCCCAACCCAAGAAAAAGGTCTAGTTCCATCTATGCGGTGCTCCCCATCTCTTCTCCTGCTCCATTCCCAGGAGAAGCGCCTTGAATGTGTTGCTGTCACCCCCTTGCACGGACGCAGGTGTATGCACCCGTGTCACACGCGTGGACTCGGCACGGGGAGGCCGGTGTCGTCACGTTCGTGTTTCTGACGATGCTGTCTACGCTTGTTTCTGAATTCTCTAAGGGGAGACTCGCAACTCTTAGTCTCCTGCCACTCGGTTTCCAATTCCACGAGTTCCTAAACCTGAGGTGACTGTGCGCAGACGACGATCTTTTCCACTGACAAAGAATGGCAAAGTCTCTGACGCCCCGACCCACGCCTCCGCCTTCCACGTGGCGCGGGCGCCCACCACAGCCTGGGACGGCCCGGCCTCTCTCCAGTTCGGGAGACCAGCGCCGCCACCCCCAGCTGTCCAGGCCTCAGCGCCGAGACCTCACCGGTGGCTCAGACCTCCGGCCTCCTCCCCGCCCCGTCCCGCAGCTCCCCGATGCCGCCCTGCCCGTCTCTCGAACTCCGCCGCCCGTCCACAGTACCTGATCAGCCTCCGGCCACGGACACCGGCCGGTCCCGGAGCGCGTCCGCTTTGAGCACTGTCCGCGGCGCGCACCGCCCACTGGCCCCGCCCCCGGGCCGCGCAGCCAATCGCCTGCGCAAGCGCCAGTCCGCGCCACATCGCCCGGCCAATTGGCGCCCGTACGCGCCTGACGACACAATCTCGCCAAGCTTCGCCTGGTGGTGCCACCTCCCGGGCCTGTGGCAACCGCAGACGCGCGAAGCACCGGGAACCTGAGCCGTGAGCTCGGTTTCTGGCCGCCCTTAAGGGGGTCAACACGCCCCACCCCCAGTTCCGCAGAGGCAGCGTCCCGCGACTGGGCGGTGCCCGAGACCACAGCAGCCGCCAGCCAATCAGGCTTTCGATCCTGCCGTGCGAGCCCGAGGCGCTGCGAATGGTGCCTATCGTCAGACGTCTCGAGGCTCGCGTTTGGGCAGCGAAGCCCTCCCAGTCGGAAAGCGCCCGGGCGCCAAGCCGGGTAGCCGGAAGCTCGGCGTCCCATGGGCGCGGCCTCCGCGTGGCTGGACTAATGGAAACGGAGGAAAGGCGGGACGTACTGCTGACTGGCTGGCCGGGGGTCCCCCTCCCGAGTTCCGCCGCTGGGACTACAGCGTCTGGCTGCACGGGGAGGTCTTGTACGTCCAGAACGGTGGCTGTTCTGCGGTTTCTGCGACCGGGACGAAGGGGGAGCAGAGCCGCGGGAGGTCGGGGGTGTAGGGCGTTCCACGCTATGTTGGGAGTGTTCGCTTTCGGGGTACATGACAGGACGTTCTAAATGTTTTTTTTTTTTTTTGAGACAGTTTCGCTCTTGTTCCCCAGGCTAGAGTGCAATGGTGCAGTCTCCGCTCACAGCAACATCCGCCGCCCGGGTTATTTTGTATTTTTAGTAGAGACGGGTTTCCCCATGTTGGTCAGGCTGGTCTGGAACTCCTGACCTCAAGAAGTGATCTTCTCGGCTCAGCTTACCAAAGTGCTGGGATTCCGGGTGTGAGCCACCACGCCTAGCCCTCTGAACTTTTAAATAATCGTGAAATCTACGCGCAGCTGAAGCGAATTCAGCTGTTTCCTCTACCTTTTGTGTGGAATTTAAAATACTGAACTTGTGAGATGAACCTGGTGGGCACCAGTTCTCAAACTTCTTGGTTTCAGGACGCTTGCACACTATTAAAATGTACTGAGGATCCCCAAAAGCTTTTGCTCACTGTTGTTCACTACTGCTATTTACTAACGTAGAAATTAAACATATTAAAATATTCACTTAAAAAACACATGACACTAACATAAGTTACATTTTTATTAAAAATCTTTTACAGACAAAAAACAGACTTTGATTTTGTTTTATATGTTGGCAGATCTCTTTCATGTCTGGCTTCACACAGATAAGAAAATCTGGCTTCCCGCATGCGCAGCAAGTCCTCACTGCTGTCAGTGCGTTCTTGGGAATTAGGACTTTAAGTGAAACAATGTATAGCAAAACCAATTTTACCAGAGGCTAAAAAATAAGGATTAAGTTCCTAAAGCATACTTCTGGCCAAGGAAAAAAAAATCACTAAGCTTCTAAAGGCCAAAGTATTCTAATATTAAACATTGAAATAAATGTGAGCTATACATACATTTAAGAAAGATGAATAAAAAACAAGATAATTACTAAATTATTCCAGTTCTGAGTCATGTGTAGCTTAAGCCTGTTTCAGTAGCTCAGGGCACAAAGAGGGAACCAGCCCTGGACAGGACGCCATTCCATCACAGGGCCACTCACACACCCACACTCAGACTGGGACAGTGAAGACACACCAGTTCACCTCACGTGCACACCTTTGGGATGTGGCAAGAACTGCAGTACCCAGAGAAAACCTATGCAGGTGTGGCGAGAACACGTAAACACCACGAAGACTGCCCCTGGCTGGGAGTCTTTTTCTCATCAGTGTTACAAAGAAATGAATGAGCACCTGTTGTATGCAGTTTGAAACTTCAGAAGTATTTTTAATAGCCTTTTCAAATTATCTTGGTTATTCTTTTTCGATACTACTACCCCAAAACACGAGTGGTGGATTTTCCAATTACTATTTGGAATGTGAAACCACTTCAATGGACATTTTGTACTTGTTACGTTAAAACTCATTATTTTTGACTGTACCTCGAACGCCTATTTTCCTATGCGTGATGTTGAAATGTCATGCATTGGTCATTTGGAAAATACTCATTTACTGAATTAAACAGATCTTCCAAATGATAAAACATTTCATTATTCAATATCAATCACATTGTTAATATCACTAGTAATCTCATCAGAAAAGTTGTTAAGTATTGGGAAGCTAAAGTATTGTAGCACTGGCTTCCACATAAAGTCACCAAGTTCTTGATGGTTTTAAGTTTTTTTTTTATTTGAATTTTTGCATGAAAATTCAACCATTATTGGCAACAAGTACAGAGAATTATGTTCCTTGAAGTGGCACGAACATATTTATTTTCACGAAAATGTCTGCCAAATATCTAGGTTTGAATACCGCAGTTTATCTGTCAGTTCTTTCCAGTATAAGTGGTATTTCATGAAAAAAGCAGCTAGTTAGTTTAGCTTACAACTCAAATGTTCCCACAAGTTCTTTTCCTGGAGACAACAATCATAATTCAGTATGTAGCAGAAGTGCTTTATGTGTATTTCCCATTTTGTTATAGAGAATATTAGATGAGTACTGAATGGTCGAGATGATTAAAGTTAATATTTTTTACTGCTAACCATCAGCTGAGCCTTCAGTGAGTCATAATCTTTTTGCTGGTGGAGGGTTTTGCCTCAATGTTGATGGCTGTTGATCAAGGTGGTGCTTGAAAGTTGGGGTGGCTGTGGCAGTTTCTTAAAATAAGACAGTAAAGAAATTTGTCACATTGATTGACTCTTCATGAAAATTTTTTTTTTTGAGACAGAGTCTCACTCTTTCACCCAGGCTGAAGTGCAGCGGTGTGATCTTGGCTCACTGTAACCTCCACTTCCCGGGTTCAAGCAATTCTCCTACCTCAGCCTCATAAGTAGCTGGCACTATGGGCGCATGTCACCATGCCCGGCTAATTTTTGTATTATTAGTAGAGCTGGGGTTTCACCATGTTGGCCAGGCTGGTCTCGAACTCCTGACCTTGTGATCTGCCCACCTTGGCCTCTCAAAGTGCTGGGATTATAGGCGTGAGCCACCGCACCTGGCCAGGAAAACTTTCAAAATTAGAGTCAGTCCTCTCAAACCCTGCTGTTACTTCATAAACTAAGTCTATGGAGTATTCTAAATCCTTTGTTATCATTTCAACAGTGTTCACATCTTCACCAGGATTAGGTTCCATCTCAAGAGACCACATTCTTTGTTCATCCACAAGAAGCAACTGCTTATCCATTCATGTTTTATTATGCTAGTGCAGTGATTCAGTTACATCTTCAGGCAGCCATAGCCTTACAAAATGTATTTCTTAAATAATGAGACTTGAAAGTCAAAATGACTCCTTGACCTATGGGCTGCAGAAGGGATGTTGTGTTAGCAGGCATGAAATCAACATGAATCTCCTTGTATATCTCCATCAGAGCTCTTGGGTGAACAGGAGCACTGTAAATCAGCAGTAATATTTTGAAAGAAAATCTTTTTTTTCCTGAGCAGTAGGTCTCAACAGTGGGCTGAAAATATATAGTAAACCACACTGTGTAAGTAGATGTGCTGTCATCCAGGCTTTGTTGTTCTATCTACCCAGCAGAGGCAGAGTAGAATTAGCATAATGCTTAAGGACTCTAGGATTTTCAGAATAATAAATAAGCACTGGCTTCAACATAAAGTCATCAGCTGCACTAGCCCCCTAGCAAGGGTCAGCCTGTCTTTTGGAGCCCTGAAGCCAGGCTTTGAGTTCTCCTCTCTAGCTATGACAGTCCTGGGTGGCATCTTTTCCCAAAATAAGGTTGTTTCAACTCCAATGAAAACCCGTTGTTTAGCAAAGCTGCCGTCATCAGTGATCTTAGGTAGATCTCCTAGATGACTTGTTGCTTTATCTTGCACTTTTTTTTTTGAGATGGAGTCTCACTCTGTTACCCATGCTGGAGTGCAGTGGTGTGATCTTGGCTTATAGCAACCTCCACCTCCTGGGTTCAAGTGATCCTCCTGCCTTAGCCTCCTGAGTAGCTGGGACTACAGGCGTGTGCCACCACACCCAGCTAATTTTTGTATTTTTAGTGGAGGCAGCGTTTCACCATGTTGGCCAGGCTGGTCTTGAACTCCTGACCTCAGGTGATCCACTTGCACTGGCCTCCCAAAGTGCTGGAATTACAGGCATGAGCCACCACGCCTGGCCTATCTTGCACTTCTGTATTATAGAGACAGCTTCTTTCCTTCAGCCTCATGAACCAACCTCTGATAGCTTCAGACTTTTCTTCTGCAGCTTCCTTACCTCTCTTAGCCTTCAGAGAACTGAAGAGAGTTAGGGCCTTACTCTGGATTAGGCTTTGTTTAACGGAATATTGTGGCTGGTTTAATCTATACAGACCACTCAGAGTTTCTCCATATCAGCAATAAAGCTGTTTTATTTTCTTTTCATTTGTGTATTCACTGGAAGAGCACTTGAAATTTCCTTCAAGAACTTTTCCTTTTCATTCACAACTTGGCTGTTTCAACATGCCTTCCTCACTATGCTTAATCATTAATCATTTCTAGTTTTGATTTAAAGTAAGAGATGTGCGACTCATTCTTTTATGAAACAGTAGCCATTTTAGGGCTATTAATTGCCTGATTTTTTTTTTTTTTTGAGTCAGGGTCTTGCTTTGCTGCCCATGCTGAAGTGCAGTGGCGTGATCATGGCTCACTGCAGCCTGGAACTCCTGGGCTCAAGCAATCCTCCTGCTTTAGTCTCCCAAGTAGCTGGGACTACAGGCATGAGCCACCACCATGCCTGGCCCCTAATTTCAGTATTGCCGTGTCTCAAGGATAGAGAGGTCTGAGCAGGAGAGAGAGAGAAGGAGGCAGCTGGTCAGTGGAGTGGTCAGAACACATGAAACATTTATTGACTCAGTTTGCTGTCTTATATAGGGGTGGTTCATGGTGCCCCCCAAACAATTATGACAGTAATATCAAAGATCACTAATCACAGATCACCATAACTGATTTAATAATGGAAACATTTGAAACATTCCAAGAATTACCGAAATGTGACACAGAGACATGAAGTGAGCACATACTGTTAGAAAAATGGTGCTGATAGACTTGCTTCATGCAGGGCTGCCACAAATCTCCACTTTGTAAGAAACATAATACCTGTGAAGTACAATAAAGTGATACACATGAAAATAGTTGTGCCTGTTATATGACATATATACGCGTATATATATATAACTTGAGAATTTATGAAGCAACATGTCAAACAGCTTATAACACTATAGTGTACTAACTATCCAAGTGTTTGAGACACAGTTAAAATAATCGGTAATGAGGACAATGACAGAATATCTAGTAAATCTTAATTCCCTATCAAACCATGCTCAAAAATGAGTCTTAGTAAATTCAGCATTGTTGCCCTATGTCAGGGACAAAGTACATGTATATTGCATAGATAGACATGTGACAAAATAGAAATTGGTTTTCTGAGACAGGATTCCCCGCAGCTTCTGCAGGAGGGAGAATGTAATTGGACACCAGGATTGCAATCATAACCTTTTATAATTTCAGCTAGTTTTGTGTCTTTTAAAAAAATTACATTGGATAGTTATTTCAGGATACAGTGTGTTATGGGTTAAATTGTGTCCCCCCTTCAAATTCATGTGTTAAAGACCTCACTTCCAATATTTTACAATGTGACCTTATTTGGAAACAGGGTTGTTGTGGATATGATTAAATATGAGGTCATATTAAAGTAGCACCTACCATACTCCAATATGACTGATGTCCTCATAAAAAGAACGCTAAGTGTGCAGACAGACACGGACATGGAAAACGTCATGTGAAGACTGGCGGGGGTATGCTGCCACAAGCCAAGGAATGCCCAGACCCTGAGAAGCACTAACAGGCTCCCATCACAGCTCTCAGAAGGAACCAACCCTGCCAATACCTTGATTTGGGACTTCCAGCCAGACCTCTGACAATAAATTTGTTTAAGTTGCCTAGTTTGCAGTATTTTGTTCCTGCAGCCCTAGCACATCAACAGTGAAAAGAACATGGGCTCTGATGTCAGCCTTTAGTCTCTGCCCTGCTGCACGATTATTTTTGACTTTTGACAAGTCATTTCCACATTCTCATGCTTAAAATTCAATTTAGAATAACTTCTACTTTATTGGATTCTTTTGGGGATCAAATTAGTTACAAAAGACGTAAAGTGACCGACCCTCAAAAAATGATTTCTTTCCCTTGTTCTGTGATGTCATGCATTCAGTTATTTTCAGTGACTTTTGTGGAATCCTAAATATATCAACTTAAAAAATTACATTAACGATATTCTTGGTTACCTGACTGTGGTGCGGTGCTGCAAAATAAAACCACCTATTAGAATGTGGGTTAATTAGATGGGACACTGCGATTTACAAAGCTTTCTATTTGCTGCCATGCCCAGCAGAATGTCTTTGCATACTAGGTACTAAATAAAATTATGTTACTTAAATGTCACAACCTCTAAAAGTTTAAAAAATGACTTCTCTAAAAAGTCAAATATTTTTTCCTTGGCGTTCCTCTTACAGAATTGTTTTTAGTGATAAAGTTTTATTAATATACTTAATGCAGAAATAACCTCATTTTTTTTTTTTTTTTTGGTAATCTGGATCCCCTAAATAGAATGCTAAATTTGTTTCTTGTGCAACAAACAAGTTACCACTTCTGACTCTTCATCTTGAGCTTCCTTTTTTTTTGAGACGGAGTCTCGCTCTGTCTCAGGCTGGAGTGCAGAGGCGCGATCTCGGCTCACTGCAACCTCCGCCTCCCGGGTTCAAGCGATTCTCCTGCCTCAGCCTTCCGAGTAGCAGGAGTTACAGGCGTGCGCCGCCACGCCTGGCTAGTTTTTTTATTTTTAGTAGAGACAGGGTTTCACCATGTTGGCCAGGCTGGTCTCGACCTCCTGATCTCGTGATACGTCGGCCTCGGCCTCCCGAAGTGTTGGGATTACAGGCTTGAGTCACCGCGCCTGGCCTTGAGCTTCATTTTTAAAGGAAGGAGCAGGAATGTTAACCTACACACAAAAAAAATGCTTTCACGCTCGATTTACTCTAGGTGGGCTTCAAATGCGCGGTTAGAGCTTTCTGCTGAGCGTTGAGACCGCTGTTTACGTAAGGACCATCATGCGTCGTTTCCAACCTAGATTCTAAGAAAAAAGCGGCCCAAGTCCCACCTTTCGCAGGGAACAGCTGATTCTGTTTTTCCTTCCCAGCCAATGGTGATCAAAAGCTTCAGGACGCGGGTGAGTCACTGCGGAGGAGCCGAACACTGACCGCGCCGTCCCTGCCAGGCTCCCGCGCGGCCGGCAGCGCGGCCCTGTGCTCAGGCGGCCCCCGGTCTCAGGCCTCAGGCGGACCGCGCCCCGGGCTCGTTGCCCTCCCGCCCCGGCTGCCGGGCTGCGGGGCAGATGGACTCGGAGCGCCCCGCCGGTGAGTAGCTACGACCCCCGAGGCCACCTTTCCGCGAACCGCTTGGCGGCAGGAGTAGGTGACCAAGGGTGGGGACGTTGGCCCAGCAGCCGAAAGGGGTCTTCAGCGCGCCCCGACCCCTCGGGGCTGCGGGGCGGAAGCCGGGGCGTGACTTCCGGCGCCGCCGGGTGTGGGACGGAGGTGTGGGGCGGAGGTGTGGGGCGGCTTTCGGCGGCCCCAGAGGCGCGGGACTGGGGCGGGATTTCCGGCGTCGCCGGAAGTGCATTAGCGCCAGGTCGGGGTTGTGGGGTCGCGTCAGTGCGGAGACAGCGGTGTCCTGCGCGTCGCTGGGTCAGTACTGGGGCCGCGTCCTAGGGACTCACTGGCGGTGCGCGACCCGGGCTGGCTCCGGGGGTGGCGGGCGCAGCTGCTGTGACAGGTGAGTGCCGCCATCTTCCTACCTGTCGGGCGCCGAGTCCTTCCCCGGATGCCCCGGAGTCCGGACACTGCAGGGCTCCTGGGGGTGCAGGGGCAGTCGGGGCATAGTGGTGGATGGGGTGCAGGTGGGCTTGGAATGCGGAGGGTCCGTGGTGGTGCAGGAGGAGTCGGGTCCCAGGAGGGCCCGTGGCGGTGCAGGAAGGGCCGTGGTGCAGAAGGGTTCAGGATTCAAGGGAAGTCGGGGCGCAAGAATAGTCCGTGGAGGTGCCAGAGGGACCAGGGTGCGGGAGAGATCGGGACCCGGGGCGGTGCAGAAGAGGTCGGAGTCCAGGAAGAGTCGGGGCGCTGGAGGGCCCGGGGCGGCGCTGGAGGGGTTGGGGGCAGAAGGGTTCAGCCCGGGGTCTCTCCCCGCCCCCTTTGCTTCGGCCTGGGCATCCCGGGAAAGGGCGTCTCCAGGGAAGCACTTGGGAGGCCCTTCAGAGAGGAGGATGGCCTTCCTTCTATCCAAACAGTGGGGATGGTCGGCTTCAAGAAGGGTGGTGAGTGCGGAGTGACGGATGCTGAAGTGATTAACACAGCGCCATGATATTGTTCCCCTTTTGAAGACTTCCTTTTCCTTCCCTTCCCCCTGAAAGCAGCCACCGCTGGAGGGAAACATTTTAAGACAGCTGTTCACCGGAATAACACAAGAGCAACAATAATAATGTACTCATTTACTAAACAAAGTTGAATAAATACATTTTTCCAGGTTGTGAGCGAAAATGGCTTAAGGTCTGCCAGGTTTTTAGAGATTTTGTCATTTAACTTAAATGGTAAAACATTCGTCCCTTGAAGCGGATACCATTATAGAAAAGTGTTAATTGCTTGGAAGTTTCATTTATTGAAGTTCAAGTGTTTTTCTCTTAAATTCAGTATGTTGGCCTGTGAGTTACGGTCATAAAAGTATTGCAGGAATTATTTACCTCTGAATGAGAAAGCTCAAGATAGTTATATCTCCAGGAACTTTCTACGTCTTCTGAACTTCCCCCAACCCCAGCACACACACACACGATCAAATTCGAGTCTTTCAAAATAGCTTTTGATATGTCCCAGGAGTTGAACACGGTATCTAAATATGAACTGACCAACGTGGAACGAATGGAGTGATCTGTTATCCCCTGGGTTTGGACGCTGCCTTTCTATTACTGCTCACAGGAGACGGAGTAGGGACTCATGTACACTGGCCACGTCTCAACAGCAGTGTGACCTTGGGCAAGGCCTTCCTAAGTCCCCACTCCCTGTCCTCTAACATGGTGCTCATATCAGCCTCATTTTGTTATTGGGAAGGTTACGTTATGTAATATATGCCAGCCATTCTTGCAAAGTGCTGTATACAGGAGATCTTGAGTGAGTGTGTTTCCCTCCTCCTCTTTTTGGGTAGCTATGTTACACTGTTCACTTTGGGCATTTGCCCTGAAGTAAAATCCCTAAGTCCCTTTCGCTGAGGTGAAACTAGATAGAGTTTTCATATTTATCCTGTCTTATTTTTTCAGGGAAAAGATTTTACATCTGTTGAATTTCATCCTTGGTTGAAAGTTGTTCTTTTAACTACTGAGATCTTTTGAAAATCTTGATGGCTATTTATCTGATTAATGGTGTTTCCTCATTGATTGTCATCCACAGAATTGATGGGGTATGTATTCCATGCCTTCATTGCGTCAATGAGAAAACATTTTAGGCAGGTTAATACTGATGACAGATTTCTGAGGTTGCCTGTAGAGACCATTCTCTTCCTCGATATTGCTCAGAAGTTGAATTTGGTGTCTCAGCCCACTAGGAATTTGTCTAACAGTGTTATTATGATAAAATGTTACTACAAACTTGATTAAACTTCTGGTGGAAATTCCATCACATTTTATTCAATTTTCAATTTATTTCTCCAATTTATTTTTAATGCCACGTGGACATTATATTCCTTAACCATTCTTTTGCATGTGATTAACATTTGTGAAATGAACCATTTAAGCAAGTGTTTTTGCTTTGATGAAAGAAAAATGTTTAAAATCCTACTGGATATGAAACCGAAAGTAATGTTTTGTGTTTTTTGTTTCAAATGAAAGTGTAAATTAAGAATTTGTTGGCAGGGCGTGGTGGCTCACACCTGTAATCCCAGCACTTTGGGAAGCTGAGGTGGGCAGATCACCTGAGGTCAGCAGTCAAGACCACCCTGGCCAGCATGGTAAAGTCCTGTCTCTACTAAAAATACAAAAATCAGTTGGGCATGGTGGCGGGCACTTGTAATCCCAGCTACTCAGGAGGCTGAGGCAGAAGAATCACTTGAACTCAGGAGGCATAGGTTGTGGTGAGCCGAGATCACGCCACTGCCCTCCAGCCTGGGGGGACAGAGCGAGATTCTGTGTCAAAAAGAAAAGAATTTGTCGTATTGCTGTTTAAAGCTACTTTGGTTATGTTATCTGCCTTCCTGAAATTATCCACACTTAGGAGAATGACAATTTCTGTAGCTACAAATTAATTAATATTGGAAATATTGAAAAGAATCTGGCCAGGCACAGTGGCTCACTCCTGTAATCCCAGCACTTTGGGAGGCCGAGTCACGTGGATCACGAGGTCAGGAGTTCAAGACCAGCCTGGCCAAGATGGTGAAACCCCGTCTCTACTGAAAATACAAAAAATTAGCCAGGCATGGTGGTGGGTGCTTGTAACCCCAACTAGTCGGGAGGCTGAGGCAGAGAATTGGTTGAACCCGAGAGGTGGAGGTTGCAGTGGGTCGACATCGCGCCACTGCACTCCAGCCTGGGCGACAGAGCGAAACTCTGTCTCAAAAACAAAAGAAAAAAAATATATAGAAAAGAATCTTTTGAGAAAGAGCAGAAAGCTAAGTGTTCATTGATGCTGTTTAATATTACAGCATTTCTGTCGCCCAGGATATGCCGCGGAATATCTCAGCTCACTACAGCCTCCACCTCCCAGGGTGGAGCAATTCTCGTGCCTCAGCCTCCGGGGTAGTTGGGAGGTGTGCACCATCACGCCCAGCTGATTTTTGTATTTTAGTAGAGATGGGGTTTCACCTTGTTGGCCAGGCTGGTCTTAAACTCCTGACCTCAGATGATCCGCCTGCCTGGGCCTCCCAAAAGGCTGGGATTACGGGCGTGAGCCACCATGCCTGGCCCAATATTACAGCATTTCTAAACATGAGGAATTTAGCTTGCTAACACAAAGTGTGTTTATGGGTTTCATTAATTAGTTGAATGTTTGGCCAGTGCCTGCCGTGTGTAGAGCACTGTGCTGCATCAAAGCTGTGTGCCTATTGTTTCTGACTGCTTACAAACAGTAGGGGTATATTACGTACATGGCAACATATACTAAGGGCAGGACAGACTGTAAATGAGTCAGGAGTTCAGAAGGAGAGTTTATTCTGTTAAATCCATGGTAGGATAAAGAGATTGAATTTTTAGAGGGGACTATTTATAGTTTCTTGAAAATAATGTTTTATTGAAAACCAGAAGGACATTTAATCTCCATAAGCCTTCTTTTTAATATGGTAATCTGTCCAATAATATTGGATAAATGTGAATATTTTGAAGGAAAATAATTACGTTTTGGAATCTCAGGTTTCTCTTTGCTTGTATTTAGGTAAAACAGTGCATAGAGGTTAAAGAAGCTTATATTTGGAGTGAAGAAGTTTGTTTTTTCTCTTTACAGTTATATAATCAGTTTATTAGTGTTTAGTCTGTTAAATACAATCGGGCGCCACATAACAAATGATGTTTTGGTCAACAACAGACCTCATGTAAGATGGTGGTCCCATAAGATTGTAATACTCTATTTTTACTGTACCTTTCCTATGTGTAGATATGTTTAGATACACAAATAGATACCATTGTGTCACAGTTGCCTGCAGTATTTAGTACAGTAACATGCTGTGCAGGGTTGTAGGCTAGGAGCAGCAGGCTCGGCCATCTAGCCTAAGTGTGGAGTAGGCTGTGCACCTAGCTTTGTGTAAGTGTACTCTGTGATGTTCCCACAGTGATGAAATCACCTAACGATGCATCTCTCAGAACCTGTCCCCATCCTTAAGCGATGTATGACTGTGCTGAAAGGCTCTTAATTGGATTTGGGAACTCTGTCTCATAGGAATGTTATGAAGATTAGTGACTCTTTGTATTTATTGATCCATTTAAGCCTTACAGCAATTCTTTGTAGTAGCTCTTCAGCCTCTGGTAGATCTGCCAGTCCACCAACTTTCTTCCAGTATCTCTCCATTAATTCTTTCTGTTTTCACTTCCCTTCTTGTCTATTTTAGATTCCATGGTATACCATTTCAGTAGTTTTACAAACACCTGCCACTTCCTTGTCCCTCTTCCCATGATACCAACCTGAAAACCCCCTAAACTTGTTATTAAACATTTAAATAAGATTTATGCTACTACTGGTTGAGCATTCTAATCCAAAAATTCAAAATCCACAGTGCTCCAAAATCCAAAACTTTTTGAGTGCTAACATGACACAAGTAGAAATTTCCACACCTTGCCTTGTGACAGACAGGTTGTAGTCAAAATGTGGGTGTGCAACATAGTTTATTCAGGATCCCCTAGTGCAAAATAAAATTACCTTCAGGGGGCCTGCTGTGGTGGCTCAGGCCAGTAATCCCAGCACTTTGGGAGGGCGAGCTGGGCAGACCACTTGAGGCCAGGAGTTCGAAACCACCTCGCCAACATGGCGAAACCCCGTCTCTCTTAAAAATAGAAATATTAGCTGGGCATGGTGTTGAGTGCCTGTAATTCCAGCTACTTGGGAGGCTGAGGCAGGAGAATTGCTTGAACCTGGGAAATGGAAGTTGCAGTGAACTGAGGTTAACGCCACTGCACTCTAGCCTGGGCTACCGTGGAGACTCCATCTCAAAAAAAAAAAAAAAAAATTACCTTCAGGCTACGTGCATGAGGTATACATGAAACATAAATGAACTTTGTGTTTTGCCTTGGGTCCCATCCTTAGGATATCTTATTACATATATGCGGATATTCCAAAATCTGAAAGCGTCTGAATTCTGAAACACTTCTGGTCTTGAGCTTTTTTTTTTTTTTTTTTTTTTTGGGCCAAGGACTGAGTTTCCATGGAGGATCTGGTGTGAAAGGAAGGAAGTGGTGATAGGACCAATACAGACGCTGGGAAAAAATGTGGAGGGTGTGAATACAGAGATGATAAGATTACTCCAGTATGAAAAAATCTGTATTTGGTGCCAAGTTCCAGGGAGGTGATTGTAGGAAATCCATACATTTGGTTGCAGTTGATCAGCAGAAAAAGATTGCCAGTGGTGTTGACTATTTTGTGAAGTGGCGAAGAAAGCAAGCTAAACCAAAGAGAACACCGTGTAACTTATGGAGAGGCTGGAATAGCCAGTGAGATAAAATCAGTGATCCAAAACTTATAATTTTGATGAGAAAGGAAAGGTGATATTGTAATCTCTGCATTTTTGGTAACCAACTTGTAGAATGTCTGGAATGCATCAGAATGTTTCTACAGATGAAGTTCTTAAGAGAGGGAAGGGAAACCCTTTGCTGGTTTTATTTACTTCATTTAACTGAAGATAGAGTCTCCCTTTTTCTCTGAGGCCATATCAGGACAGCTTTCACAGGCTTTTGGTGTGGTTTCTTTTTCTCCTTTACAAAACATACTCCATAAACTACAAAGTAACTGTTTTATGTTGTAAAGCAAGACTTACTTCTCCTTTAAAAATAGGCCTACACATATGCAATTTCAGAATAAAAGATGATTCTTGGCTTTCTGCTTGCGGAAAGATGGAGACTTATTTTTCCTTATTCCTCCCACTAAGTACATCTAAAAACACTGGACATATATAAAACAAATGTGAGAGTGGGCCGAGCACAGTGGCTCATGCCTGTAATCCAAGCACTTTGGGAGCCTGAGGTGGGCAGATCACAAGGTCAGGAGTTCGAGACCACCCTGGTCAATATGGTGAAACCTTGTCTCCACTAAAAATACAATAATTAGCCAGATGTGCTCGTGGGCACCTGTAGTCCCAGCTACTTGGGAGGCTGAGGCAGGAGAATTGCTTGAACCCAGGAGGCGGAGGTTGCAGTAAGCCAAGATTGTGCCATTGCACTCCAGCCTGGGGAACAGAGCGAGACTGTGTTAAAAAAAAAAAAAGAGACTGAAAGATGGAGAAAAGAAAGTAGCCTTGCTTCGTACATTGGGACCACAGAAATGACACCAAACTTAGTTCTGTGAGTTTTCTTTTTGCCTCATGTATCTCATATATTGTGCTGGATAAGCTAGCAGCGCAGGTATAAAAGGACTCAGACAAAACAAGGCCCAAGAAAAGCCTGCTCTCTGTGTCTGAAAGACCAGGAAGGGGGCAGCCTACAAATCAGAGAACTTTTCGACGGTAAGTACTTTCCTCCAGCTAAATATCACAGGAAACCCTGCAGCACCACCCTTATCCTGCTAATCAGAGAACTTTTTGACGGTAAGTACTTTCCTCCAGCTAAATATCTCAGGAAACCCTGCAGCACCACCCTCACCCTACTAATCAGAGGCTGGGCAGGTACTTCAGATTCCCACTCATGACAAGCCGGGATGAGATGCTCCTCTCTGCAGGGTTGCTGTCAGAGAAGGTTGACTGAGGAGTTGGGGTTTTACATCTGCTGGGTGGTGACAGAGCACAACCTCCGTTCTGCTAGAGTATCGTAAGAGGGACCTTGCAAAACTCAGGAACTTTACTGCTGCCCTGTGGTCATGAGGCTACCCCTCCATGGTGTGGGGGAGACTGTATAGGGAGCAGCAGGGAGGCAGCCCTGATTCAGCCTTGGTGGTGGGAGTGGAGGTTTGGGAGGAGGCTGAACTTTCCTTCTCATGCAGGGGTCCGTGGAGGCTGAGTGGGAATCTCAACTTCCACCTCACCGTCCACATCCACCTGGCAGAGGCCTGCTCTAACAGAAGACTTACATCAGATCCTGAGTCTGATGTCAGGGTTTCAATGGAAAGTCACTCATAGGAAAGTCACTGCATTCCAGCCTGGGCGACAGAGCGAGACTCTGTCTCAAAAAAAAAAAAAGAAAAGTGTTTTACTGGGGTGGTAGACACCCTAAATAGCCTGTCTTGATGACTATGTGTTGTGTACCTGGTGCAAAGTTTCTCATGTATGACATAAATTTTCATAAAATGTAGTGACAATACCAAGTGCTGGGGTGAGGATGTGGATAACTGAATCTCTCATGTGTTGCTGATGGGAATGTAGAATGAAACAGCCACCCTGGAAAATACTGATAGTTTGACACTCTTAGACAAAAACCACAAAAACTAAACATGATTAAATATAAGCAATTCTGTTTCCAGGTATACCCAAGAGAAATAAAAGTATACACATACAAGAAATTTGCACATTAACCTTCATAATAACCTAAAATATGGAAACAACTAAATGTCTATCAGTTGTATTTGGCAATAAAAGGGAATACATTACCACTATGCTACAACGTAGATGGACTTTGAAATCATTGTGCTAAGTGAAAGAAGCCAGTTGTCATAGACCAGCGCGTGTATTGTATGATTCCATTTTTATGAAATGGCCAGAACAGGCAGATTCATATGGAGAGAAAGTAAATTAGTGGTGCCTAGCGCTAGCTGGGAAGTGGGTGAGAGAAATGAGGAGTGAGGGCAAATAGGTGCGGGGTTTCTTTTTGGGGTGATAAAAATGTATGGTGATTGTGGTAATGATTGCATAACTTCCCGAGTATACTGAGAGTCATTGAATTGTTCACTTTAAACAGGTGTCTTACATGGTGTGTGAATCATATATCAAGATTTCTTTTAAAGCTAAATATACATTTACCCTGTGACTGAGCAGCCTTATCCTTGGGCTGTTTATCCAAAAGAAATGAGAACTTAGATTCACATAAAACCCTGTATATTATTGTTCATGGCAACTTTATTGGTAATAGTAAAAAAATGGAAAGAATATATATATATATATATTTTTTTTTTTGCAGCAAGTGAATGGTTAAACAAATGGTTAAATGTCCATACTGTGGACACTAGCTAGTAATAAAAAGGAAGAAACTGTTGATACATGCAGAAAATTGGTTGGATCGTAACCATTAAATTGAGTGGAAAAAAGAATCTCAAAAAGGGTGCCTGCTCTTTGATCATATTTACATAACATTCTCAAAATGACACACTTGTAGAGATGGTTACAGATTAATGGTTATCAGGAGTTGAGGGATGGTGCCAGGGAGTTGGGGTAACTAATGGGTAGTGTGGGTGATCTGTATGGTTAGGGGAGTGTTTTGTATCTTGAACATGTGGCACCTAAAGGAATTTATATATGTAACAGCGTGACAACTATACACACATTATACTAATGTTAGTTTGTTGGTTTAGTGAAATTAACAAACTAACAAATTAACAAATTGTACTGTAATGATGTAAGATGTAACCACTGGGGAAATATGGACCATCTTTGCAACTTCCTGTGAATCTGCAGTTATTTCAAAATAAAAAGTTGAGGCCAGGCACGATAGCTCACATCTGTAATCCTAGCACTTTGGGAGACTGAGGTGGGTGGATCACCTGAGGTCAAGAGTTCGAGACCAACCTGGTCAACATGGCGAAACCCTGTATCTACTAAAAATACAAAAATTAGCTGGGCATGGTGGTGCATGCCTGTAGTCCCAGTTACTCGGGAGGCTGAGACACGAGATTCTTGCTTGAACTTGGGGGATGGAGGTTGCAGTGAGCTGAGATGGTGCCACTCCACTCTAGCCTGGGAGACAGAGCAAGACTCCATCTCAAAAAAAAATAAAAAATAAAAAAATAAAAAAAGTGGGAACTTCATAAGTCACACGACTGTTTTGGTTGAGAATTAAGTTAAAGCTTTTAAAATCTGTCCTAAATAATAGGCAAACTGTCTTCCAGGTTTCTGACATTTTTGGGTTATGCTTGGCTTTTAAAAAAGTTTTAATAACAAAATTTATATATGAGAGTTCTGCATAGTATGTAAGAAACAGGAAACAAAGCTAAACTGTATATACTCACATTCATATTTAGAAAGATATTTAGAAGAGATATTTAGAAAAATGCTACGACTTCCTTGAATTCTAAGGTTAAATATGTTGATTTCTACTGTTTTATTTATAATATTAAAAATAAATGAAGTGAATTTTTATAAGTGACAATATTTTCTCTTAGAAAAATATTTTCAGCCTTGGTATTTAGAATTATAATTAGAATGCTTAATAAACTGAATAGGAAAGATCTTGTTTATGTTATTAATAACCTTTATGGTAGACACTCTAAATTTTTTGTGAATACATTTCATCTCTGTTAAGAATACTGTCTTTTATGTGTAGATAAACTTATTTTTCAAAACAGTCTGACTTGTTTAAAAAGAAGGGAACGCTAGTGATTTTAAAATATTGTAGAAAAGGAATCATTTTATAACAAAGTAAGGAGGTGTTAGGGCTTATTGAGTAAGTGAGAGCCGTTCGGAAGGAAAGGAGTAGCATTTCAGGGATGTGTGTCTGCACCTGGTAATGTCTAAGGAGTTGATAATGAAGAGGGCTGGGCACACCAGAAATAAGGTCTTGCCTTGAGGCACAGGCTATTGCTGTTGCGTAAGTCACCATTGTAACTGTCTACTTGGAATTTAGATGTTTACATAGTCGTTCCGTGTATTTTAAAGGTTAGCGTGTTTTTCTGTTATGCTGATATATTCACAGAACCATCCCCTACTCTTGGGACTTGGGCCAGTCTTTTCTCTAAATGAAGATGATGGAGGCATGTTGGCTTCTGGGAGGTCGTGGGCGTGTCCTGCTTTGCCTTTGACTGCATTTGGGCAGGCATTCTGGGACAGTGGGGTGCTGGCCTGACGATAGGATTGTGTTCATGGGAGGAGGGATCAGTAATAGCAAAACGTCAACAGGTCATGTTCCAAATAGCAAAATCTGTAGTCGAAGAAAGAAGACATGTGTGTAAATATATTACCTAAGATTGTAGTAAGTAATGTAGTGATATAATTGGGAGGAAGGATGGATAATAACAGGAAATGAGTAGAAAATGCCCAAAGTGGGTAAATCATAATGTTTAAATTAGAGATTTGAATAACTTAATCACTCGTGGTTAGTTTGAATTGAGATATGCTGTAAATATACACGCTGAATTTCAAAGAGGTAATCATAAAATATCCCATTGTTTTTTATGTTGACTATAAAACATTTTAAATGTATTGGGTTAAGTAAATCATTAAAAGTAATTTCATATGCTTTTATTTTTAAAAATGTGGACACTGGAAAATTTACGTCCATGACTTGTATTATATTCCTGTTGGACAGCATGAGTCTAGAATCTGTAATCTAGAATATGCAATTAACATTGGTTCCCTCGGGGGAGTAGACTGTGCCTGGGGAACGTTGGGTTAAGGGAGAGCTATTTTTTTTTTTTAATTTTAAACCTCTTTTTTGCCATTTGATACTTAAGATGTTAATGAAATTTGATAAAGAAATTACTTTTTAAATAAAGGCTGTGGTCCCTACCTTAAAACATCTTAATTTGTCATATTCCAAATTATATAGTTAATGTTAACCATAGTAAGGAAGCTTGTAATTAAAAGTCATCATTATCTTGTTCACTGTTTTTCTTTTGTTTCAACTCGCTGTATCAGAAACACTGTTTTTTCTTGCTGTTTTTAGCTTATTGCAGGAGTGACCAGGACACTACCTCCTAGAAGTAATGCCCACAGAAAGCGCAAGTTGTTCGACTGCTCGCCAAACAAAACAGAAGCGCAAATCCCATAGCCTTTCTATACGAAGAACTAACAGCTCGGAGCAGGAGAGGACGGGACTGCCAAGAGACATGTTAGAAGGACAAGTAAGCTACGATTGATCAGGGCCTTATTGGTTGATTTATTTTTGAGACAGAGTTTCGCTCTTGTTTCCCTGGCTGGAGTGCAATGGCGCGATCTCCGCTCACCACAACCTCCGCCTCCTGAGTGGAAGCGATTCTCCTGCCTCAGCCTACTGAGTAGCTGGGATTACAGGCGTGCGCCACCATGCCCGGCTGATTTTGTATTTTTAGTAGAGACGGGGTTTCACCATGTTGGTCAGGCTGGTCTCCAACTCCTAACCCCAGGTGATCCACCCGCCTTGGCCTCCCAAAGTGTTAGGATTACAGGCATGAGCCACCGGGCCTGGGATCAAGGCCTTATTTTAAAGATGGTGATTGTGTCTGTAATGTTATAAAAGTAGCCAAATATATAAAGGTCTCGAAAGTAGAAAATAAGGGTTGAGTTACTAAAAAAAGATCACCCCTCCCAAACACCCCCAAAATAAACTCATTAAAACTTCTATCAAATACAACAGCATACACAGATGGGTTAGCATATGTATACTAAGTAATAACATATCAAAGTAGGTATGAGAGTTTGGATTAGTTTTATTCTTCGTACAGGCTTGTGGACAGTACAATTCTGGGTTTTCTGTCTCTAATAGTCTCAAGAAAAGAAGAGTATCATATCCTTTTAATGATCTCTTTCTGTTCTCTGAAGAGTTTTTGGAATCAGATCTTTTAGTGACTTTGCCTAGGTTTATCCTTGTCTGCTGCAGTGAGTGTGTCATCCTTGGATTAAAATGAACTAATTATTTTTGATAAAGATAAGTTTTGCTTATACGTTCTCTAGTTCGTTTATAGCTGATGAAATTCTGTCAGAATTTTTAAAGAGTATTGTGAAGCCTAGACGCAGTATATTTATATTAAAATAAGCTCTAGATATACCTAATATATGGTTATATATGTATATAACTATATATAAACTTAAAACCATTCCTTCACAATTAGAGCAAATTCATCAGCCATAATGCTGTAGGAATATAAAGCTTAAACCTGAGAAATTGGCTTCTGTGAATATTGGATCTTGTTAGGACCATGTGGGTAACTTTATGCCAGGACTTCGAGGCCGGGACCTCTACACTGAGTACAACAGTGTGAACCCAGAACCTGACATGACTGTTGCCACGAAGAGGATCTTCACCTCAAATTAGATGATTATGCATTGAATAAATAAACCAATACCTGGTTCTAATTTCTATAAAAAGTGATTATATTTTAACTTAGTGTTCAAAAAAATTACAAAAATAGCTTTGGTATTCTTAGTGTATTACTTTGCTAGGACTCCCATAACATAATGTCACAGACTGGGTAGCTTAACAGACTGGGCAGCTTAAACAACAGACATTTATTTTCTCATGATCCTTCCAGGCAGCTGGAAGTCCTAGATCAAGGTGTGAGCAGGGCTGGTTCCTCCTGAGGCCTCTGTGGCTCGCCAACACCATCTTCTCCCTGTGTCCTCACAGAGTTGTCCCTCTCTGCGTGTCTTGTCCTAGTCTCTTCTTACGAGGACCCCTGTCGTACTGGAGGGCCCTCCTTTATGACCTCATTTTACTCTCACCACCTCTTTCAGGGCCCTGCTTCCAAACAGTCGCATGCTGAGGTCCTGGGCCTGTGGACTTCAGCATGGGACTTCTAGGGGACTCTGTTCAACACAGCACTTAGGAGACAGCAGAGCTATGCGGCAGGACTCCTGTGATGGGGGCAGTGTCTGTATCTGTATCTGCTGTCTGATGTGGGAACCACCAGTCACATGTGGCTGCTGAGCACTTGAAATGTAGCCAGTGTCCTGGGACATGAAATTTTAATTTTTAAAACTTTTAATTACATTGAAATTTACATAGTCAGATGTGGCAAGTGGCTACCCTATTGGACAGTGTGAGTAAGCAGTCAAAGATAGGTTTTCCTAATTTGTAGGTTCACGTACATCTCTAGCAGTGGAAACCCTGCAGCCTCCCCTGCTGGCATATTCTAGAGTTGTCTCCTGCCTGGGGTGAATGTGTTCTCTGGGCCGTGAATGCCCATTTTCCTTTGTGACACAGCACAGGCGGTGACCGCATCTCATGGTAACCCTCACGAAGGTAGCTCAGAGGTCTCCAAGCCGCACGGCCTCGTCCTCTGCACCACCTTCGGCCTGTGTCTCCCACGCTCGCTCCCTATACGGAGCTCATTTGTTCAATGAGCAGTGATTTGGAGTGGGACCAGTCAGCGTGTTCTGTAAGTGGCCCGCGTGAGGTGCTCTGCCTTCCCCCTGCCGTGGGCGGGAGAGAGCTGTGGTGTCTGCTGCACGCGTTTGGCATGGTAGGTGTGAGGGAGGCGATCTCAGAACAGGAAGGTGGTGATTAAGGTAGGAGTGGCCTCGTTCTAGACAGTGTAGAGTGACGCCCTTTCAGTTGTTGAGGAGCAGCAATATAGAAGAGAGGGCAGATGAGTCTGAGGCAGACATCGTATTAGGTTTAACTTTATACGTCTCAGATTTGCCAGTCTGAAGTAGTTTAGAAAGCCAGGTTCGTGCAGGCACGGGAGGTCTGTCATTGCCGAGAACTGCGACGTCCACGTGCACACAGTGCTGGCTGCGGCCTGAAGAGCTGGCTGCTTCCTGCACGTGCGTGCCGCAGCTTTCAGGTGTGTGTTGGTGTCGATGTGATGAAACAAATTCATTTAAAAGCTTTGCTGAGTCATAGCAGTAGTGTCTTGAGTTTTCTCAAGTGGTACCAAAAGTTCAACAACTCGTTTGAGAGTCTGTGAAATTGAATGGCACAGAAAGGGAGAACTGATGGAAAAGGCTGAAAGTCATTTTGTAAGCGTGCTCTTCCTGGGCTCAAGTTGCCCTCTAGTGGGACAAGTCCTCATTTCTCTGTGCATTTGATTTCTTGATTATAAAGTGAGGTTAATGCTGACTTCTCAGCTTTCTTTTCCATAGCAATTCCTTTTTTTTAAAAAAATTATACTTTAAGTTCTGGGGTACATGTGCAGAACGAGCAGGTTTGTTACGTAGGTATACATGTGCCATGGTGGTTTGCTGCACCCATCAACCTGTCACCTACATAAGGCATTTCTCCTAATGCTATCCTTCCCCCAGCCCCCCAACGCCCCGACAGGCCCGGTGTGTGATGTTCCCCTCCCTGTGTCCATGTGTTAGCAATTACTTTTATATTAATATGCACTTAATATTCAAGTATATATGACATGATGTAATTAGTTGCTGAACAATAAGAGCCTTAAAACATGACGGGTATAGATGAGTAGGAACTGATTCTGTAGGAGGAGATTGGCCTCGTGTAGGAGTCAGAAGGGCTTCCGAGGAGTTGATGCTTGTGGGGAGGGATGTTCACAGAGAGGGAATGGGGCGTGCAGAGGCCACAGGGCAGGGAAAATACTAATAGTGATTCTCAGTTCAGTGCAAGCTTATGTTTCGTAGTTATTGGAACTTCTTCTTTTTTTTTTTTTTTTTTGAGACAGTCTCACTCCGTTGTCCAGGCTAGAGTGCAGTAGTGGTCTTGGCTCACTGCAACCTCTACCTCCTGGGTTCTAGCGATTCTCATGCCTCAGCCTCCCAAATAGCTGGGATTACAGGTGCCCGCCACCACTCCTGGTTAATTTTTGTATTTTTAGTAGAGACGGAGTTTAACCATGTTGGCCAGGCTGGTCTCGAACTCCTGACTTCAGGTGATCTGCCCACCTTGGCCTCCCAAAGTGCTGGGATTACAGGCGTGAGCCACCGTGCCTGGCTGGGACGTCCTTTTTGATGGCCTAGTTTTAATTTTTATAGTTACATTTTCCTTTCTTTTTTTTTCATGTTCTTCATTGGTTTTAGAAGGATGTTTAGAGGCTATAGTACCAATTCAGTAGATTCAGTATTTAATGTAGTATATATATGTGTGTGTGTGTGTAGTTTGTAACATTTTTGTGAGAAATCTGTGATAACTGTAAAACTCACATTGCTAAAATGCTGTCATTTTTCCCTAAAATTTCTGTCTTTTAAGTTAATCTCAGAATCTGAATAAATATAATGCATCTTTTTTAAAAGTTTACAACTCAGCCAGGCGCGGTGGCTCACACCTGTAATCCTAGAGCTTTGGGAGGCCAAGGTGGGCGGATCATGAGGTCAGGAGATCGAGATCATCCTGCCTAACACTGTGAAACCACGTCTTAACTGAAAATACGAAAAATCAGCTGAGTGTGGTGGTGGGCGACTGTAGTCCCAGCTACTCAGGAGGCTGAGGCAGGAGAATGGCACGAACCTGGGAGGCGGAGCTTGCAGTGAGCCAAGATCCCGCTGCTGCACTCCAGCCTGGGTGACAGAGTGAGACTCCATCTCAAAAAAAAAAAAAGTTTACAACTCATCAGAATAAAAAAGTTTATGCTATATGTAAATTTGAAAAGTCCCATTAAGTATCAGCCAGGCACAGTGGCTCACGCCTGTAATTCCAGCACTTTGGGAGGCTGAGGCGGGTGGATCATGAGGTCAGGAGATTGAGCGTCCTGGCCAACATGGTGAAATCCCATCTCTACTAGAACTACAAAAATTAGCTGGGTGTGGTGGTGCGCACCTATAGTCCCAGCTACTGGGGAGGCTGAGGCAGGAGAATTGCTTGAACCTGGGAGGCGGAGCGTGCAGTGAGCTGAGACCACACCATTGCACTCCAGCCTGGGTGACAGAGCGAGACTCTGTCTCAAAAAAAAAAAAAAAAAAAAAAGGTAAGTATTGAAACACTATTTTAGAAATATTTGATGGGGATTTTTTTTTGAAAATTACTCTGGGTGTTGGGAGTAGGGGACACATACCAAATAGTACATAGGCCATGCCCTCAGGGAGGTTGGAGTGGCACATGGCTGTATCTAGCAGGCTCCTGTTGACTGGTGGGTCCAAGCAGTGAGTGCCTGTTATGATATGTTTGGTGCTCAGGACCTGCTTACTTGCTGGACCACACTTGACGATGTAGCTCCTTCCCTTCGCCTTCCCAGGGGTGCGGGAAACACACAGGCATGAAGAGCGTGGCCCGGGCGGGAAATTAAAAGTTAATGTTTTCACTCAATTAATAGACATTTGGCTCTTTTTTGTGAAATTTTTCTTTTTTTCGTCTTCACAACACTCTTTTAGGTGTTATGTAGAGTGATGGGAAGAGTGACTGTGCTTTTGCTTGAAGTGCAGTGGGTATGGCGGGAACTCTGCAAAGGTGCCTCTTCCATGAGGGTCTAGCAGATTAAAATACTTGTAGGAGAGCGTATGATGGCACTCAGAGGCTGTTTATAATAGTTCATTTATGGGAGCTGCCGCCTTTCTCTACAAATTTGGAAGTTTTAAAATAAGGTAGGCTTATGTCCTCTCTTGTAAAGGGAAAAATTGTGTTATTTTGAAGGAGTGTTTGTTTTTAAATCCCATATCATACTAGGTAGCCATTTATGCAATTTGATTTATAGTCTCCTTGGCAGAAATTTGGAACTTTAAACTCTTTAAGCATTTTATGTATAAAAATATGTAATAATACAAAATAAGAGTTTAGAATAAAAGATAATTCACTTTGGAAAAAGCATATTTGTACTTAGAGTTTTTCATTCATTCATTCATTTTAAACAAAGTCTTCTTCTGCAGGATTCTAAACTGCCTTCCTCGGTTCGCAGTACACTTCTGGAACTGTTTGGTCAAATAGAAAGAGAATTTGAAAACCTTTATATTGAAAACTTAGAATGTGAGTATCTCCTATTTTAATATACTTTTATAGCTTTACCTATCCATAGTCAAATTTATGAATAGACATTCATCACTATATTAGTTTTCTGTTCTGCTGTAGTAAACTTAAACTTATTTTAGTGGCTTAAACTAACACAGATTTGTCATCTTGCAGTTCTGTGGGTCTGGTATAATTCCCACGAGGACTCTGTCTCAAAAATAAATAAAAATAAAAAAAATACATGGAACTTATAATTTTCCTACACCAAGTACACCATAAATTGAGAAAACATTGATTTACTTTTTTATTAATATACCATCATTTGAAAATTGATGCATATACTATATCTGACTTATTAAAGGCAAATCAAAACAATTTTGAATTAGCTTGGCTTTAATTTTTCTTTCTTTTTTTATTTTGGAAGTAATGGCCATATGTGCTTAAAAATTTATCAGACAGTATAAAAAGAAATCTACCATTACCCCTCAAGCCCATCGCACTCTTCAAAGGAAGACATTTTCTGCATGTTTTTGCTTTTGGTTCTTTTGGTGGTTAGTCCTGTGAATGTAAGTAATCATCTTCTGGTTTTAGATCTATCCGCTTTAGTGTTAATGCTTCACAGTGAAATAAACAGGTCCTTTTCGCTGCTCTATTACTTGCCAGTTTTTCTTCTTCTAGGGTTTGTGTTTGTAAAATTTATATATATAAAGACAGGGTCTCACTGTGTTGCCCAGGCTGGTCTCAAACCCCTGGGCTTAAGTGGTCTTCCCACCTCGGCCTCCCAAAGTGCTGGGATTATAGGTGTGAGCCACCACACCCAAACTATAAAATTTGTATTAGACAAATGTAACTATAATCAAGTCTTTCATACTTTGTCTACAGGTTGATTCCAAAAGTTGAATACTAACAAAGAGCATTTCCATTGTTAAGCTGTTTTTCACTCTGTAACTAAGTGGTGTGGTTGGATGAATAATGAAGAGAATATAATCTTATGTCATTTAAACTTTGCTTTTGGAAATTTTAATGTTAATACAGGATTCTCCTTTTTAAAGAGTCCACCTTTACAATTCATAGAGGGAAAAATTATTTCAACTTTTTTTTTTTTTTTTGAGACAAAATCTTGCTCTATCACCTAGGCTGGAGTGCAGCGGCACGATCTAGGCTCACTGCAACCTCCGCCTCCCAAGTTCAAGCGATTCTCATGCCTCAGCCTCCCAAGTAGCTGGGATCACAGGCACCCACCACCACGCCTGGGTAATTTTTGTATTTTTAGTAGAGAAGGGGTTTTGCCATGTTGGCCAGGCTGGTCTTGAACCTCTGGCCTCAAGTGATCTGCCTGCCTCGGCCTCCAACATTGTTGGGATTACAGGCATGAGCTAATGTGCCCAGCCCAGAATAATGTTTTTAATCGTGCAGAATCAAGCACTATGGAAACTATGCTGAAATGCAGGTGCTGTCTTTGAGACCCTGATAGCAGTGTCTTCCACAGTGTAGCAAGTGTGTGAGCTTTTACTTTTGGAATGGTATCTTGAATGGTTTCTTTCTTTTTTTTTTTTTTTTTTTTTAGATGGAGTCTCACTCTGTTGTCCAGGCTGGAGTGCAGTGGCACGATCTCGGCTCATGCAATCTCTGCCTCCCGGGTTCAAGCATTTCTCCTGCCTCAGCCTCCTGAGTAGCTGGGATTACAGGCATGCACCACTATACCCGGCTAATTTTTGTATTTTTAGTAGAGACAGGGTTTCACCCTGTTGGTCAGGCTGGTCTCAAACTCCTGACCTCGTGATCCACCTGCCTCGGCCTCCCAAAGTGCTGGGATTACAGGCGTGAGCCACCGCACCCAGCCTCGAATGATTTCTTTAGTTTTTTGAGAACTCTATGAATTGTGATCTTGCTTATTAGAATATTATTCATGTCTTTGTTTATATAACACTAATATATAGCATTTTTTCTGTGTGCAAGTTTTGGAAGTGGTGAGTACACTTAAACATAAAAACATACTTTAGATTTTTGAAAACTTTTTTCTTCCCAGTACGTAGAGAAATCGACACTCTTAATGAACGTTTAGCTGCTGAAGGACAAGCGATTGATGGAGCAGAACTGAGTAAGGGCCAACTCAAAACAAAAGGTAAGGTGAATTCTCATGAAAGTCTTGTCCTGCAGATTATATATGCAGGAAATTTGGAATTTAGTGAAGGATGCTGGCTGGTTTGCGTTTTGCTGTCAGCAGACCTTGAACTATCTAATTCAGGTGTGGGTCTAGGAGAATAAGGAGCTCGGTTCTTGTCCCTGTTCTGCCATGGCTCTGTCACTAGGGTCAAATGAGCCTTTCTGGGCCCCCTTTCTTCCTGTGCAAGACACAAGACCCATTTGCGAGGCTGTGGGTCTTTGATTGTGTGATTGTGTTTGATTGTCACTCTCTGTCCCTGCAGCCAGTCACAGCACCAGCCAGCTCTCCCAGAAACTGAAGACCACTTACAAGGCTTCCACCAGCAAGGTACGCAGGCCACCGGCTCTCAAGCCATCACGTGGTAGCTAAGGTGTGCACATGTGTGCTTTAAGTTGCATATTTTCCAATTAGAAAGGATAGTAGAAAAAGATAAATGGTTTTAAGGGAAATTTAGTGTTTTAAAGGAATGTCCTGGCTGGGCATGGTGGCTCATGCCTGTAATCCCAGCACTTTGGGAGGCTGAGGTGGGTGGATCACTTGAGGTCAGGAGTTTGAGACCAGCTTGGACAACGTGGTGAAACCCTGTCTCTACTAAAAATACAAAAATTAGCTGGGCGTGGTGGCGGGTGCCTGTAATCCCAGCTACTTGAGAGGCTGAGGCATGAGAATCGCTTAAGCCTGGGAGGTGGAGGTTGCAGTGAGCTGAGCTTACACCACCACACTCTAGCCTGGGCAACAGAGCGGGATTCTGACTCCAAAAAAAAAAAAAAAAAAAAAGAATGTCAGTATGCAGGCATTTACATAGTAGCTTACCCTAGTACCTATGGGGATTAATATATGATGTATTAGTAAATATAGTCTTTAGAGGGAATATATAATTTTTGTTGTTAATTGGCTTAATATAAAGGATCTGAATTTGAAGGAAGCTAATAAATAGGTACAAATTAGTGAAAATTATGTTCTGAGCTAAAGTTACATTTTAGTTCATTATGTTCTTTTCCTCAGTTTCCTAAGTGTGATCAGGAAGTGAAGGTCTGTCTCTGAGGCAAATAGGGATGTTCATGGTGTTTTGTATTTTCTTAAAGTACCTCGTGCTGACCTTCTTAAAGTGGAAAGGGTTTAATTGTTTGGGAATTCATTTGTCTGTGATGGATTACTATCAAGTGATATTTTGAGGTAATTTTGTATGCATCTGTACTTTGGCATATTTCAAGGATACAAAAGATAAATTGAAATTTTCAGTGATTTTGCTATGATGGTGTAAGTAGTTCTTGTTAGCTTTTTATTTTTCCAATTTGTTTCCTTGAGTTTAAAGTTACTTAGCATGACATCTATAGTAAGATTAACTGCAATTAATAGAGCAAATTTGGTCCTTCTGCCATTTGTCCTCACTTGATAGTCTTTGGTAATTCTTTGTTATTCAAAAGAAAATCTGAAATTGTTGGTATTTTCTACTGTACTTTCCTTTGATAACATCTAGAATGTAAGTTGCTAATTTATTTGATTTTTTTTGGCCATGTAATGTCTAGCTTATACTTACAAGTTTTGAACTTTTTAATAAATTAACTTGAAGCTTTTTCTTCATAATGAAGTGTGAAATTATGTTCTTCCTCATTTAATTTCTTATTACATTATCTTGGATTATGTTGCTTTTTCTGGTGTGTACAGTTGTATATATACAATGTATGGTGTTGGAATTCCAAAAGTTTCTCATTATTACTGAAGTAGAAGAAGAAATGATTATATAAAGTTGTCCTTTACCATGAGCAGTAAAAAATAAGATTTGGATAAGGGTAAGGATATGTATAGTAATGCTTTGCCTTAAAAAATGTATTAGAGATATTTAAAGCCGAGTCATTTTAGGTACTAGAAATTCATCTGAATTTATAAGAAGCATATTACTAATGATCTTTATAGCCTTTGCACACTGCCCGTACCCATTGTAAAAAATAACTATGAAAATATAAGACATCTGAAGATTGAAGAAATAATTTGGTAACAGAATGTATTCTGATTCGTACTACAGTGTGGGTTCTTGGTGCCAAAGCTAAGCATGAATGCAACAAGAGAAAGGCTACAGTCTAGCTTCATTACTTTCCCTCCTGCTGACCCAGAGCCACGAGAAGCAAGTAACGTGCCTGGTGGGATAGCGGGAACACAAAAGTGTGTTACGTGAACGCAGAAGAGGTTTTTCCCCTTCCTGGGTGGCTAATGAGATTTCTGATGCCTACGGGGGAGGGAAGTGAGGAAGTCTAACCTGCAGCCCACTTTAAAGAAACTTATAAAAATCAGAAAGGGCTTTTTCCACAAAGAAAGACACTTATCTTCTCAAAAATATTTGCAAACATTTTCACAACTGTGCTTTAGATTGCGCCGCAGTTAAAATGATCTGGGATGACGGGCGTGAGCGTCAGTTTGCTGCTTCATTCTGCTGCTTTTCTGTTATGAACGTTCCCTCTAAGTAATTCAGTCTGTTTTGTTGGGCCTCTTGGTAGTGACGACTAAGTCAGCTTTTCTAAGGAAAAAGAGTTAAGGTAATAAATGGTCAAAGTGCAGTGGGCATTTTGGAAGCAACACATGAGAAAATATTTGAAAACGGCGCATCATCTCCTGCACAGCTCCAGCCGCACAGCTCCAGCAGCAGTGCAGTCGGAGCCTCTGGGAAGGAGCCACTCTGTTCTTACCCTGCGAATGGAGCAGGTGAAGAATGTAACTCTAGTAGTTTGTTTCTTATAATACTGTTATTAATGTTAGAAGTGGTGAGAGACTTGGAAAATGAAATTTACCACAATACTGTTACTTATGTTAGAAATGGTGAGAGACATGGAAAATGAAATTTACTACAATACGGTTATTAATGTTAGAAATGGTGAGAGACTTGGAAAGTGAAATTTACCACAGCTTATTATGGTGGGAGGTTGTGTGTGTCCTTTAATTTAACTCCCTCTTAAAATGTTACAATATTATTTAACATCTGAATGACACTTTCTGTAAGCAAAAGCATCTCCCATGTTGTGGAGGCATAATTTTGCTGGATTGAATAGGATATTAGTGTTCAGAAAGAAAAGAGGATAATGATGGGTTTGAGGTTGAACAAGTGCTTTTGCAATTCCTGTGACCAGTTCCATTGGAAGTTCTTTCTGTTACTGGTGAAAATGTTGGCCTCTTCCTCAGCCTTTTATGTCACTGTATCTGAGGAGAATAACTCGAGGGTGCAGACCCAAATGCATGTGACAGTGGGTTGTGCTTTCATGGTCTTAGGAAGAATGAATTTAGATGTGTTTTTCAGGGCTATGCCAAATCAGTGTTTAAAACAAGTTGTGTAATGCCACTGATTTTAGTTCTTCACTTGGTTTTTTTGTTTTATTCTGAAAAGTCTACATTATTCTGATTTACTTAACAGCTGGACAGCTGTTTTCTTACCGAAGAAAAATTTAAAAAGCAAACTCTGCAGAAATCGTTGTGTTGAATTCGTTTCTTCCTCACTCACTTCATATTTTTCATGACAAGAGGACATGAGAACTGTCTGCCGTGTGTGTCGTCATTCGAGACGATGCCTTTCTGTGGTCCGTGATGTGTTCGTGTTGTCTCCTGCTGGGCTGAGCATGTCCAAAAGGCCAGGGGCCCACGGCCGCGCTGCCCTGCATCCTCATAGCTGGTGCCTGTTCTGAGCGAGCGCCCAGTCTCGGGCAAACCGGCACACCTATTAGTGTCGTCTTTTGATTCGTCCCCACCACAGGCTTTTTTTACACTTGATGATACGTGGTTGGTGTAAATACTCAAAAACAGCAAAATGTGAACATGTACAGCGATCAGTGTTATTAGCTAAAGTTAAGGGTTTGGGATGTCCTTACTGACTTTTTTGTGTCTGAGTGGCTAGCTAACGATTTGTTTTTTTTGAGAATTTGGAAATTTTGTCTCATGGTTTGGGTTTGGGGGAGAGGACCTGAAACACCTAAATCCACCCTTCTGCAGTGAGACCTTCCATGCCTGGCTGTCAGACTGAGGTGGGGGAGCATGTACAGGTCGCCGTGAGAGCTGCACGCATTCTCTGTGATAAGAGCTGAACCTACCACCCTTTCCACACAGGGCATTTCAGCTCACACTTGCGCTGTGTTCCTTGATGCTTTAACTGTCCTAGTCAGTGATTTGTGCATTTTCCAAGACGTCTTTTTCGTTTTCTCTTTCTTGACTTAGAAAAATTTACATCAGTAAATTGTTTCACAAGATTCCCCATCTCGGTTTCAGATTGTCTCCAGCTTTAAGACCACGACATCGCGAGCTGCCTGCCAGCTCGTGAAGGAGTACATCGGCCACCGGGACGGCATCTGGGATGTCAGCGTGGCCAAGACACAGCCAGTGGTGCTCGGGACTGCATCGGCCGGTGAGTCGCACACGGACCTGGCCAGCCTGCAGAAGCATGGCTGTGCCTAATCCCTGAGTGACGGACATTCACTTTTCTGTGGCAGAGGAACCCTCGATGCAAAAGTGTCATGGAGGAGTCAGTGGAACCCACACATTAGCCCTTGGTGATGCTTAGTGCTGTGGCCTGCAGTCCTGCATTCCGTGGTCTCGTGGGAGGGTGTGCAGCTGCATCCTGCGTTCCATGCTCCCATGAATAGATGTGCATCTGCACCCTGTCTTTTCCAGGTCCCCGTGGGTAGGGCGTTGCAACTCACAGTGAACCAAGTATCTGAGGAAAGAAATACTTGTTTGGAATGGATTTAACTTAAATGTGTTGAGGAAGCAGTGTTCCAATTATTTGTTTTCATTTTCTTTTTTGAGACGGAGTCTCGCTCTGTCACCCAGGCTGGAGTGCAGTGGCACAATCTCGGCTCACTGCAACCTCCGCCACCTCCTGGGTTCAAGCGATTCTCCTGCCTCAGTCTCCCAAGTAGCTGGGACTACAGGTGCCCGCCACCACGGCCGGCTAATTTTTTTTTTTTTTTTTTGTATTTTTAGTAGAGGCGGGGTTTCACCGTTTAGCCAGGATGGTCTTGATCTCCTGACCTTGTGACCCGCCTGCCTTGGCCTCCCAAAGTGTTGGGATTACAGGCATGAGCCATCGTGCCTGGCCCTCTTTTTCTTATCCATAGCCAAGTGTGTTTCTGATTTGTAGATGTATTTGACTTTTTTCCCACAAGTGGAGTACAGTTGAGGGACAGTACTTTGGTACTCACTGAAAGTGAGCACTACCTGGGCATGTAGCCAGCAGTGGAGGCTGATGGCCTCTCCCAGCAGGTGTTTGCCCACACAGTCACAGGGGCAGAGTGTGGAAAGCGACCCTTTGTTTTCTCTAAAAAAAAGATATTTTATGAAAGCTATCTAAGGTGGCATAATACCCCTTGAGATAAAAATTGCTCAAATTACAAATGGTGCTCATTGAAAATGCCGTCCCAGCTTGTGAGACGTTAATCGCTCACAGGACTCTGCTTTTTAGAGGCAGAAGTGAATGTGATAAACCACTTGAACAGCAAAGAAAGTTCTTGCTCCTCTTTGAAACTGTTTTCATGGATGAGCGCCTTGGATTGCTTTGGAAATCATAGTTTTAAAAAAAGAATAAAAAGGTCCTTTCTGATATTTCAGAAATTTCATTTGGCTAATTGGTGCTTATTTCTCAGATTTTCCCATTAAATCTACTTAAAAAAATAATGGCTATAAGAGAAAGAGAAAGGCCCAAAGATCCAAAGACATGCTTATCTCAACAGTTGTAACTGGATTTGGATGCTGTTTGAATTTGAACTCTGGGGGATGTTCTGGAACATTTTAATACTTTAATAAAGTAATGAAACTGTGATGGGAACGACCTCTGTCTGTCATTTTCCAGCATGATGCAGCCAGCCTGATAGTAAAGTAGGAAATCGAGTCTCTGGTTGTCCGTTAGCTGACTCCATGGCCTCAGGCAGGTCACAGCTTCTCCCATTTGGGAAATGTTTTCTTTGATCAGTTGAAGCGTACAGAGTAATAGAATCAAAGGTGGAAGAGATATCAGTGGTAGTGTAACTTCCCATTTTTAGAGTATTTGTCTTATTCTTTCTTTTGAAAAACTATAAACTGATGATAGCTAAGTTCTGACTTCCTCATTTCCATCTTGCAGATCACACGGCTTTGCTGTGGAGCATAGAGACCGGGAAGTGCCTAGTCAAGTACGCAGGCCACGTGGGCTCAGGTAAGCACTGCCTAAGGAGTGCCGTAGCCAGAGGCCATTGCCTCCTCCAGTGTGTTTTTAAAATCGTGCATGATAAAGCCAGCTGCTACTCCGTAGGAAGCCTTACTGTTTCGGTTGTCAGGGGACAGTGTGGTCTGTGCAGAGACTGGGATAACTCTGTCTTGAGCTTGTATGGGCTCAATAACAGGGAAAAGCTTAACTCCCTAAACAATGTACATATCGTCTTAGTCTGCATTTTATTTAATGTTGTATATAAACCATATGTAGGAAATTTTGTAACTGAAATGTGTGCATTATTTATCACAAAATACATATCTGTTTTAGAGGTTTACTTTTGATGTAGTGATAACTTGGATGTATTCAATAAAGGATACTCCATGAATGTGCTTGCGTGCCTGTAGTTAATGCTGTCCACGTAGTTAATGCTGTCCACGTAGTTAACGCTGTCCACGTAGCTCTTTTCTGCCTTTTCACTTAGAGCTGTGTGTGTACCAGTTTCCTGACCAGACTTTGTTTCTGTTTCCTCTCGCATGTGTTGTGTGGTTCCTTTCCCCGCAGTGCCCTCTTCACCTGCTCACTCGCTCTCCTTCACACCCTCCACGCTGCCAGGCTGACAGGTGGCATCGTCTGTGTGCACAGAGGGACAGGTGTGGGTGGGGCCCGTGGCTCTGAGCGCCTGTCTGCCTGTCCCCAGGGCCCTGATGAGCTGTGGAGCCTTCCCCTCCCCTTTCCCAGGACCTCCTCTCCTTCGGCCATTCCTGCTGTCACCGTGTCTTCTCTTTCTTGCCCTGGACATTTCCCCTTAGTGTGTAGACAGGCTGGCGCCTTACCCATGTTAGACCCCCTCCTCCGTGCTGCCTTCTTACCTGTCTTCCTCCCCTGGCATCCCACAGACTGGCTGGGGTGCCACAGTGTCACCTGCAGTTTTCTAGCAGTGCCTAGCGTGTGTGTGATTGGTGCTCAAATGTAGAGCAAAATGCTATTACAGGAACGAGCACTGTATTCTGTTTCCTCATTCAAATTTCCTCTTCAAAAACGTTAAAAAAAATTAAATATATGTGCATAGGCTAAAAACTTAAGACTTGAAAGTCAAAATGACTCCTTGATCCCTGGGCTGCAGAATGGATGTTGTGTTAGTAGGCATGAAATCAGCATTCATCTTGTACATCTCCATCAGAGCTCTTGGATGAGCAGGTGCATTGTCAATGAGCCAGTTGTATTATGAAAGTTGTAGATCTTAATAGTAGGCTTAAAATACTCAGTTAACAATGCTGTCATCAGATGTACTGTCATCCATGCTTTGTTGTTCCATTTATGGAGGACAGGTAGAGGAGATGTAGTGTAATTCTTAAGGGCCCTGGGATTTTTGGAATGGCAAGTGAGCATTGACTTCAGCTGAAAGTCACCAGCCGCATTCACTTCTAACAAGAGTCAGCCTGTCCCTTGAAGTTTTGAAGGAGAGATGTCTCCTCTCTAGCTAGGAAAGTACTAGATGGCATATTCTTTCAATATAAGGCTGTTTGTTTGCATTCAAAACCTGTTGTTTAGAGTAACCATCTTCACCAATGAGCTCAGCTGGATCTTCTGGAGAACTTGCTGCAGCTTCTCCATCAGCACTTGCTGCTTCACCTTATACTTTTATGTTGTGGAGACGGCGTCTTAAACCTCATAAACAACTCTCTGCCAGCTTCCAGCTTTTCTTCCGCAGCTCCCTCACCTCTCACAGCCCTCAAGGAATTGAAGAGAGTCAGGGCCCTGCTCTGAATTAGGCTGCGGCTAAAGGGAATGTTGTGGCTGGTTTAATCAGTCCCGACCACTCAAACTTGCTGTGTATCGGCGTTCTTATGATTTGTGTGTTCACCGGAATAGCGCTTTTACTTTCCTTCGAGAACTTTTCCTTTGCATTCAGAAGTTGGCTGTTTGGTGCAAGATGCCCAGCTTTCAGCCTGTCTCAGCTTTTGACTTGCCTTCCTCACTAAGCTTAATCATTTCTAGCTTTTGATTTAAAGGGAGCAATGTGCAACTCTTCCTTTCATTGGAATAGTTAGAGGCCATTGTAGGGTTATGAATTGGCCTAATTTTAGTATTGTTTTGTCTCAGGGAGTAGAGAGGCCTGAGCAGAGGGAGAGATGAGAGAAAGGCTGGTTGGTGGAGCAGTCGTAACTCCCACAACATTTATTGAGTAAGTTTGTGGTCTTATGTGGGTGTGGTTTGTGCCTCCCCCCAAAATGGCAATGGTAGCATCAGAGATCACAGGTCGCTATTAACAGATATAATAATAATGCAAAAATCCAAGGTCAAAGTGCTGGCAAAAAGAAATTAAAAAAAAAAAAAGAAAAAGTTTGAAATATTGCAAGGATTACCAACGTGTCACAGACACATGAAGTGAACACATGCTGTTGGAAAAATGGTGGCAATTAGGTGTTCAACGCAGGGTTGCCACAAACCCTCAATTTGTAAAAAATCCAGTACCTACAAAGCGCAGTAAAGTGAAGGGTAATAAAACGGAGTATGCCTGCATCCACACACAGACATGTACATACACGCATAGTCATTTCTCTTCTCTAGAGGGGATTTAATTTTCCCTTGGCCAGCAGATAGAGTGGATGGCAAGCCTTGATTGACTTAAGGGTTGGTGGCCAATGGGTTTCAGGCTTTCGGGGCTCTGCTGTTCCTCTCGCTTTCCCTTGTTCTAAGGGAGTTGTCTTTCAAGGGTGTGCCTTCACAGGCCCCGAGCTTTAGTTTCATCTGCCAGTCCTCTCCGTGTTAGCTCTTAGAGGCTGCTTTCTGCTTGGTGTCCGCCCTCATGGCCATTTTAGGTGCTGTCAGTGCCTGGGGGAGGCGAGCAGCTGGCCCGCTCCTTCCTGGCTGCCTCTCCTGAGGGATCCGGCCTCAGCTCCTGTCACGGCCCCTCACGTCTGGACTGCACCCTCGCTCTGGCTGGTCTCTGTGCCTTGAGGGAGTGCGTCAGGTAGTGGGGCTTTCAGTGCTTCCCTCTGGGGCCTCTGGGCCTGGGGGCCTCAGGGCTTCCATGATGACTTAAAGCCTTTTGTTTATTTTTTGCTGTTTATCTGCAGCTTTTATAATTAATTCTAGTAGGGGGTTTGAGTGGATCCATAGAGGCTGCCTTGTCCCAGCAGGAAGAAGTCTCTTCCTGTTCTTATGCCTGGCTTGTTTTTTGTTGGCTTTCCGTTCTTCACGCAGGTTAATTGAACCTTCCCGTGTTCACCCACTCACCGTCACCATCTGCTCTTCTGGCCTCCAGTATTTGGTGTCGTCTCTTCGCTTATCGTTTCTTTAGTTCTTTCTTTGTGGGTCTGTGCCTGTTTCTTCCAGGATGCCTCCTGCATTTAGAGAGGTGTCAGAGAGGGGAGAAGACGCCTGTGTTTCTGGCACATTGTCGTGTTGCGTGTGTTTCTCCTCTTCCTCCTGGGGCTTGTGTTTGTGTTTTTCCACTAGGGGATTTTTCTTTTTTTGAGACGGAGTCCCACTCTGTCACCCAGGCTGGAGTGCAGTGGTACGATCTCCATTCGCTGCAACCTCCGCCTCCTACGTTGAAACGATTCTCCTGCTTCAGCCTCCCGAGTAGCTGGGATTACAGGTGCCCGCACCATGCCTGGCTAAATTTTGTATTTTTTTTAAATTTATTTTTAATTAATTTATTTTTTGAGATGGAGTCTTGCTCTGTCACCAGGCTGGAGTGCAGTGGTAGGATCTCGGCTCACTGCAACTTCCGCATCCCTGGTTCAAAGGATTGTCCTGCTTCGGCCTCCCGAGTAGCTGGGAGTACAGGCACATGCCACCACGCCCAGCTAAGTTTTGTATTTTTAGTAGACATAGGGTTTCACCATGTTGGTCAGGCTGGTCTTGAACTCCCGACATCAGGCGATCCGCCCGTCTCGGCCTCCCAAAGTGTTGGGATTACAGGTGTGAGCCACCGTGCCTGGCCTGGAGATGTTTTGATCTCTAAGTTGACCTAACTAAAGGGAGTGGTGGGGCTGGTGGGAGTTGAATCAGTACAACTCTACAAGGAGATGGTGTCGACCCTGAATCACACTCTGCCTCTTTCCTCTTGGGTCCTCTGCGCAAAATGCCCAACAGCAGACTCCCCGCTCTGGCCCCCAGGAGAGGAAAATGGGTGAGGGTCCCAGTTTCACTGTGTCTGCGCCTCTCAGAGGCAGAGGTGACACTGGTGGCAGAGGTTGTTGTCCCCTTTGTTCTTCTCTCTTTAGATTTCAGCTTAAATTTTATGACAGTTAAATGTGCACGTGATGGAAAGAGCCAGTGCCTTTGACACTGGATGAAGGGTAGCCGTGGCTGGCATCCCCGTTTCCGCTCCCCTCGTGGCCGCTGTGGATTGGGTCAGGTGCCCATGGATTCTGCTGCCGCGCCTTTAAATCATGGCTCACAGTGCTGCCCCGGCCTTCCTGCTCCAGCCCGCCTGTTGACCGTCCACTGTGGAAGGTGACCGGGGATGATTGAGCTCTCTCGAGGGCCTTGTTAAACAGGCGTGGTTTCCATCCTCACCCCAACATGATTCTGTGCCGATCTTGTAAGATAAGGGGTCAGTTTTCACATTATTATGCCTGTGTGAGCAGCGCTGCAAAGAAACTGCCTCCACAGCTCCCGTCACCATGTGCCTGCCCTCCCCCTCCTTTGTGGTGTGGTGCCTTCCACCCACACCCCACAGTGGCCCAGCTTCGTTTGTGATTAGCTGAAGGTTGGGATAGAAATGATAAAGTGAAAACTGATCATTGATCTTACCAAAATTTCTCATCGAAATTGGAAGCATTAATACTGTTTGTTAGTGGTTCTAGTGATCATTTGGTTTTAGCTCCATTGAGTGCTTAAGTTTATTGCTTATAAGTGTACATGGTTTCCACCAGTTTTTCCCACAGCTATCTGTATTTTAATATTAATAATGAGGCTATCTTCTAGCATTTTTCATTTAGTTCCTTAGAAAAATATAATTCTAATGGTATAGCTACCAACATTTTGTTACGGAGATAACCTATTCAGATTTGGTAAAATTTCCTATATGTTCTATGTTAGGGACATGCATTTTCTTCACAAGGGGTGGAAATAAGGGTTGGTGTCCCCAGAGTGACACGAGTCAGCTCTTTGCTCTGCTGACTGGTGCTGACTGACGGTAGCTCACCCCATCCCAATCCCTGTCATTTGCTTCGGGAAGATCCCAGGTGGGCAGTGTGGGCTCCAGACTAGGTCAGGCCTGTGGAGCCGGGCTGTGTGTTCAATGCTGGCATTTATGTGTGTGCTTGTGGTCTTGCTGACCACATGTCAAGCTATTCTGTCTACATTCAAGACAGGAGCAAGGGGGAAGGTGAAGTGCCAGGGTCTCATGCTCCTTTTTCAAGAAAATGATAGCTTCCTCAGACCTCTGGCCGGGCGCGGTGGCTCACACCTGTAATCCCAGCACTTTGGGAGGCCGAAGTGGGCAGGAATTTGAGACCAGCCTGGGCAACATGGCAAGACCCTGTCTCTACTAAAAATACAAAAGACCGTGTCTCTACTAAAAATACAAAAGACCCTGTCTTTTTTTTTTGAGACGGAGTCTCGCTCTGTGGCCCAGGCTGGAGTGCAGTGGCGCGATCTCGGCTCACTGCAAGCTCCGCCCCCCCCGGGTTCACGCCATTCTCCTGCCTCAGCCTCCCGAGTAGCTGGGACTACAGGCGCCCGCCACAGTCCCCAGCTAATTTTTTGCATTTTTAGTAGAGACGGGGTTTCACCGTGGTCTCAATCTCCTGACCTCGTGGTCCACCTGCCTTGGCCTCCTAAAGTGCTGGTATTACAGGCGTTAGCCACTGTGCCTGGCCCGACGCTGTCTTTACTAAAAATGGCAAGACCCTGTCTGTACTAAAAATACAAAGAAACCCCAAACTAGTCAGGTGTGGTGGTACATTCTTGTGGTCCCAGCTACTTGGGAGGCTAAGGTGGGAGGATCACCTGAGTCTTGAAGGTCAAAGCTGTAGTGAGCTGAGATCGCGCCATTGCATTCCAGCCTAGGCAACCAGAGTGAGACCCTATCTCACCAAAAAAAAAAAAAAAAAAAAAAAAAAAAAAAGACCTCTGCCAAATACTGCTTTTGTAAAGAGAGTAGGAGGACATCATAGCCTGCATAACCCAGTCCTGATTCATTCTCTGAGGCTGGCAGAGATTATGCTCTCTGGGGTCCTGGGGTCTCTACTAGTCACAGAACAGATTGGGGTCCTCAGGCTGGGAAGGAAGGCGGGTGGGGCAGGGCTTATGGTAATAAATTGTGTCTGCCACACTATAATTTGTCTTCACCCGTTGTCATAATTATGTTTTCTTTTTTTATCCTGATTTATTTTTAGCTAAAAATGACATCTTTGTCTATAAAAAGAACTAGATGATGAATATCCTTTTCCTGGGGTCCTAAACTGTAGCGATTTGGTGGTTCATACCTTAGTTGTTTTTATTGTGCCTCTGTTCTAATTCACACATTTATCTATAATTTAACTGAGTGGAGGATCTAATATTGAACTCATAGTTCTTTTAATGTTGACTTTGAAATACACGCTATAGCTAATAAATGTTGATAACATGTTTTTGTCACTTTAAACCTGTTTTTATCATATTTTTATTTTGCAGTAAATTCTATCAAATTTCATCCCTCAGAGCAGTTGGCTCTCACTGGTATGTTGATTTTTTTCTTTATTGAACAAATGATAGATGATCTTAAAACAACTATAAATATTCCTTTCTTATCGTAGCAGAATAAATCCATGGCTTTTATGAAAGTTAATCTTTAGTAGACATTTTATCAATTAAATGAGAAATGGATAAAGGAAAAGACATTGAGCAGTACTTTCTAGAGACAGTAGTGGATAAGCAGTTGGATTTATTGTGAGATGAAGATGGCTTCACGGTCTTCTCGAAGCCTTTCCGTACAGCATCACCATGTTTGTTGTTCTCCCCGCGGTTCCTGTAGACGGAGCTCCTTGAGGCCCTGTGGTTATCATTCTGTTCCTTTAGATTGTAGGGATCTGATACGGAGAAAAGAGAAAAGTAGCACAGAGACACGGCAAGTTGCCAATGTCAGCATTTTTACTTCTTTCTGGGTAATTTACCTAACCCGTGGTAGCTTGGATTTGCCATAATTTCAGAGTAGTTTTAAAAACGTGCCTTCCTTGGTTGCTTTTGGAGGGTAACCTTACAGTACTGAGGACTTTTCCTGTGAGATTGTCAGACCCCCACAGATCCCCATGATAGCCCAGGGACATTGGTGATGATGTCGAAGGATGTGTGTAGGCTTTCAGTAGACCAGAGGTCCTTATGATTTTTCTGTAAAGGAATAAGCAGTGAATATTTTCATCTTTGCGGGACATTCAGGCTCTGTCGCCAGTACTGAGTTCTGCTGTTGCAGCATAAAAGCAGCAGACAGTACACTGATGAGTGGACATGGCTGTGTCTACTTATTCACAAAAGTGGGTGGCTGTCTGAGTTTCGCCTATGGGCCAAATTGTGCTGACCCAGGAATAGAACACCGAGGTTGAGATGACTGGCCGCTTCATGCAGGTGGAGTTGTTTAAGAAGGAGCCCCAGCGACAGGTCCTTCCAGTGTGTGGGATGCAGCGAGTCATGCGGTTTGGTTGGAGTTTCTATGTGAGAGGGAAATGTGGTGGGAGGGTTAGACTGAGAGTCATTTTGAGCAGGCCTAGACCACATAGCTGACTTTCACCTTCATACGTGTGTGAAGACTGAAGCAGACAAGGAGTTTACACCTTACGAAGTTGGCGGTTTGCGGGATGATTGGAAAGGGGCAAGGAGACTGGTGGCAGTTAGATGTGTCCAGATTCAAACCAAAGGAAAAGAGGGTGGAACCAGACACATCCAGGAACTGATGAAGACTTGGAAACATGAGGTAATGAGTGTAGAGAGGGGAGAGTTAGACTAGGAAACGTGAGGTAATGGTCATAGAGAGGAGAGTTAGACTGGGAAACGTGAGATAATGGGGATAGAGAGGAGAGTTACACTGGGAAACGTGAGGTAATGAACATGGAGAGTGGAGAGTTAGACTTGGAAACAGGAGATAATGGGCATAGAGAAGGGAGAGTTAGACTGGGAAACATGAGGTAATGGGGATAGAGAGGAGGGTTAGACTAGGAAACGTGAGGTAATGGGTATAGAGAGGAGAGTTAGACTGGGAAACGTGAGGTAATGGGTATAGAGAGGAGAGTTAGACTGGGAAACGAGGTAATGAGCATGGAGAGAGGAGGGTTAGAGGAGAAACATGAGGTAACGAGCATGGAGAGGAGGGTTAGACTAGGAAAAGTGAGGTAAGGAGCATGGAGAGAGGAGGGTTAGATTGGGAAACGTGAGGTAATGGGGATAGAGAGGAGGTTAGACTGGGAAATGTGAGGTAACGGGCATGGAGAGGGCAGAGTTAGACCGGGAAACGTGAGGTAACTAGCATGGAGAGAGGAAAGTTAGACTGGGAAACGTGAGGTAACAGGCATGGAGAGAGGAGAGTTAGAGGGGAAATGAGGTAACGAGCATGGAGAGAGGAGGGTTAGACTAGGAAAAGTGAGGTAACGAGCATGGAGAGAGGAGGGTTAGACTAGGAAAAGTGAGGTAACGAGCATGGAGAGAGGAGGGTTAGACTGGGAAATGTGAGGTAACGAGCATGGAGAGGGGAGAGTTAGACTGGGAAACATGAGCTAATGGGGATAGAGAGGACAGTTAGACTGGGAAACGTGAGGTAACGAGCATGGAGAGAGGAGGGTTAGACTGGGAAATGTCAGGTAACGAGCATGGAGAGGGGAGAGTTAGACTCGGATTGGGCATGATGTTGATTTGAGGAGGAGTTGCAAGTCCGGGCAGTACATTCATTTGCATAAAACGTGCTGCATCAGCTCAGAGCAGCTCCTTTAGAGAAGTTGGGTGGCAGTGAAGAGAAGGTGGAAGCCAGCCTGCCCGTGTGTGGGTGAGACGTGGCCATGCTGGTGTCCGAGGCCTGTTCTGTGCCCTGCAGTGCTGTCCTTTTGTCTTTCCAATCCTCAGTCAAAGCGTTTCCTCGCAAACTGGCTGCTGAAAACAGAGCGAGACCGGAGCCGCACACATGAGTAGTGCTGATAGGTGCCTGGCCCATTGAAAGGGCCTCTGTGTTGAATGGATGGAGATGAGTGTCGCTTTCCCGAACATCTCAGAGTTGATTGCAGCTCTAAGTTCTGATATGATAGGGTTTCTTAGGTTAGATAGATGGAGAGGAAAATCTACTATCTGTACATTTTCTCTGAACTTCCAGGACTTTCTATGCTAAAATGAAAGGTGAAATAGTTTTATAAGTAATCATTATTTCCTCAATTTTGGACATGTACTCTCTTTTCAATAGCATTATGCAGTCTCAGAAAAGAGTTATTTAAGTAAAAAGTACATTCATCTCACTAAGTGGTCACTAAGCCGGAAAGGTCTGACTGCTGTTGCTTAGCCGTAGTGGCGGTGAAGAGCGCATTTTACCATGGTCTGTGCCTTGGGTAACTTTCCCCGATTTCTCTCTTCAGCTTCTGGAGATCAGACTGCTCATATCTGGAGATACGCGGTGCAGCTGCCGACACCCCAGCCTGTTGCTGACACTAGTGTAAGCACCTTTCCTTACCTGCGAGTGTGTAGGATGCTGATGTCTGCGAATCTGAGAATCCATTTATAATATCGTCATGGACGGAATGTTTGTGTCCCCCCAAGTTCAGTGTTGAAGGCCTCACCCCCGGTATGGTTGAATTTGGAGATTGGGCCTCTAAGGAAGTAGGTAAGGTTCAGTGAGGTTGCATGAGGTCCTCATAAGAGGAGACAGTGGAGAGCTCACCTGTGTTCTCAATCTCTTTGTCACGTCATGTAAGAGCAGAGCCAGAGGGCGGCCGTCTGTAAGGATGAGCCCGCCCCAGAACCTGAATTGGCTTGATCTTGGACTTCCAGCCTCCAGAACTGTGAGAAAATAAGTTTCTGTTTTTTATAAATCACCCAGTCTGTGGTATTTTGTTACGGCAGCCAGAGCAAACTAAGACAGATTTTAGTACCACAAAGTGGGGAGCTGCTTAAGAAATGCCTGAAAATGTGGACATGGCTTTGGGACTGGGAATGGGTAGATGCTGCAGGCGTTTTCAGGTACCTGCTGGAGAAAGCCTCGATAGCTGTGAAGAGCTTGTTGGTAGAAATATGGACATTGATGGTGACTCGGGTGAAGGCTCAGAGAGGAAAGGGGAGAGCTGGAGAGAAAGCTTCTAGTGTCTCAGAGAATGCAGGTATCATAGACAGAATGTTGTGGAGAAGTGGATGTTGAAGGCCCTTCTGCTGAGGCTTAGAGGAGGCGAGGGACAGATTACAGAGAACCGGAAGAAAGTGATCCTCATTACAAAATGGCGGAGGACTTGGCTGAGCTGAGATCTTGTGAATGAAATTTTGAAGGTGCAGCCTGGCTGCTCTCCTCGCTTATAATAAAGTATGAAAGGACGGAGATACTCTGAAAGAGTTGTTAAGGAAAAGGGGATGAGAACTTGTAAGATTTGGGAAATCCCCAGCCTATGCCTGTTACGAAAAAAAGAGAAAGCCTGTTCCGAAGATAATATGCAGAGTTTGTCTGAACAGTCAGTTGACAGGGAGGTGAGTGTGGGTGGAAGCCAAGGCTTTAAGCACCCACCGCAGCAGGGTCCAGGACTGGAGATGGGATTACACCCAGAGACCCCGTCAGCTCGAACCAGAGGAGACACGGTGGGGACAGAATGAAGGAAGGCATCAGACTGCTGGGATTCCACAGCACGGAAACCAGAGCTGCCTGGGCGAGAACCTTTACCATCCTTCAAGATGAGGGAAGAATGTCCCTGAAGGTGATTCTGAGATTGGCACGGCTGCAGCTCTCACTGCAGTCCTAGGACGAGGGCCTGTTTCTTCCTTGGTTTCGAAGTGTGGGAGCCTCCTTGGTTTCAGGGCCAGGTTGCCCATGGTCCAGTGCTGTGGGGGTGGGGTTGCCAGGCTGAGCCAAGGGGGTGACGCCCCTGCCCCAGCATGCCTGGAGGGTGGCGCATCCAGACCAAGAGGGTCTCTCTGGAGCCTGAAGAGCTCGTGGAGTTTGCCTTGTGGGGTTTTGGACTTGCTTGGGCCCCGCCACCCTTTCCCTGTTGCCTCTTTCTCTCTTTTGGAAAGGGAGCGTCTGTCCAGTGCCTGCCCTACTGTTGTATTTTGGGAACATGTAACTTGTTTGGGTTCCGTGGTTTACGGCTGGAGGGGAGCTCAGCTTCAGGGTGGGCGAATTGAACTCTGAGTCCCACCCAGTCCTGATTCAGGTGATGTTTTGTTGAGACTTGGGACTTCACACCTTAGCGCTGATGCTGGAATAAGACTTCTGGGGCTGTTGGGATGGGATGACTGTATTTGCCATGCAAGAAGGACATGAATTTAGGGGAGGCCAGGGACAGGATGTTCTCAACTGAATGTCTCCATCCCCCAGAAATCTGTGTTGAAGCCCTAACCCCCAGCGTGGCTGTATTTGGAGATGGGGCCTCTGAGGAAGTGGTTAAAGCAAAATGAGGTAGTGGAGGGGATGCCCTGATCCCATAGGATGAGTGTGTCCTTGTCAGAAGAGACACCAGACAGCTCACCATTATGGCTGCCCTTGTGTGTGCATGCTCTCTCTCTCTCCCTTTCCCCATCTGTCCGTTTTTTTTTTGTTTTTTGTTTCTTTTTGAGATGGAGTCTCGCTCTGTTGCCCAGGCTGGAGTGCAGTGGTGTGATCTTGGCTCACTGCAACCTCTGCCTCCTGGATTCAAGGGATTCTCCTGCCTCAGCCTCCCGAGTAGCTGGGACTGCAGGTGCGTCCCACCACACCCAGCTAATTTTTGTATTTTTAGTAGAGACGGGATTTCACCATGTTGGCCAGATGGTCTCAATCTCTTGACCTCGTGATCCGCCCTCCTTGGCCTCCCAAAGTGCTGGGATTACAGGCGTGAGCCACTGTGCCCAGCCTCTCTGTGCTAATATTAATAGAAGAGCCCCTGTGGGCACGCGGCAGGATGGCAGGGGCACACGGCAGGATGGCGGTGCCACACATTGGAAGAGGAGACTCACCAGAAGCTGCACTGGTTGACACCTTGGTCATGGACTTAGAGTCTCCAGAACTGGAAAATAACTAATTTCTGTTGTTGAAGCCTTTTGGCCTGTAGTCTTGTGTTTTGGCAGCCTGTATTGACTGAGACAGTGCCTAGAAAGACGCTCCTTCACCTCCGTATGCATGCATCTGCTCCAGCCTTCCTTTCAACAGACAGTAAACGTTTACCATCCACTCTCTTACAGTTTATGTTTGGATCCTGTTTCTTACTGTTTCATCTGTTTAATATTAGACATCTGGTGTATCTTTCATGGACTTTTATCATCACATCAACTAATGGCCTGTATGACATCAATTTTATGTGGTTCAAATTTAAACGTAGGTAACAAAAGATGTGTATTGAGAAGAATGAATTCATGTATTTATACCATAAATTCATAAAATTCTTCACTTACTGTTTGCCTTGTGCTCTCTGTGGTAGCCCAGTGCCCTATGTTTATGATCACAAAGAGGCCTGAATGTTTCTCTGAGAGCAGTTATCTCCCTAGTTTCAATGACAGGATAAATGTTAGTGGCGTGATCTTCCCACATGCTCAGCCCCCCCGTTCAGTGCCTAAACAGGTGGGAACAGTGCCAGGCAGACAGTGTAAATCACATACACGTCTAGAAGTTTCAGTTTGTATTGGGCTGTGATTGTTGTAAGGATGAGAGTAATCTAGTTTTGATATTTTCATCTTGGAATATTCCTTGAGTTTTCTGCTTTGTGAACATTCTAAACACTGTTCTATGTGGAGATAGTTAAGCAGTTAATAAATTCCAGTGATAAATGAGTTTTCTTTAGTCCTAATAGAGGTTATAATAGTTCATTTTTAACTGCATGTATTGTGTATTAACACAGTTTTGTTCTCTTTGTGGAACTGCCAGACTATTCATTATGTAGCGCATAACACTGTCCACTAACACGCACATTTAGTGATGAAACAAGTGAAATGTGCGCTGATGGTGGGCGTGGTGGAGAGGTGAGGACGGTGAGCATTGATAATTAGGAAATTCAAAATGTGCACTAATGGTGGGTGTGGTGGAGAGGTGAGGAGGGTCAGCATTGATGCTTAGGCAATTCAAAGGAGTGATGTGCCGTGACTTGAGCTGTCCTGGTAGCACTTGAGCTGTCCTGGTAGCACTGCACACACAGTTGTGTTGGGCCCTCCCTAATAAAGAGGAGGCAATGCAGCCTGTGGACGGCCAGGTCCCTGCAGAAACGGCGTGGGAGGCTCCTTCCAGCACTACTGGATGAAATGAGTCTCCTTAGGTGGAAAGCAGTTTTGTTTTCTGAAGCTTTTGCCGGCCAGTGTTGACTCTTGATTTGCTTAGCAGTTCTAATTTTAAATTTTAACACAAACTCTAATCTGTTAAAATCTGTGTTCATCTTGAATCATTATAGCTTTTGGGCAGATGTCTTGTGTTTTAAAATTTGCATCTGTGAGTTTTGCTTGACATCCACAGTGTTGATAAGGAAGTGTTTGGGTGGCATAGTGGAAACAGATTTAGACCAACAGAATGACTGTCACATGTGAGTTAGGTTACACTGAGTTACTCGTTTAACTTCGTCAGCCTTCTTTTTCTTCTTTGAGGGGTTTACCCTGTGGCTGCTCCTGGCTGTTTGCTATGCTCCCTCCAGAGCCGTTTTCCCAGCCGCGTGCAGTGCTGTCACCTGTCACCCCGTGCCTTCAAGGTGATGTCCCGAGTACCCCCCTGCTGCAGCCTGTCTGGGGGCCTCTGCCAGCCTTGTGAGCCTCGGGCCCCCCGTCCCGACTGAGCTGCGCGTGCCGCCCTGAACTTGCTGTCTCTGGGTGTTCCTTTCCTTGTGCCACCCGTCTCAGGAAACGTCCCTGTCTGTCACCCAGTGCTTTAGACCAAACACCTTTCCACGGTCTGAACGCCTGTATTGTTCTCTTACTGCCTGTGGAAATCACCCTGTCAGCCACTCCTGCAGCAGAGGGCGCTTCGGTTCTTTCTTCCCGCCCTGCTCCAGGCCACCCTCTCTCACCTGCACTTCTCTCATCTCCTGTCCGTCTCCCCCGTTGTTTTCTGGGGCTGCCATAACAAAGTGCCACAGGCAGGGTGACTTCTAAACAACAGATCCGTGTTCCCACAGTCCTGGAGGCTGGAAGCCCGAGATGAGGGTGTGAGCAGGGCTGGTTCCTCCTGAGGCGTCTTTCCATGGCTCATAGATGGCGTCTTCTCCTGGGTCCTTCATCCCTCTGGGAGTGTCTGTGCCCTCATCTCTTCTTACAAGGACGTCAGTCCTATTGGAATAGGATCCACTCTCGTGGTCTCATTTTACCTTAATCACCTCTTTAAAGCCCCTTTCTCCGAACAGCCACATTGTGAGGTCCTGGGGTGAGGACTTCAATACAGGAATTTGGGTCCACAGTTCTGCCCGTAGCAGCCCCTTCCGCTGTTCCCTCCGCAGTTTGTTCACACAGCACACACCGGGCATCACATCCCGCTGACAGCCGTCTGGTGATTTTGCATCACACGGAATAAAACCTGGTGTCTTTTCCAGTCTCCCGGGATTACAGGAGCTGTTCCCGACTTTGCCTCCCCTAGCTGTTCCGCACATGGCGGGAATGTTGTTCCTCAGCCCGGGCGAGCCTTACTTAACCCTTCCTTTCCTCACATCTGACTCACGTGCGACCTCATCAGAGAGTCCCTCCTCAGTAATTCTATGTAAAATAGCAGCCGCCATCCAGCTGCCCCTTGTCCTGTTTTATTTTACTTCATAGAACTTACTACCACCTTACTCTGTCTCCATGTTGACTTGTGTTCCCGTGCTGCCCTGCATCCATGTGATATGTGTTCCCGTGCTGCCCTGCGTCCCTGTGACGTGTTTACGTACTGCCGTGCATCCATGTGACGTGGGTTCCCGTGCTGCCGTGCGTCCGTGTGACGTGCGTTCCCGTGCTGCCGTGCGTCCGTGTGACGTGCGTTCCCGTGCTGCCGTGCGTCCCTGTGACGTGCGTTCCCTTGCTGCTGTGCGTCCATGTGACGTGCGTTCCCTTGCTGCTGTGCGTACCTGTGACGTGCGTTCTCGTGCTGCTGTGCGTCCCTGTGACGTGGGAACCCGTGCTGTTGTGCGTCCTTGTGACGTGTTCTGGTGCAGCTGTGTGTCCATGTGACGTGTTCCCGTGCTGCTGTGCGTCCCTGTGATGTGCGTTCCCGTGCTGCTGTGCATCCCTGTGACGTGGGATCCCGTGCTGCTGTGCGTCCCTGTGATGTGCGTTCCCTAGTAATGTGTATGTGCTCATGACGTTCCTGTGTTAGGCCATTCTTGCATTGCTATAAAAAATATTTGAGACCGGGTAATTTATAAAGAAAAGAGGCTTAATTGGCTGGTTCTGCAGGCTGTACAGGAAGCGTGGCACCAGCATCTGCTTGGCTTCTGGGGAGGCTTCAGGGAGCTTGGAGCTTTCACTCACAGCAGAAGGCGAAGCAGGAGAAGGCATCATGTGATGGAAACAGGAGCAAGGCGGGGGCGGGGGGTGCCCCACATCCAAACAGCCAGATCTCGTGAGAGCTCAGTCACTATTGTGAGGTCAGCACCAGGCTATGAGGAATCCTCCCCCGTGAGCCAGACACCCCCATCAGGCCCCGCCTCCAACACAGGGGATTCCAGTTCAGCATGAGATTTGGGCTGGGACAAATTTCCAAACTCTATCAGTTCCAGTACTAGTACTTGTGTACATATGACATACCTCCCCATACTAACGTGTGTGTGTGTGTGTGTGATCTCTCTCTTTTGCTGGAACATAGGTTCTCTGAGGGCAGGGGCTTTACCAGGGGTCTTCACTCCAGAGTTCCTACCTGCTAGATTGAGCGTAGTTTTGCATGTGTGCATGTCAGAAGCCATCTGTCCTCTTCTGCACTGTGTAAGCAGCACCTGGGCTGGGGGTGGGGACTGGCACTCTGTCAGCCCCTGATAAATATTTGTTGGATGAATATACAGATTTTCTTACAGAGCTGGCTGTAATGTGTTTGTTTTAGCCTTGGCCTTTGACAGGGGCTTGATGTTACAAAGGAAAATAGACTCTTATGACTATAGCAATAGAATTCTAAGTATATTTTAAATAGGGTCTTGAGAATGAAAATGCTTTTTTGTAATGTGATAAATTACTGACTTTCATTTGTATTTGGTGAGTTTTACATTGCATTTCTACTAGTAACTGATGAAAACTTAAATGTTGAAAATAATTTTATTTACCATTCTGTTGATGCGTGGAAATAAATGGTAGTTCAGTTGACAGTGTTGTGGATTCCACTTTTTTTCTGTACGAGATGGTTGTAGAGTTGATGGGTGTTCACGGGCAGCAGTTATGGGTCAGAGGAGGACATACTCATCACAGTGGCCAGCACCGGGCTCCTAGTGGTGGCCATCATGATGGATATGTCCTCAAGAGATTAATGAGAACCATCTATTTTGTAGCTATGTCAGAAGAAACTCAAGATTTCCAGGAAATGTCTTTCTTTTCTGGCCTTCCCTTTGGCAGCAGATATCTGGGGAAGATGAAGTAGAGTGCTCTGACAAGGACGAGCCCGACCTCGATGGGGACGTGTCCAGCGACTGCCCCACCATCCGCGTCCCACTGACATCCCTCAAGAGCCACCAGGGCGTGGTCATCGCCGCTGACTGGCTGGTTGGGGGGAAGCAGGCCGTGACTGCCTCCTGGGACCGGACGGCAAACCTGTACGACGTGGAGACGTCCGAGCTCGTTCACTCTCTGACAGGTGCCTGGGTTCTCTGAGTCCGCCGCCTCCTGGCTGTGCATGTTAGTTTATGTCCATGGGTTATGTCTGACCTTGCCAGTTACTTCTTGACCAGAATGAGTCTGTCTTCTTGGCTCTTCCGTGGTAATTTTTGGAGATTCTTTGTATTAATAATAGAACTATTGGTAGCTAAATTTATTTTGTCTTCAGGGGTTTTAAATTGTAGCATGTGGTATCTAGATATTGGACATATGGTAGTTGTATTAGTTTTCCATTGCTCTGTAACAAATTTCCACGATCTTAGTGTCTTAAAACGACAGGAATTGACGGCCTCATGGTTTCCCAGGTCAGGAATTCTGGGCCCGTGGTAGCTGCTCTTTTCCCTGGGCCCTCAAAGACCTAAGTGAGGGTGCTGCCTGGTCAGGACTTCCCCGAGGCTGCGGTCCTTTTCCAAGCCTGCTGGTCATTGGAGGAGCTCCTTCTTGTGGCTGGAGTTTGAGGCCCTGTCTTCTTGCTGGCTGTCAGCCGGGGCTCCTCTGGGCATGCAGAGGCTGTGCCTGGCCCCGGGGTCCCTGCACAGGGCATGCCTTTCCCACACAGCAGCCGCTTTCCTCTGCAGCTGGAGGTCCCCTGCTGCTCTGAACTCTCCAACTTCTGGGACCCTTTTTAAGGGCTAGGCCAGACCACCCAGGACAATCTTCCCTTTGATGGACTCAAAGTCAACTCATTTAGGGACCTTAATTACATCTGCAAAATCCTTTTTGCCTTACAATGTATCATAATTACCAGAAAGATAATCTCATCCTATTTACAGGCTCTGCCCTAACTGAAGGGAAGGGTGTTAGGCATGTACGGGGTGGGGGTGGCTTGGGGCCATCTTGAGATTCTGCCTGCTGAAGTTGCTTCTGCGAATCTGTCTCTAAGTGCATTTCCTGCATGAGCGTTAAAGATTGTATTTGACTGAGGACCCATAGTGTTGTATCATTAGAAGATATTCTAAGCAAAGAATTAAGATTTAAGTGGTTCTCACATTCAACCTGTTAATTTGCCTGACCTTCTAACTGTTAGGGTCAGAAAATGGGTTATGCACCTGTTTGGTTTTCTGTTCCTTTGACATGGTCGGCTGAAAGGACTTCAGCTTCTGAGGGAAAACCTGCCCCACTGTGACCCACATGCTGCTGAGTGATTCCATTAGGTCAGGTTCACATTCTCAGAGAGACGGCTTCTTGGGTTCTTGTGGTGTTGAAAAGCGTCTCTCTCAGTGTGCTCCTCAGGTGATGACCTTGTGTTTTGCCATCTTGGTTACAGGGCACGACCAGGAGTTGACGCACTGCTGCACACACCCCACCCAGCGGCTCGTGGTGACCTCCTCCCGTGACACGACTTTCCGCCTCTGGGATTTCAGGGACCCCTCCATCCACTCGGTGAATGTTTTCCAGGGACACACGGAGTGAGTTGTGGTAGTTTAGACATCTGTCCTTAGTCATGAAAAAGTTCTGTGGGTTGACATGAAAACTTAATTCTAGCCTTAATTTTCAGTATTTCCAACTCTACTATCTTTCAAAAAAATGACTACCTTTCAACTTCTGCTATTCTTTTTCTAAACATTTATCTCCATTTTGGCTATTTCAAAGGATATAGGAGATTAAGAGAAGGCACCCTCTGATGTTCTCTCAAGAAGTTTAATGCAGACAGAATGGGGGAGTGGGTGGAGAGGGTTAGAGAAGAGCAGGGCTGCCAGAGCCTGTGGCTGCCAGAGCCTGTAGCTGAGCACAGGAGCTGGCCACGCCACCATGGGAGCTGCGGTAGCTGTTACTGCTACCCATGGGGCATCTCCTGGATCTTTTCCATCTAGTTTTTGTTTTTACACGTGTCTGCGTGGTACATTCTGGGAGAAGGTACACACATAGATGCGCAAACACAGACATAGACGCTCAATCCAGTGTGTCCCTCTCTGCTTGGGTTTCTCTCCGGCAACTCAAGCATAAGGTCTTTTTTTTCCTGAGACGGAGTCTCGCTCTTTTGCCCAGGCCGGACTGCAGTGGCGCTATCTCAGCTCACTGCAAGCTCCGCCTCCCGGGTTCACGCCATTCTCCTGCCTCAGCCTCCCGAGTAGCTGGGACTATAGGCACCCGCCACCACGCCTGGCTAGTTTTTTGTATTTTTAGTAGAGATGGGGTTTCACTGTGATAGCCAGGATGGTCTCTATCTCCTGACGTCGTGATCTGCCTGTCTCGGCCTCCCAAAGTGCTGGGATTACAGGCGTGAGCCACCGCACCCGGCCGTGTAAGGTCTTAACAGAACTCTTCAGTTCTTTCCGTGACCGCCTCCTTCCCCCAGTCTGGCCCAGCTCAGTCAATGATGAGACCGTCTGCCCAGTCACGGGGGCTGTCTACCTAGAGTGTTCCCTGGTTCTTCTCTTTTAATCTGTGTTCCCCATTCCCCCATCATGCCCCATTGTGGTCCACTGGCAAGTCTCCTGCCAGCCATGCCTGTGGGATCTTCCGGGCCGCTCCTCGCTCCTCACTCCTCCGTGCTCCCCCTACCTCCCACCAGTGCTGCTCTCCACCCTGACGTCTGGATAAGCAGTGCGCATTGAAAGGTTTATAAATGAACTCTAAATATGAAAATCTGTTTTATATGTTTAACGTTAGTGACTAAGTTTTAGATTTAATGTTCAAAATGTTAGTAAGATGTTGGAGAGGAAAATAGGACTTCTTGTTTGTTTGTTTGTTTGTTAATAGACGGAGTCTGTTTCTGTCGCCCAGGCTGGAGTGCAGTGGCACGATCTCGGCTCACTGCAACCTCTGCCTCCTGGGTTCGAGCAATTCTCCTGCCTCAGCCTCCCTAGTAGCTGGGATTACAGGCGCCCGCCACCACGCCTGGTTAATTTTTGTATTTTTAGTAGAGATGGGGTTTTACCATGTTGGTTGGACTGGTCTTGAGCTCCTAACCTCAGGTGATCCCCCTGCCTCAGCCTACCAAAGTGCTGGGATTATAGGTGTGAGCCATCACGTCTGGCCAGGACAACGTTTTTAAGAAGAAGCTTGAGATTGGAAAGCTAATTCCTTGACTCTGAGGCTGGAATGGGAGCAGGCAGCAGTCACGACCATGTGTAGAGATCTTTATGGCAGCCTGGGTCTGTTCTGGGGGCATCACACGCATTAAACTGCTCCGTCTTGACATCAGGTCAGCGTTTATTCTGCCAGCTCCGTCAGTGATAGCGTCAGTGATAGCCACAGTAATACAGACCTCCCGGCGGTCAGTGGCTGAACACAGCACTGTGTTGCTGCTGCATCAGGGTGTAGCAGGCTCTGAGCTGGGCCCCCACGAGCTCCGCCACATGGGCCTGACCCTGCTGCAGGCCAGCTCATTGGTGAGGAAGATGCTGCAGCTCGGGGCGCGCTGCTTCCCATGCATGTTAGCTTGGATGTAGTGCTCCCTGACGTCCACCAGATGCAGAGGGGCCCCATAGCAAAGCCCTGGCTGGACCTGGGCCCGCCACCTGGCAACACTGTGCAGGGCGGGGCAGAGGGGCCGCATGACTGCCCTGCTGTTCCTCATGAGAATTCACTGGAAGTGCAGTTGGAGGCCTAGAGGACAGGAGGAGCAAGACGATCTCACTCCTGCACCTGCAGTGCTTTCCTAAGCTTTTTGCTTAGAAAAGTTTCAAGCCTACATAAAAACCAACAGAGCAGTACACTGTACCCACAAACCCTTCACCTAGGTTCGCCTGTTGTATTGCAGCACTGCTGTCTCTCTTTACACATGTGTACACACCTCTGTCTGAAACACACGCCCACTAGCCCTTCACCTAGGTTCACCTGTTGTATTGCAGCACCGCTCTCTTTACACACGTGTACACACCGCTGTCTGTAACACACAACACGCACTACCCTGTCACCTAGGTTCGCCTGTTGTATTGCAGCACTGCTCTCTTTACACATGTGTACACGCCTCTTTCTGAAACACACGCCCACTTCCCCTTCACCTAGGTTCGCCTGTTGTTGTATTGCAGCACTGCTGTCTCTCTTTACACATGTGTACACACCTGTCTGTAACAGACATGCCCACTTATCCTTCACCTAGGTTCGCCTGTTGTTGTATTGCAGCACTGCTGTCTCTGTAGATGTGTACACAGCTCTCTCTATAACACACACTTGTATATTTTCTTCGGCTGAGCCCTTTGAAAGGAAAACTCCAGCATGCATTTTCTAAGAATAAGGATGTTCTCCTAATACAGTACCATTGTTCAAATAAGAAAATTAGTAAAAATTCTATGGCATCCTTTATCTGGTCCATATTTAAATTTACTCAGTTCTCCCCAAAATGTCTTTGATACTTTTTTTAGAGCTAGGATTTAATGAGGATTCTCTCATCACATTTAGATATTATGTCCTTTGGCTTCTTTTAATCTAGAATGGTCCTTCCCCCATTTTTTATTACTTTTTAGGATATTGAGTTTTTTGGTGAAGAATCCAAGCCTGCTCTTTTGTAGAATGCCCCTCATTTTGCATTTTTCTTATGACTTCCTTTAAAGTGCCCCTCTGCTGTGCTATTGGTGTGCTGAAGCGCTCCTGTGGTTAAGATGGCGTCTGCAGGTCTGCCTGCCAGAGGTGCTCTCCTGTTTCAAATAGTGAAGCGACACTATTCCACAGATGTTAATTCCCCAGTGACCTTTCCTTGGTCCAGGGCCTCAGCTCATTGTTATGTTGAGTCCTGCAGAAGGGGATCTTTGTAATTCTGTCTACACTGGTTAGTTGGCACTGTGTTTTTTGAGTGTTGGCGAGCATATAGACATCTGCACTTTGTTGGTGTTGGTGGTTGTGATCCCTGTGGTTGCTTTGGTTTTGGCTTCTGAGTGCCCCCCACCACCCCACTGTGGGACCTGCAGGGCCCTGAGTGCCACCATCCTGGCACAGCTCCCCGCCCCAGGCTGGGACGACCCAGCAGCTCTCACTGCATTGACTCACACAGAAATCTGTCAGAGCTTTGAGAACTGGGTGAAGGAGGGTAGTTTTGTGTCTAGAGAGCAGGGCAGCTTCCTGTGTGCTTCCGATATGGGGGTTGCAGGGATAGGCCAGTGTGCCCTGCCGTGCGTGTCCCCTTTGAGGGCAGGATGGAAAGGCCGAAGAATTCTGTCCAGAGGAGGACGCAGTGGAGCCAGGGCTTGGTGAGTTGCTGGTTTGTGCCAGGCACTGTTGGAGCCCCTGGCATCACCCCAGTTCAGAGAGAGAAACCGAGGCATGAGGAGGCCAGGTGGTTTGCTGAGGGTTTGGCTCTAGGGGGTCATTCCAGAGCAGTCCCTCCTGGTGCCTTCAGGGTGCCTCTTGTGTTATTTAAGACCTTTCTAGTCCTGTATTGTCTCTGTTCAGTTGCCATATTTAATTGGAAGATTTTATTTTTGTTTTGTGTAAAGAGAAAAGTTTTTGTATTTATATCACCACAGTTGATGGCAAGTGCATGTTTTCGCTTCTAAGGCTGTTGCAACCATGTAGTCTTGGCCATTTGACTGTGAGGTGTAGTCAATGCTGGTGGCATCTTTAAAATATCTGCTTGGGCTGGGCGCGGTGGCTAACGCCTGTAATCCCAGCACTTTGGGGATCACCTGAGGTTGGGAGTTTGAGACCAGTTTGACCAACATGGAGAGACTCTGTCTCTACTAAAAATACAAAATTAGCCAGGTGTGGTGGCGCACGCCTGTAATCTCAGGTACTTGGGAGGCTGAGGCAGGAGAATCTCTTGAACCTGGGAGGTGAAGGTTGCAGTGAGCCGAGATGCCGCCGTTGCATTCCAGCCTGGGCAATGAGTGAAACTCCAAACTCTGTCTCAGAAAAAAAAAAATCTGGTTAATTTGTGGTACATTTTTGCAGTTAGTGGATACATGAAACAATGGTTGTTTTTTAGAGAGCTGTACTTATGAAGAATGTAGTAACTGTTATGAAGGAGTTCTTATTAATGTGGACCTATGAATACAGCTTCCTAGGGTTTATGTCTTCCTATTGGAATCAGGTGTGGGGGTGGAGTGTGTAATTCCCGTGTGCCCTTTTTCCCACGTGGGTCTTCCAAGCTGTAGGCTGTGCTTCCATTCACCTGAACTGTGGGGATGAGGTGAACGTGGACCAGACCTGCCCTGGCCATGCGTACTCAGATCGTTTATGCTTTCTTTTTTCTTACTCAAATTATCATGAACTAGCATATATTGTTGATGTGTACATCCAAAAATACGTTTTGAAAAGATCTCTCTTTGGTGCTAATTTTGTTGCTGTGTCGGGGTGAGTCCGCTGGGCTCTTGGACATTCAGCTTCCCCTCACCGGCCTGGCGCTTGCTCAGCTGTGCTCATGCAGGAGGAGGGCTTGGTCAGCAGGTGGAGCCGTGGACGCCTTTATTGAACACAAACTCGTCCTTCCTGACATCAGATCAGCTGTAAGCCTTTAGACATGCCTCATAATGAGAAAAGCAGGAAATGAGTCATTTTACAAAAATGTTTCATCTGAGGTGTCTTAGTACACTTGCCTTTGTCTCTGGCATGGGTTTTGTAGGTTCGAGCCAATACGACAAATAAAACCTACAGAGTGCGTGATCCTTACAAATGTGTAGAGCTGTGCATCCCTGCCACAACACACCTGGGTGAGCTCCTGGCAGTGCGGGTTTAGTTCCTGAGATGTGCGTCCGCGCCACCGCACACCTGGGTGAGGGCCTCAGTGCGGGTTTAGTTCCTGAGATGTGCGTCCGCGCCACCGCACACCTGGGTGCGGGCCTCAGTGCGGGTTTAGTTCCTTAAGATGTGCGTCCGCGCCGCAGCATACCTGGGTGAGCTCCTGGCAGTGCGGGTGTAGTTCCTGAGATGTGCGTCCGCGCCGCCGCACACCTGGGTGAGGGCCTCAGTGCGGGTTTAGTTCCTGAGATGTGCGTCCGCGCCACCGCACACCTGGGTGAGGGCCCACGTGCGGCTTTAGTTCTTGACTAAGAGGTGCATCCACGCCACAGCAGAAGTGCGGGCTTAGTTCCTGAGATGTGCACCCGAGCCACAGTACACCTGGGTGACTACCAGAGTGCGGGTTTAGGTCCTGAGATGTGCATCGGCGCCACAGCACACCTGGGTGAGGTCCGGGGTGCGGGTTTAGTTCCTAAGAGGAATGGCCAGGTTGTGTGTGTGTTTTTAGTTTGATCACTTGTCTGGGACGTTCTGAACATGACTTGTAAGAGCACACCCTGGGTCTCCTGCCTTCCCTGCCACCATGTCATTCTGAGGGATCCTCTGCTCCAGGGGCTTCTCTGCAGTGGCCACGGCATTGCCAAGGACATCCGTAAGCCTCCGATGCGTGTCCAGTGTGTTAGCGCCCAGACCCATGGGGCCTGGCACCCTGATAGGTGGGAATGTTCGCCCAGGGCCTGGCCTGAGGCCTGCAGGACTATCTGCTCATCCAGGAAGTAGCTCTGTCGGTTTTCCAGGGTGATCCTGATTTCTTTTCACTAGTTCTTTTCGTGAGCATTGAAAGCAAAAGTCAGACACGTGTTCTTAGAAGTTTGCTGTTCTTGTTGATGTAGGCTGGAAAGTTATATGCAGGATGTTTTTAGTGATATCCCTTAAACAGAGGCAGTATTTCTTCAACATATGTGACTAAAAATACCCGTTGTCACGTAATTTATATTAACATGATGTGGAATGTGCTTTTCAAAGTTTTATCTTAGGGCGTATTTTCACTTGTAGCAACTAAGCATAAATTCTTTAGTATAGTATATTAGAATCTAATGTTTTTTATAATGTAAATAATTAACTGTCTTGTTAAGGTGAATTGCTGTATATTGGGTTTTCTTAAGGCAAGAAGTAGCTCTAAAGGCTTAAGGGTAACTGGCCCAGTTTTGTGATCCAGTTTTCAGGAGAGATTTTTCCCCACTTTCATTTTTTTCTTGCTGTAATCCCCATACTTTTACTTGCATTCTGTACCTTTTTGAAAGACTGGAATTTGAGTTCCAGCGCTTCACTGTAAGAAAGAAAAGCGTAGCGAAATGGGTCCCCTGAAACGTGTGGTCATTACCTTTGCTGGATGGGGATGGAGCTCTGTGCTGTGAGCTGCGGAAGGCTTTGATCCTACGTGTTTAGAAGGACCAGTCGCCTTTTTCTTTTGATGTGTCTTATTTCTTTTCACTCTGTGTTATGGCATCTCTGTATTATAGCAGGAATTTTACCATGATAGTACTTAGTTGGCGTAACTGTGTGGCTGTTTTTATTTGACTGTTTGTTAGTGACCCAGCGTGTACTGATTTATATGAAAAGCAATTTTAGATACTTCATATAGCAGAAATGTGAAGTTGTAGTATGTGTTGTTCTTAGAAATAATAAAAAGGCTTAATTTGAAAATTTCAGTGTGTTACAGGAATTCAGCTGTTGGTAGCTATTTCTCTCTCTTTTTTTTTTGAGACAGAGTCTCGCTCTGTTGCCCAGGCTGGAGTGCAGTGGCGCAATCTCGGCTCACTGCAACCTCCACCTCCTGAGTTGAAGCGATTCCCCTGCCTCAGCCTCCCGAGTAGCTGGGACTACAGGCACGTGCCTTGGTGGCTATTTCTTATACCTTGTTTGATTGCACTCTGTAGATTGATGTTTTTTACAAATGAAGGTCTGTGGAGCCCAGCCCTGGCCGAGCAGGTCTGTTGGTGCCAGTTTTCCAACAGCATGTGCTCACTTCCTGCCTCTCTCTCACATTTTGGCCATTCTCACAATATTTCTTACTTTTTCGTTGTGATTATGTGAGGGTGGTCAGTGACTTTTGCTGTAACTGTTATAATTGGTTTTGAGGCCCTGGGAACCTTGCCCATAGAAGACAGTGAACTTAGTCGATAAATCGTTGTGTGTTCCGACTGCCCCACTAACTGGCCATTCCTTCGTCTCTCATCTTCTCCTAAGGCCTCTGACTCCCTGAGTGAGACACAACACTATTGAAATTAGGTCAATTAACATCCCTATAGCAGCCTCTCAGTGTTGAAATGAAGAGTTGCCTGTCCCTCACTTGAAAGCTGGAAATGACGAAGCTTAGTGAGGAAGATGTGTCGAAGGCAGAGAGGCTGAAAGCTGGGCGTCCTGCACCCGACAGCCAGGTTCTGAATGCAAAGGAAAAGTTCTGGAAGGAAAGTAAAACTGCTACTCCAGTGAACACACGAATGATAAGAACACAATCCTAATCCTGATATGAAGGAAGTTTGAGTGGTCTGGATTGATTAAACCAGCCGCAACATTCCCTTTAGCCAAAGCCTAATCCAGAGCAGGGCCCTGACTCGTCAATCCTGTGAGGGCTTAGAGAGGTGAGGGAGCTGCGGAAGAAAAGCTGGAAGCTGGCAGAGGTTGGTTTATGAGGTTTAAGGAAGGAAGCCGTGTCCATAACATGAGAGTGCAAGGTGAAGCAGCAAGTGCTGATGGAGAAGCTGCAGCAGGTTCTCCAGAAGATCCAGCTGAGATCATCAATGAAGATGACTGTGTTTAATAACAGATTTTCAGTGTAGACAAAACAGCCTTCTGTTAAAGAAGATGCCATCTAGAACTTTCCTAGCTAGAGAAGAGAAGTCACTGCCTGGCTTTAAAGGACAGACTGATGCTCTTGTGAGGGGCTAGTACAGCTGGTGACTTATAGTTGAAGCCAGTGCCCATTTACCATTCTGAAAGTCCTGGGGCCCTTAAGAATGATGTGAAACCTACTCTGCCTGTGCTCTATAAATGGATCACCAAAGGCTGGATGAGAGCACATCTGTTTACACCATGGTTTCTGAATATTTTAAGCCTATTGTTGAGGCTACTGCTCAGGAAAAAAGATTTTTTCAAAATTGTCCTGCTTATTGACAGTGCACCTAAGGGCTCTGACGGAGATGTACAAGGAGATGAATGGTGTTTTCATGCCTGGTAACACAACCCCCATTCTGCAGCCCATGGTTCAAGGACTCATTTTGACTTTCGAGTCTTATTATTTAAAAAATACACTTCATAAGGCTATAGCTGCCATAGATAGTGATTCCTCTGATGGACCTTGGCAACGTCAATTGAGCACCTTCTGGAAAGGATTTATCATTCTGGTCGCCATTCAGAACACTTGTGATTCATGGGAGAAGGTCAAAATGTCACAGGAATTTGAGAGACATTGAGGGGTTCAAGGCTTCAATGGAGAAAGTCACTGCAGGTGTGGTGGAAACAGGAAGATAACTAGGATTAGAAGTGGATCCTGAAGATGGGACTGAATTGCTACAATCTCATGATAAACTTGAATGGACGAGGAACTGCTTCTTATGGATGAGCAAAGAGTGGTTTCTTGAGTGGGAATGTACTCTTGGTGAAGATGCTGTGACCATTGTTTAAATGACAGCAAAGGATTTTGAATATTCCATAAACTTCAGTGGTAAAGCAGTGGTAGGATTTGAGAGGACTGACTCCAGTTTTGAAGTTCAATTGTGGGTAAAAATTGCCTTTTTTTTTTTTTGAGATGGGAGTCTCACCCTGTTGCCTAGGCTATAGTGCAGTGGTGCTATCTTGGCTCACTGCAGCCTCCACCTCCCAGGTTCAAACGATTCTTCTGCCTCAGCCTCCCAAGTAGCTGGGATTACAGGCACCTGCCACCATGCCTGGCTAATTTTTACATTTTTAGTAGAGACAGGGTTTCATCATGTTGGCCAAGCTGGTCTCAAACTGCTAACCTCAAATGATCCACCTGCCTTGGCCTCCCAAAGTGCTGGGATTACAGGCATGAGCCACCATGCCTGGCCCCAGTAAAATGCTTTTAAACAGCATCACATGCGGTAGGGAAATCTTTTGTAAAAGGAGGAATCAATTGCTATAGCAGACTCTATTGCTGTCCTATTTTAAGAAATTGCCCCAGCCTTCAGCAGCCACCACCCTGATCAGTCAGCAGCCATCAGCATCGAGGCAGGACCCTCCACCAGCAAAAAGATTATGACTCACCAAAGGCTCAGATGACTGTTAGTGTTTTTTAGTGGTAAAACTTATCTTACTTAAGAAATGCACATTGCGTTTTTAGTGGTAATGTGGTTGCTCACTTAACAGACTACAGGATGGTGTGGCTATGGCTTCTGTATGCACCGGAAAACCAGACAGCTCTTGTGATCCGCCGTACTGCAATCTTCACCTCACAGCGTGGTCTGGAATGAACGGAACCCGCAGAAGCTCCGAGATTGCCTGTGTTTGTCCTAACCACCAGGAGCTGCAGCTGGAAGTCAGTGCTTTTCACTTGAACTAAGTTCTTTTCCGTTCGCGTGTTTTTCACCCGGCAGTGTCATTCCATAAGCCTGGCCCTCTCCTGGCTGCTGCATTCCCTTGCACACACCCAGGGGGCTGAACCCACACGCAGGCCATTCCAGCGTCGGCCCTCACTGTGCAGACCGTGGGTGAATAGATGTGCCTGCAAGAGGCTTTTGCTGTCATGACATTTGCCTGTTTAGATCTCAGCCTCAGCCCTCAGACCCCCCTCAGCACACCCCAGTCCCGTAGAGTTTTTCTCCCCTCCCCATCTCCCTTTTTTGTTTGTTTTTTTTATTGTTGTTATTTTGGTTGCTATAAAAAGGAGCTGACAGGCAAGGCGTCACTGGCCATTAAGCCTCCTCTGTGGGTGGCGGGTGGCTCTGCCTTGTGCCGGGCTGGCAGTGTTTGCAATGCGGATAAACTTCAGCATTGAAAAAAATAGGAGATCATCTCAACATGGATGCAATATTTGAGGATGCAAAGTTTTTTTGTTTTCTTCCTTTTTAATTCTTTACAAACGATTTTAACTTTATTCCCAAAATGTGGTCTTTGGTGCTTTCTTCTAAAGAAAACAAAACACACATCTAACCAAACAAAATTTTAAAAAATCAGTTGAGAAATTATAATGATCACTTTGAAGTGATGACATGTTTGTGTGCTTTTATTTCCAAACACCTGGGAGAGAGATTTGGTACTAAACACTGAGTTCTAGATTGTGTGCTCAGAAAGGTAAACACAGTTTTGCACCTTGTGTCATGGTGTTAACAGTTTTCTTTATGCTTTTAAAGGGAAAAGATATTTGGAAATTGACATTTTGAACTGGATGATGGGGTGGTCTTGGGTGTTTCCTGTGTATTAGTTAGTGAATGTTTTGTCTTGTGACCACAGAAACTGCCAAGGAGACGTTAGCAGATACAGTGCGCAGCTGGGCACACCTAGGCCCAGTGGTTCTTTCTGTGCAAAGGAGAATCCTTGTCTCTTACCAGCAGAGCAGCACTGGCCGTGCCACCACTTGCAGAGCTGCCGTTCCATCTGCCCCTCTCAGTGTCCTGTGCTATGAACCTAACAGTAACTTCCTGAGCCAGTCCCTTGTTGATGCATGTTTTTAAATTTTTATTGGTTTATTTTTTTGAGACAGGGCCTCACCCTCTCACCTAGGCTAGACTGCAGTGGCATGATCATGGCTCCTGGGCTCAAGTGATCCTCCCACCTCACCCTCCTGAGTAGCAGGGACTACAGGGCTGTGCCACCACTCCCTGCTAATGTTTGTATTTTTTGTAGAGACGGAGTCTCACCATGTTGCTTAGGCTGCTCTCGAAATCTTGGCCTCAAGTGATCCTCTTGCCTCAGCCTCCAAAGTGCTGGGATTACAGGCATGACCCACTGAGCCTGGCTGCCTGTTGATGCGTTTTAAAGTTGCTTCCAAGTTAGAATATTGTTTTTAAAAGTGAGAAGAGATTTAGTGTATCTCTGTTTTACCCTTTTAAAGTTCCTCATTTAAGAAGGGCTACTCAGGAACTCATAAATAAGGACTTAAGGAAATGATTGCGTTTGAATCGCTTTACTCGACAGCTTTGTTTCGGCCTGTCAGATTCTGTCACTTTTCTTTGAGATGACTGTAAGACAGCTATCAGGCTATTGACACATACTCAAAACTTCCTAACTGTGAGGTACTTCAGGACAGACTCCAGAGACAGGTGGGGGTGTCTGAGTCCACAAGTCAGCAGAAACCAGCATGATACGCAGAGCGGGCAGCGTGGGGGAGGGGTGGCTGCCTAAAGCGTCAGCTGACGTTTGGAAAAGATGGTGGTGACCATGCTGTGTGCGTGGCCACTGCAGAGCCAGGGCCCGGGTGGCATGTGAGCCTCTTATCAGCATCTGCACTGCGTGCACTCAGCCACCCTCAGCCAGCTCTGCCTGAAGTGCCTGCACACATCTGAGCCGCGTGCACTCAGCCACCCTCAGCCAGCCCTGCTTGAAGTCCCTGCACACATCTGCGCTGCATGCACTCAGCCACCCTCAGCCAGCTCTGCCTGAAGTCCCTGCACGCTTCTGAGCTGCAGGGTTTCTGGTGCTCAGCAGCAGAGCAGAGAAACACTTCATTTAACACCGTCTTTGGAGAGCACGATGTTCCACAGAAGCGATTTCTCCAATGATCCCTCAAGAACCAACACTTTGTAAAAAAAGACTATTTCGTGTGTGTGTGTAAGAGAGGGACATACCAGCGCTTTAGGAGTGTGCACGCACTGCCACACTGCCTCCCTACCCTGATGGTCCCGCAGCCTGGGCGTTACTGTTTGTCTCTGTTGTGTGTTTTGTTTCAGCTTCTCTGGAAGTCAGTTGTTGCTTTTTGCCATTTTTGGTGCTGGTTTCTAATGCTGTTTCTCACTCAATCCCACTGATTTCTCTTACTTACTTCTCCTGAACATTCTAAAACTGATACGTAGAAATGAAAATGAACCCTGAATAAAAGACTAAGGGCCATTCCTATGAAGAAAAAACATGAGTGCATGGGCGTTAGGAATTTCTTCTATATACCAGAAAGCCATGCTGCAAAACAAGTTAAGAGCATATATTTGGAAAATACATCTGTATAGGCTCCTGCAGATGCAGTAGTTGTAAGAAACGGTCTCTGTCCTTAGTAGCCTTGACATTCTAGCATGATAAGATCAGTACACGAGACAGAGCAGAGCAAGAGAACACAGAGCTGAGTGCTGTTACTGAGTCCAGGCAGCACAGGTCAGTGCTTCTGTAATGGGTCTTCTTTCTTTGTGTCATAGCCAAGGTGAAGCTCTTCAGCTAGCAGAAGAGTGTTCTCACTGTGCCCCCATAGCTCATGGACTTGATCTTTAGAATCTTATTTTTGGCCGGGTGAGGTGGTCAGGTTATACTGAACTAAATGTTTTCTTTGAATAGTCTGTGGAAAGGTTCTTACTAACTCAGTTAGTCAAATCTTAGGGAGGCTTTAGCATAGTCTGAAGTCACTTTAGAAGCCCTTCTCTGTGGGCCGTGGTAAACACAGATATTGCAGAGGCTTCTTGTAGCTTTGCTGTGGTGCCTGTTGGCAGCACTTCCAGGCCTTAGGGTGCTGTTGTGCGCCTAACACTGCTGACCTTATAATATAAGTGGCCAGTCACTTGCCCCCTTCGCTGGGAGGAGGGAGGTGTCACTGGAGTGACTTTACCTCCTCCTCTGCTGCACACTGTCTCACGAGGAGTGGGTCCTGCACACAGCCAGTGCTTAATAAATATTTGTTGCATGAACAGTTCTGTAGTGCAGCCCTTATCAGTGACTTAATTGGGAAATCTCTCATTATTTCTGCCGAGAGGGGTTTGGGGAGTAGCATGGCCCCATGAGACTATTGAGGTAGAACTATGCATTAGGAGAACTGACTTCTCCAGGGAACAATTGAATTTGAAATTCTGAAAAAGAATCACATGTGATACATACTTGATTTTTGCTTTGATTGATTTTTATCTTAAGGGTCCACTTTTTTGGGCGGTAGCCATCAAGGAGTATTTAGAAATGTGTCTTATTTGAATGTGACTTTTCCGTTTTTTGGTCAGTCCTCTGAGTTCGTCAAATGAATGCTTGTGTGAGTTCTTGAATTCCAAAAGGCGTGGGTGATGAGAAAGGCCGGGATGGAGCTTCGGAGACCCCGAGTGTGCATTTGGGCTGCCTGGCTGTGAAGAGAAGACCTGATTAATGTCTTAGGAGTTGGATTTCATGCAGATAGCTTGGAAATTGCAGGAAGGGCTCTGATGACTCCGAACACAATGCAGCTACCCCACGTCTTCCCTTGCGCTGTGAAGTGCCGTCTCCGAGGGGCACCCGGGGGTCCTGGCTGGCTTGTTGGGGTGTCCTTTGGTTACTTACTCAGGGCACTGTTTTAAAGTCAGGACTGTTGGCAACACAGGTGTTGTACTTTTATATCAGCGCTGTAATAGAACAGTTGACCTGCCAAAGTAATAAAGTAATAAAGCCACAGTGGTGCCTGTTTCACAGCTGTTCATTTTTAAAGATCTGTTCTCGGTACCTTGACTGAGAAGCCTGGGTTCCAAGGAAGGGGCTGCCGTCCAGAGGCCTCCCCCTCACGCACCCTTGCTCTCTGTGGACACACAGGCGTGCTCCTCAGATGTAAACACATTACCTTGAGGAAGCTGCGTTTTAAAAATAGGAAAGGAAACGATCGTCAGTGTTTGATGTCGTGCCGGAAAAGCACTCCCATCAGCGCTTTGTGGCCCAGTGTTTTCCACATGGTGTCTTCTTTTCCTTAGCAGTGAAATTTCGGCAGATTGTTACGCAGAAGTGGTTCTGTGTCTCTGTGTGACTGGGAGACAGCTGTTCGTCCTAATGAGGATGCCAGCTTCGCGGCGTTTCCGCTGATGGAGACCCGCGGAGGGAGCGGAATGTTCCAGACCAGGCAGTGGTGTGCGGCGAGGAGGTGCTGCACTGTCAGCTGGAGGAGCACGCTCGGCTGCCCCACACGACAAGATAAATGAGTTTGCCGGGGTTTGGCAGCATTGGAACCATTTCCAGTGCACGGCCGTGCGCGCCAGCCTCCCCGTGGGACCTGTGGGCTGAGGGTGCCTTGGAAACTGCTGCCTCTTTGCCAGTTCTTTTTTCTTTTGATGTCCGACAATACTTGTCAGGATTGTGATTTATTAAAAACCTAATGTCTTTTAGCGTTTCATTAACATGGAGTTAGGCGATCTTTTGTTGAGCCTTTTTTCCTATTAATTTAGCAGAATGTTCACTGAAACTTAACTTGGCCAAACCTCCTGAAGACTCCAGTTCAAAGAGAAGTTGGGGGCACCTCTCCTCTCGCTCTTCCAGGCTCTCCCAGCAGCCGGAGTCCTCTAAGCCTCATTGTAACCTTCTCACTGAAGCGTGGCGGCGTCTGATTTATAGTCAAGCCCTCACGTTGTTCTTTATTTTTTTAGATGAAGACTCTGGAGGAGTTACTGGGTTGATTTTGCAGTCTCTCTTCTCTGCCCATGCTGCTCTCGTAACCCGTGCTGCTCTCGTTACCCGGGCTGGGCGTTTGCTTGTGTCCTGCCCCGTGTGATGCCGTGGTTTCCAGTCGGGCAGTTTCCCCCCAGGAGACAGTGTTTGTTGTCACCCCTGGGGAGGGGTCTGCTCTAGTTTCTAATGTGCCTGGGCAGGGCGGCTGCTACATCCACAGGCCAGGATGCTGCACCACAGGGAAGGGCCCCGAGCAGACATCAGGTCCTAGCGGGGGAATAAGTGTCAGCAAATGTGCACCACAGCTGTGGGCACCACGACCAGGCCTTTGAGAAGGCAGATGTGAAAACGGTTGCCGCCACATCATCCCGACTGTGTTCCGGGGCCTCGGTGTCGGAGCGTGTTGCCAGGTGTTGTTGACACACCTTGATTCTCAGTAGCTTTGCTGTACTTCGATGCTATTTTTAAAAACCTTGTCTTAATGCAGTGGAACTTAGACTTAATTAGAACTCAGCTGGTGTCCACTAAATGAGGAGGATTTTCATAAATGGGCTTGGTGACTGGATGGTGTTTCTCTCATCCAGGGCTGCATAGAGCATGAAATCCCATGTCACGGTACAGCTTCAGTGGCTGGGACAACTGGTATTTAACTGGACTCCAGAGTTCCAAGCGATTTTGATGGACCAGATCTCGGTGAGGGTAGATGTGGAAACCAAGCTTTTGGTCCACGTTAAATTAGTGATTTGTGATGACCAGAGGACACTTCCTTCATGGATAGGTGGAAATTCACGTGCTTATCATCTCGTAGGTATCTCAGCCGCTTCAGTGAGGGGTGAGGCGGGTTTTGAGCCCCTGTACAGAGTGACCCCAGTTTTTGTGCCCTGGGAGACAGTGTAGGGGTCAAGCCTGTGTCTCTCTGAGAAGGCACTGCCCCTGCATCTCAGGATCTGCCCACTCTGCCCTGAAGTCAGACCATGTCTTTTCTGGGTGGGCCACTCATGCCCAGTCGCATGGCGAGCATGGGGACCCACCCCAGCCCTGAGCCAGGCAGGACACGCAGCCCCCTGGCCGTTGCTGAAGACAGCGGTGGATCATGCCTGGATTGTGTGCCCTTAGCTCACAGGGAAAGTAAGGTTTTTATCCCATTCTTTTTACTGAACTTTGCCAGTGAGCAAAGAGGTGATTCAATTTTCTTCTTCAAATGTCATTTTATTATTTGAGTTCTAAATACCTTCTGGCAAGTGCCAGAGACTTTCCTTTGATCACTGGTTAAGGTAGTCACCCCAGCCACTGCCAGCACGGCCTCAGCTGGTGAGGACATGGTTTCCTCTGCAGATTTTGCCTGCGTTTCTTCAGTGATTCTCAGTGCAATTCAAGTGATAACATCCTTTGTTTATATGTTTAATCCAATTTTACCATTAGTAAGAGTATTTAATATACTTAGCACCATGTCAAACACTTTTTTTTACATTTCAAAAGAAAAGTTTATGAAAGAGTTTAACATAAACTGATGAAACCTTTCTTCCCCCTCTCTTCTTGTTTTTATGGTACTTTTCATCTTTAGGGCATGGGTCTTCCATCTTAGCCATTTCAGGGCCTCTTCAGTTCCTCGAGCCTCTCCCTGAGGGCCACATATTTCAACACATTTGAATTAAAAAGAAAACTATTAATTATTATTTTGGATTTATAGAAGCAGGTTCTAAGAGTGGTTGTGATGTTGAATTTTTCTCCTCAAACTTTTTAAGATAGAGATTGTGGTTAAATATACATAATATGAAACTTACTATTTTAGCTGTTTTGATGTGTGTATTTCAGTGGCATTAAATCAATTCACATTGTTGTACAACCACAGCACTATTTCCTGTGCTTTTTCATTATCTCAAATGGAAACTCTGCACTTGTGAAACTATTCATGCCCATCCCCCAGACCCCGAGAACCTCTGTTCTACTTCCTGTGTCTATTAATTTGCCTAGTCCAGGGATCTTAGATGAGGGAGATTCTTGAAAGTTCATTCATGTCATAGCATGTGTTAGAGTTCCTTTTTTACGACTGAATAATATTCCATTGTGTGTACACGCCGCATTAAATCCATCTGCTGATGGACATGTGGGTTGTTTGCACCTCTTTGGCCGTTGTCAGTAATGCTACTGTGAACGCTGGTGTGTGGGGCTTCTTGGCTGTTTGTATCTCTTCTTTGGGAAGATGTTGATCCAAGTCCTTTGTCCGTGTTTGAATTGTTGAGTTGTCAGAGTGTTTTTCTCTAACTCCTGTGTTATGATTACATTGATTGAGAGTTGTTGTTGGAATGAATTTCTTTTAAATTCCTTTAAATTCTCTGCTATAGACCAAGATATGTTATGATTACATTGATTGACAGTTGTTGTTGGAATGGATTTTTTAAATTCTCTGCCATAGACCCAGATGTGTAGACATTTGGGCGTGTTCTGTCCAACCCTACTTTCTGTAACCTCTTTGCGTTCCGTTGCCTGGAGATGTGGAATAGAGTAGAATGGACTGTGTGTTTCTAATCCACTGGGAAGAAATCAGTTGTCCTTTTCTTGCACTGGTGGAGAGGCTTTGGGAGACGGTAGCAGTTTGTAGGGGAGAGAGCTGTGAGTTTGTGCTTCTCCGACCTCCTTCCCACCCACTTAGTCAGGGTTGTGTGTGGGGTGTGGTGTCGCGTCCTGCACCTGCTGTTGCATCTGACTCTGTGCCTTTGCTCGTAGCACTGTGACTTCTGCCGTGTTCACCGTGGGAGACAACGTGGTTTCAGGCAGCGATGACCGCACGGTGAAAGTCTGGGACTTGAAAAATATGAGATCCCCCATTGCAACTATTCGCACGGACTCTGCCATTAACAGGTAAAGTCAAACTGTTGGTTAAGTAAGTGGCTTAGTTTGATGGGAAAGGGTTGATTGTGATTTCATGTTTTATTCATGGAGGTTTAATTGATAGAACCCCGGGAACAATGGTTTAGGCTCCTTTGTCCTCTAATGCAGTTTCAGTATTCCATGAAAACTTAAACTAACTTAGCCTAAAACCAGGTTGGATCAGTGAGATTTGTAAGAATGAGAATGACCCGTTTGTGGCAGATATGCAGGGCTTCTCTTGACTTCTTGTGAGGATTGGTCTTGTGTCTGGGTGGGTCTGGTTCTACCATTGAGCAGTGTGTGTGTGTGTGTATTGTGTGTATGTGCATGGGGTCTGTGTGATCTTGTAGCTACGTGTGAGTAACTTGGTCTCTTTTGAATACCGTAAGCAGGTGGTCCACACAGTGTGTTCATGTAGTCGGCCTTGAAGTGTGAATAATACGGAACCTCCTGCTTCATTGTCTGTCAACTCAAAAACTTACAGTGTCACTGTTTCGTGCACAACCCACTTTTACTTCTTCTTTGCAGGATCAATGTATGTGTTGGCCAAAAAATCATAGCCCTCCCCCATGACAACCGACAAGTGAGACTGTTTGATATGTCAGGAGTGCGCCTGGCGCGGCTTCCCCGGAGCAGCCGACAGGTAACAGCACGGTTGGTGTGCATACGCAGGGCATGGTGGAGGAGGACGGGTAGAGATATTTTACATTCTCATTTTCTTACTAAGTCTTTGCATGCTAAGTTTTCCTTGGAAATGCTTGAGCTGTATTTAGAGTTCATAAAATTTAAAATTGAAGAAGTAGAGTTGTACACCCAAGTTATTCCACACCTACTTCAGTGTTTTTTTTTTTTTTTTTTTTTTTTTTTGCTGTTGAGATGGAGTTTTGCTCTTGTTGCCCAGGCTGGAGTGCAGTGGCATGATCTCACGGCAACCTCTGTCTCCCGGGTTCAAGCAATCCTTCTGCCTCAGCCTCAGCCTCCCGAGTAGCTGAGATTACAGGCATGCGCCACCACGCCTGGCTAATTTTGTTAGGCTGGTTAGTTGGTCAGGCTGGTCTTGAACTCCTGACCTCAGGTGATCTGCCCTCCTCGGCCTCCCAAAGTGCTAGGATTACAGGCGTGAGCCACCGCACCCAGCCCAGTGTTCTTAATACCATGATCGGTTTTTAAGTTTAAAAATAAAGAAAACATGCAGTTCCTCTGTTTCACAGCCACGCTGAACGAGCTCTTTGGTGCACGTGTTAGTGGTGGTGGCTCTCTAGGGAAGCAGTCGTAGATGTCTGCAGTTGTGTCTGTGCAGATCGGAAGTGTTGAGTGGGCATTGTGGCCAGGCAGAAGCTGGGTTGGTTGTAGGCTGTGGGGGTCTTTAAGGTGGGACCTCTTCCACCTCCAGCCAGAAAAACACGTTTCTATGGCAGGCTGTTGCAACAGGAAGAAATCTATTTAAATGTTAGTTTCTTGTTAGTGAAGGGTTGTTCCTTGCTAACTTCGGAAGACGGCGGAGGGAGTTTCTCGCTATGTGCTGTTCAGCCCACCCGTCCTGGTTGCCTGGAAGGCGCAAAGAGAATCGAGACTCCACGGCACCCGCACAGATGCAGAGGCCCAGGGGGCCTGGGGGCCAGTGTTCAGATTTCCTGGCGACTCTGATGTGCTCTGCAGTCGGGCCTCACTGTAATGTGGGTGGCGTTTGCTGTTGGCTCTCCCCCGGGAGGTCACAGGGGCAGCTGCTCTGCGCAGAAGCTCCCTGTGGTCAGCGGCTGGTCGTGGTGGCTCACGCCTGTAATCATAGTACTTTGGGAGGCCAAGGCGGGCAGATCACGAGGTTATGAGATCGAGACCATCCTGACTAACAGGGTGAAACCCTGTCTCTACTAAAAATACAAAAAAATTAGCCAGGCGTGGTGGCGGGCACCTGTAGTCCCAGCTACTCAGGAGGCTGAGGCAGGAGAATAGCGTGAACCCGGGAGGCGGAGGTTGCAGTGAGCTGAGATCGCACCACTGCACTCCAGCCTGGGCGACAGAGCGAGACTCCGTCTCAAAAAAAAAAAAAAAAAACAACTCCCTGTGGTTGAGGCAGCGTCTCCCCAGCCTTGTGCGTAATGGTGCCCCCCCACAGAGGATCCCTCTTTCCTGTCGTCTTTTGATTTTGTTGGAGTACTGTCTGGATACCTGTGTGAGTAAATGGATTTGTTCCCGAGGCCTCCTGTGGCTGCACAGGGCCACATGCCTGCCGGCAGCTCGGGTGGCCCCCTCAGTGCCTCAGTGCCTCTGTGTCTCCTTCTGTGGACACCAGCTCATGGCTCGTGGGCTGCAGCTGCTCTGCACGGGGTGTGAGCCTCAGAAACTGCAGGCAGGCCGGGTGGTCAGGGAGGCACGTGCGAAAGTGGGGGTTCTCTCAGAGCAGCAACACCTTTTCTTCAAGTGGCACAGACTTTCTGGAAATGAGCTTCCCTGAGACCAGGTGTCTCTTCAGTCCCCTTCCTGGCATGAGAGTGCACTGTTTGAAGTTAATTATTGAGTTTTTACTCCTCGATACACATCAAAATAGTGGAGTAGAAAAATTTCATGAAATTAGAGTAACTAAAATATGCTTCACAACCCCTAACACAGCCATAAATTGCTTGTCCTGGGGAAGCTTTTCATGTTTTGTTAACAGCTGAGTATCACTCGTGTCCTCTCAGCTGCATCTTACACACAGTAGAATGTTCTCTTTTCAGCGTGCCTGTGTGGATTGTAAAATTTCTGTGCAACATGTAAAATTTGCATTTTGAAGCACAAATTTATGAGAACTATTTGTTTATGACTGTGAACTATGACTTTATTACTTTGAGAGTATTTTCCCTCAGAAAAACGGAATTCTGAATGGTTCTTCTTGGCCCTAATTCTGTGTAGACAGTTTTATTTTCAGTTATCTGTGAACATTCAACTTTGTTGATGTTGTAGGATTCTGTTGTGCCTGGGTTTATTCCCTCCTAAAGTGGTATGTGAAATAGATTTATTTTTAAGATTAATGAATGTGATTTAACTTTATTTAGAACTTGTAGCACCTCTTCAGATAAATAAATGTGGTTTTCAGTGTCACAGAACCCTGCTGGAAATCACTGACTTATACTGTTCTTACTTCTTCAGCTGACCGACTTGAAAAAGAGAAAACAAAACACTTATTTGAGCCTTTAAGTAGTGGAGTGAAAGGGACTGATTGAAAATATTTCCCTGTAGTGTTGGAGTAGGTGTCACTTCCCAGTGTGAGTTTTGGGAAAGTGAGCTTGGTGGAGAGTCAGGAGGTCCGAGGTCAGGGTTCCTGTGAAGAGCAGGCTCATTGGACGCGAGGGTCCCTGCACGAGGGTCTCTGTGATGTGGAGGCTCACGGGGCACGAGGGTCCCTATGAAGTGGGTGCTCACGGGGCGCGAGGGTCCCTGCATGAGGGTCTCTGTGAAGTGGAGGCTCACGGAGTGTGAGGGTCCCTGTGACGTGGAGGCTCACGGGGCTCAAGGATCCTCGTGAAGTGGAGGCCCACGGGGCCCCGTGCTGAGCGTCCTGGAGCACATCACGTGCACTGGGGCTCACGACGGCATGGCGCATCTTCAGGGTGCATCTGCTTCCTGGGTGGCGATGCTGTGGGCACATGAGAGATGGAAATCCCATGGGAGCTCTACCGGAGGTGAAAGCCTGGCTGGCTTTCTTCTGGAAGCTCTTTGTCTTTGGCACTTCTGCAGCGAATGCCTTGAGTTTCACTGTGAAGAGCTCTTGCCCACAGCCTTGGTTTTACCTCCAGTTAGTGGATGCATTGCTGCTTCCTTTTTTGTGCCTTTTGTAACCCTTTGTTATGTGGTCTTTCTTAAAATCATTTTATTTTTCTGGCCTTTTGTGGATCTCTCTCCAGATGTATAAATAGCTATTGTGGTTCTCTCTCCAGATCTATAAATAGCATATTTATAGGTGAATATTTTGCAGGAAAATTTTATGCCATTCTATGAGTGTTTCTTAATCTGTCAGCTTCACTTAATACTGACTCACTCTTGTACCTGATGCTGTAACAGCAACGTATGAGAGCTGTTGTGTAATTTAGAAAATGCAGATGGGTGCTAAGGCACTGCTTACAGATATTCTAAATGTTGGCTAAGAGCCTGCATCTGCTACATACATATACACCGATATGCTATTGCTCTGTCACATATTTTGCAGTAACTTTTCCAACATGCTGATGTTTAACTGGAATTGCTGAAGATGGCAGGAATCTACCTAAAAAGCCATTTATTTATCCTTGTTTTATATGACACCAAATGTATTTTTCTAGTTCTTTTATTACTGAAGTCAATTATTTGTTAAAATGCAATTTGAAGTCTTTGAGTGAATATCATTTAATTTACCCCTAAATATCTCCTAGCTTCATTTATTCAAAAGTTTCACATTGATCATTTATTTATTATTTTGTCTGACTGTAATCTTACTCATTTTCTTAAAGAAGGACTCATACAGTGCTTTTGGGGCAGGTTCCACCAACCCTTGTGCTCACTGGTGTCTTGGCGTCACTCATCTTGGCCTGGCTGCACGTCCTGGCCGCTCTGCCGTGCTCGGCGGTCCATGCTTGGTGTTCCATGCTCGGTGGTCCTGCTCAGTGGTCTGTGCTTGGCGGTCCATGTTCTATGGTCCATGGGGTGCTCGGTGGTCCGTGCTCGGCGGCGGTTGGTGCTCGGCAGTCCGTGATCTGTGGTCCATGCACAGCGGTCCGTGATCTGTGGTCCATGCTTGGTGGTCCGTGCTCGGCGATCCGTGGGACTAATCCTGCACACCATGTTGTTTTCCTGTAACTTTTGTACTTTGAGTGATGTGGTTATTCATTTCACTGAGGTCTGATAAATCTTACTTTCGGGAATAATGCACTGATTTTGGTTTGTTTGATCATCCCTAGGGCCACAGGAGAATGGTGTGCTGCTCGGCATGGAGCGAAGACCACCCCGTGTGCAATCTGTTCACCTGTGGGTTTGACCGGCAAGCCATTGGTTGGAACATCAACATCCCTGCATTGCTACAAGAAAAATAAGGACACCGGCAGTCCTTAGTTTCACTGTTTGCCAGCACAGACCTTTGATGGGTGCAGGCTTTTCTGCGTATTAATCAGCCATTTTTGTGAGAGTTTGACCCTGGGAAGGGTGCTTTGTATATGTTCTTTTCATATAGTGCCCAGCTTGCATGAAATGTACAGAGAAATGTGTGGTCGTATTTTTTACTTTTGTCTTATATATATATGTATATTGGGTCCTCTGGGCAGTAGAGGCGAAGCTCACCTCCCATGTAGCACATGAAATGCTTGTGAGTTGTTGACATTGGACAGGTGACTAGTAGGGCATTACATTTGTGTGAATTAAATGTGAACTTCTGTATTACGTTGTGGCATCGGCAGTCCTGCGTTCCCTGGAGTAACTGTACGTATCTGCCTGTGCTGGGAAGACTGTGGGGCTGCCTGTGTTGGCTGGCGACCAGCAGGATCGCTCCAGGATTTTGTGTTTACCTCGCGTGAAGTTCAGCACGTGCTGTTGTGTAGTCAGCTTCCACTCTAATTTCTGTTACAGTTCTGCAAAGGTAACCTGGAGTTTAGAAGTTAAAAAAAAGCATGGGACGTTGGATTTGCACCATTTGGAGTTTCTTTAGGAAAGAAAAGTTTTCTGCTTTTTTATAGAAAATCATTTCAATCTCCCGAGGTCTCATGCTAGCAAATTTTGAAATAGGATTCTAATCACCGATTTCAAATATTAAGCAAAATGTAAAGCACTTTAATTTATAGCTATGGTTATAAACAGGTTTTAGATGTTTCAAATGACTTGTCCACTGAATGTGACTTGACCTTGATAAGAGGCCCTGCCGCCTGTACACAGAGCCCAGTTAATTCTCTGCACCTCGGTTGTGTGCTTCCGAATGGGCTCACTCCCGTGGTGGTGTTTGAGAGCCAACAACACTACCTCAGAGACGGGTCTTTGGGAAACTTTGGGTCTCACTGTTGCCTGGCTGGAGCACTTTGGTTTATAGCTGGAATACTGAGTTCAGTTCAGAAGGCAGGAAAGACAGTCACACCGACGTGTCCTGAAGGTGTAGGCTCTCCACTTAGGCGCACAAGCTGACGGCTGCAGCCAGCAGGCCCCGGTGATGAGACACTTCCAGGTCCTGTGGTGGGGACGCCTCTCAGTGCCAGTCCTGCCACTGCTGAGGGAGCCTGGTGTTCTTGCCTTCTTGGAAATTACTGCTCACCTGGTATGTTAATGTTTCTTGCTGAGTTACAGTTTTGATAAAGAGGCTCTCATTTCCTGCGTCTTGTATTTTCAATACGTCCACCTGGAGGCTCACCACTTGGAGAGACACAGGAAGGTAATATTTACAGCTGTCACGTGACATCCCCAGGTCTTTGTGTTTTGCCCTGTTTTACAGTGAGGTAGGAGGGAACCCATCTGGGGACTGGTAGATGCAGGTGCAGTAGGACGTGGGACTTTCGGACCCGTCCTTTGGTGCAGCTCACCAGGGATGGGAGGCACCTCCCTACTTGGGCCTTCAGGAGCTGGTCCAAGGGGCTTCGAATCTAAGTCATCCAGAATGACTCTGAAATGACTGACAGCCCCGGGCCCAAGAAAAACCGATAACCACCTCAGATGGATCTGACGTGGCTAAGGGACAAACAGCAAATATTTCAGTCATTTTGATTTTACAAATAAAAAATGTGTTGTGTTTTTGTCCAACATTATTTCCTGACTGCACTGTTCTGAGAACGGAGTCCACCTGGTCCCTCTGGTTGATTAGAATCTCAGGTTTCAGCTCCTGCTGTCCTGAGCGAACTTGCCTGATGCAGGGCTGTGCTGTGTCCAGATGTTGCTGGGGCCTCACTTTTTCTCTTGGCTGGAGGTCCAATTGCCAGAGCCTCCCACACTGCACATGCGAAGGTCTGAGCCCAGGGCAGCTTCCAGGGCCACTGCACAGGCCACCTGCTTGGGTCCCTCGGAGTTTAGTTTGAAAGTCTGGGTGTCTTAGGATGATGGTTAGGAACATTGAAAAATGGCTGCAAATAGCCAAATCAAACTTAAGAACAAGATCTCTGCCAGATTAAACATTTTTGAAGCTTTTAAAAATCAATATTCCTAGTGGCCATTGAGTTCCAGGCACACTGGTGCCCTTTACTGCCACAGCTGCTCACCTTCTCTGGCAAACTGGAGGGACCTCAGAAACTGGACTCCTACATGTCCTTGGGGGCGCAGCCCTGTGGTGCTCAGGCAGAGCTCTCAGGAGCCGGGGCACCTTGCTGTTCGCTGCTGTGTCGTCTTCTAATGTGAGCTCATCCACTGCTGCTGCAGCGTGGTAATCAGGAGTCACAGACAAGATCGGGGATGGTGTGTGTGTGTGCGTGTGCACGTGTGTGTGGCTAAATTAAGTCATACTGTCAACCACATGTGATCTCGTCTGAAACAGTGTTTGGAAGTGGGAACAGTTTTGTCCTGTATGCTGATGTGTCCAGAATTTCATTTAATGATAGACGGAAAATGTGTGGTTACTGAAAAGTGTGTATCGATTCAGAATTTCATAAGAGCCATGCTGTTGGGCAAAGCAACTCTTTTTCAACCACTGCTCATCAGTTTCTGTAGAGACAAAAACTCTGTACATATTTTGGAATCTGAAGAATCCTATGTAAATCATTTGTTACTTAAATCTGTGAAAAACATGTTTCTTTGGAGGAAAATGTATGCATTTATAAGTGTTCTGTGGAATCAGTTTTTATTGTATCAATATAATTGTCTCTAAGTGTTGAGTGTCTTCATTGCAATATGAAATTCATTAAAATGTCCATGTTCCGTAATTACTATTATAAAAGCTTTGTGTTATTGGGAGTCTTATTATTTTTATAGTTTTTCATGTTTTGCTTTGGTGAAACATTGTGAATGACTATATAAACATCACGATGACCTAGAAATTGAACAAATATAATATTGGTCACTCGAAAAATTTTTAGACTTAAAAAGTCAATTGTGTTTTCTGTCTATCTCTTATGCTAACATTAAACAATACATAATTATGTTGCTTCATCCCTCATCAGGACCCCGAAAACTTCCAAAAGGGTTAACAATTTGACATAATTTTTCGTAAAGTTCCTCAGTATAATAAAATGCTCATACTGTTCTCATTGCAGTAAGCTTGTTTGAAAGTTAAAAAAAAATACAGTTACAGAAAGTAGGTGCCATTTTCTGTGGGAGAATGCAAACCAGGTTGGGAGTGGCTCCTGGGGCCTCCTGGTGCATGGCCATGTCTCACCCACGTGCGGAGGCTGAGGCTGTGGCTGAGGCCATGGCTGAAGCCGAGGCCGAGGCTGAGACCAGGACTGGTGCTGTGGCTGTGGCTGAGGCTGAGGCCTAGGTTGGGGCTGATGCTGAGGCGGAGGCTTTGGTTGAGGCTGTGGCCGAGGCTGAGACCAGGGCTGTGGCTGTGGTGGTGGTGGTGGCTGAGGCTGAGGCTGAGGCGGAGGCGGAGGTGGAGGTGGTGGCTGAGGCTGAGGCTGTGGCTGTGGCTGAGGCTGAGGTTGCTGCAGTCTCAGCAGATGGAGAGGCTGGGAGAGTTCTTGAGCAGATAGTGACTCCTTCACACTGGCGATGCCACTGCCTAAGCTGCGTTGGCGCTGGGAGTATCTTCACACCCAGAAAGGCAGACCATTTCTCCACTGGTTACTTAACTTTCTCACCTTCCTCCTTAAATAGCCTGAGATTATTGTCTAAATTTCATAATGTTACATCTTCAGTGAATTTAAAAGTTTGTGCTCCATTAGTATCCAGAATCCAGATAGAAATGCTTACACATTGCGGTGATTTCACCAAAACGCCAGGGCACTGGTCTCCCTTACTATCCATAGGTTTACTGTTTTTCCCTAATAACTTAGAATTTAAAAAATTATGCTAAAATTTGGGAACACCTGAATTTATTATATGTAACATATACAATTCATCTTATAGTGGGAAGAAGCTGAAAATGAAATTAGCTAAAAGTCTTGTGTGTTTTTTTTTTTAAATTAAAACAATTTTTTTTGAGACAGGGTCTCACTGTGTTGTCTAGGCTGGTCTCGAACTCCTAAGCTCAAGCAATTGCTCACCTTTGCCTCCCAAAGTGCTAGGATTATAGGCTTGAGCCACCACGCCTGGCCAAAAGTCTTGTGTAATTTAAAATTAATTTTAGTAGAATATCTTTTATTAAGCAGCTTTTGGTCAAAATGAAAATGAACTAAGCAGGTTCATTGGAGACGCAGGAGCTCTGTGTGGAAGTCAAGCGAGAGTTTCCTGGGGCCTCTTGGTTTGTGGGCCGAGTGGAGAATAGTGAGGAGCTGCCTTGGGTATCAGGTCATGGAGGCTTCTCTGAGGTTAGTCAAGGCACCAGGAAGTGGTGGGGAGAGTTCCCAGTGAGCAGAGTGCCATAAGCAAAAACAAGGTGAGCTTGGCACACTTCAGGTGCTGAGATAAGAGTGTGACCAGAGTGCAGGTGAAAGGTGGTGGCCCTGGGGGGCTGAGGTGACATGCAGGCACCGTCTCACACAGAAGCTCTGGGGAAGAGTGTGGATTTCATCCTCTGCACCTGAAAGGGTGAAGATCAGAAGTGGGGAGACTGCCCAGTCATCCAGGTGAAGGATGTTGGTTGCTCGGGCTGTTGTTGGCAGTAGGATGGAGAAAGAGGATGGATTGAGATCTAAGGGTTAGAACAGGCAGTTCTTGCTGGAAAGAAGTGTTCTTCATTCTACAGTTCAGAATACATCTAGGAAAGGTATTGACTGTGCAGGCATTTCTTAGTGTACTCAAAAGATGTTTCAAGCACCGACAACCTAAAATATATGATCAGGATTTTCCCCTTAAAGGGTTGATGATGAGTTAGGAAATGTCAGTCACAACTTAGAGACATTATTATCTTAGCTAAGTTCATCTGTCACCCATGCTGATGAGCACTTTGCCCCCCCCCCCCACTCCACAGACTCTGCCTCCCTCTCACTGGGCACCACGTCTGCCTCTCACATGGATGCTGTCGTAGTGGTCATGCCCTGGTATGTGACACCCTGTCTAGGCATGATTGATTGGGGGTGGGAGGGTCTCAGGCCTTCAGACTTGGCCTGGAACACCACCACCAGCTGTCTTGGGCCTCTAGTTTGCAGATGACAGACAGCAGGACTTCTCAGCCTCCATAATCACATGAGCCAGTCCCTCATCACAAGTCTTTGTGTATCTATATACACCCTATTGGTTCTGTTTCTCTGGAGAACCCTGACTAATACAGTGACCTATTTAGTTAATGGTTCTAGTACCATTTGTTATCCACATGAAATGAAATAATCTATTTGGATCCCTACCTCACACCAAACAAAAATGAATTCCAGCATTAACTGTTAAATTTTAAAGGAGAAACATCAAAATTAAAATTTTTTTTATAACTTTAGGTATATTAAAGTTCTTTAAAAATGCATTAAGCATGCTAGAAAAGATGGATGAATTCAACTACATTAAAATTAAAAGATTCTGTTCATTATAAGACACCTTTAGGGTGAAATGATAAACCACAAGTGGTAGTTGCAACATATATAATTCACAAAGGACTGCTATCCAGGATAGTGAACAAAATAAGATTTTATATGTCTATAGGAGAATTGGAAATTGAACAGCAGACCTGAATAGGTATGTAACAAAAGAGAAAATATGAGTAGCCAATAACAAAATACAGAAATTGAGGACATGAAAATTAAGGCCAAAATGAAATGCCATTTCACAGTCATTAGATTGGAGGGAAAATCTGTGGAGCATATATAGACTACTGGAACTTTGCACCCTGTTGGTTGGGGCCTAAAGTAATACAGCAACTTTGGAAACAACATCTTGCAAGTCTGGCTGTGTGCATACCTCTGTGCCCAGCACACTAGATGTGTGTTTAGAATACGGTTGATTATGCTGTAATGTCTAGAGCATTTGCATTAGAATCGTCTTGAGTGTTTGTTAAAATGGAGACCTCTGGGTCTCTAGAAGCTACTGACTCTCAATCTCTGGGGAATGGTGACCTGTCTTTTATAATAAACATGCTCTCACTTGGGATTCTACTGTCCAGTTTGAGAACCACTGTTCTAAAGAACTTGAACATGTGCTGGGGGACTGTGCAGGATGATAGCACCAAACTAGAAACAACACAAACGTATCCACAGGGGTAAACTGGCAAATCTACACAGAGGTAGAACAGAGCAGTAAAATCGGAGAACACCACGCTAAATGCAATCCTTGATCTTAGGAACATAATGTGGAATGAAAACATAGGCACTGAAGACCATAGACATATGAAACCATTTTCATAAAGTACAAAAACAAGCAAAACCAAACCACGTCTGCCAGTCCGTCTATCTAATCCATGGTCACATATTTTGGGGGCAGAGGGTAGGACTTGGAAGAGCTCAGAATTGGCAGTGTTTGGTTCTTAATTTGGATGGTGGGAACATGTTTTTTTTTGAGACAGTGTCTCACTGTGTCACCCAGGCTGGAGCACACTGGCTCAATCATGGCTCACTGCAGCCTCGACCTCCTAGGCTCAATCGATCCTCCCACATCAGCCTCCCTAGTAGCTGGGACTACAGATGCATGCCACCACACCTGGGTAATTTTTGTATGTTTTTTTAGAGACGGGGTTTCGCCATGTTGCCCAGGCTGGTCTTGAACTCCTGGGCTCAAGCAATCTGAGTATTCATACTTTATAATACTTTATAATTAGAAGGAATTTTTTATACTATTCCTTCAGTGTACCTAATATTATATAATTAAAAGAGTAAGAAATTCTAAAGAGAAAGGGTGTGTTATTCCAAAGATGGATAAAGTGAGTGCTGATAAGATGGGGGATTTATACCGATATTTTTTGATAGCATCAGTTTTAAACTCATCACTGAAGAGCCATATTTTATTCACTTCACATATTAGTACTTTTTCCATTTATAAACGTAGTTTTATTATTCTAAACTGTCTGATATTCAGGCAGTATGCACATTTCATAGGAGGAAACACAAAGCCAATTTTGCTCCAAGATAATGTTCTTGAGAAAATGGTCACTGAGGAAGTTGTTGAAAGGCAGTGTGTTACACTGTGTCAAAACTGGGCTGCTTTCAAATACATTTTAGAAATCCCAGCTGTAAAGTAAGAAATGTAATAAGGATTTCATTTGCCAGGTGTGATCATAAAACAATAAAAGTAGTTTTCTAATGTTGCTCATAAACTGGGACTGAAAATCATTTCAAATCCAGGAGACAGTCCAAAATGGTTATTGAGCAATGGCCACATATTGGAATAAAAATTTTTATTTTCAGTCTGTGTTTTGGGAAAACAGCATTTCACTGCATAGGTGGATAAGTTCTAGAATACTGGCTAAACATATAATCATTTTCTATAATGCATATGCATTACAAAAGTTTTCTAGCTCTTGAAGTATTATGGAGTTTTCTAGCTCCATAATACACAAAAATGTTCTACTGATAAACTTTATTTTCTTTCTTTTTCAGTAATAAAATTAATTGTATATGTTCTCTGACCACTCCCTGTCAGAAGGAGGTAATTTTAGTTTTCCTCTCTTTTGAAACAGCTTTGTTCTGGTATTCTGGTGTAACAGACAACACACCAGACATATTTAAGGTATAAAACGTGATTTCCTTTGACAGGCATTTACCATGAAATCATCCCCACAACTGAAATCATGCACAATCCCCGAAGGAAGTCACCCGGGCCCTTCCGTGTTCCCTGCACTGCCCTTCCTCACCCCCACTCCACCCTTGGGGAAACACTGGTCTACCTTCTGTCACTAGAGATTAATTTGCATTTTCTATAATTTTGTATAAATGCAGTTATACAGTATGTATTTTTTGGTTTCTTTCACTTAGAAAAATTATTTTGAAAGATTAATTTTATTGCATATCCCAATCTATTTCTTCTCATTGTGAGTAGGATTTTCTCGTGTGGATAAACCACATTCATCTGTTTACCTGCCGATGGACATTTAGATTGTTTCCAGTTTTTGGCTATTTCAAATAAAGCTGGTATGAACACTTGTGTACAAGTCTCTGTGCTGACATGTTTTCATTCTCCTGGGCAAATTACTGTAAATGCTGATTTTGAACTCTGAGAGCCTGCCATACCTTTCCCGATGTGCCTGTTCTGGAGACCTCTGGTTTCCATTCCAACATGGAAAAGAGCTTGGAAGTTGTTTCTCTCTCCCTCACCATAAAAAGGCAAAAAACAGAAAACAGTGATTTTTCTTAGATCACAACAGAGAGTTGTGGTCACAGGGCAAACTGCTGACCCCAAAACTGGAGAAACAGGCAGATACAGAGAACGATGGCTTCCGGAAGAGCAGCTGCTAGAGCCAGAAATGGGTAGGGACCCCACATGGGGCCGTGGAGGCATTGATGGAGGCTGGGGCTGCTGTGGAGTGAGGGCTCCCAGATGTCTGGTCTGCTGGCTGCCTCAGTTTCATGGGTTCTCCTTCCAGGATCACCACCAAGTTCCTATGGTGAAGACGGGAGAAGGATCCCCTCCAGTGTGGCGAGGGGAGGGAAAGTGACTGTGAATTCAGCTAGAGCTTTCTCCCTACAGACCCACTCTGCAAGGGCAAGGCCTTCACCAGCACATCTGACTTGGGGGGAGGGAAAATCACTCGGCTCCAGCCTCTTAGCCTTTCTGTCTCAGGGGGCAGTACCCTGAGGATCATTTGTGAAGGTCACAGCCGCAGTGTGCAGGCCCCCTGAAAACACGAGACCAAATCATGGGACTACAGACCCCCCCTCCCCTTTCCCTCCCCTGCCTTCCCTTTCCTCCCCTCCCCTTCTCCTTGCCTCCCCTTCCCCTCCCCTCCCCTTCCTTTCCCCTTCCCTCCCCTAACCCTCCCCTTCCCCTCCCCTCCCCTCTTCCACCTGGCCTCACAACTACAGAGCTCCTGAATAAGGACAGTCAAGGGGGCCACAGCTCTGACTCTACTTAAGAAGGAGTTTCAAGGGAAATCAAGACAACAGGGAAGACAAAAGCAAAGACACCAGAGGAGATTGGAGCCTTGCAGCTACAGCAGACAATGAGCCCAGCCTCCCTCCTAGACAGAGGCATAAAACCTCACACCAAAGGCTTGCTTACCTCAGTGCCTTCTGCTGAATACATCATGTTTAAGCTTTCAGCTGAATATGAGAAGGCATGCCAAAAGTCAAAACACAGTCTGAAGAGACAAAATATCAGACCAGACTCAGATATGGTAGAGACACTGGAATTAGCAGACACAAATTTAAAAACACCTATGATGAGTATGCCAAGGGCTCAAGTGGGAAAAGTGAACAACAGGCAAGAACAGTTGGGTAATGTAGGCAGAGAAATGGAAATTTTAAGAACAAAAAGAAATACTAGAAATAGAAAACACTGTAATAGAAATGGAGAATGCTTTTGGTTGGCTCTTAGCAGACTACACATGGCTGAGAAAAGCATCAGTGAACTTCAAGACAGGTCAATAGAAACCACTCAAACTGAAGAGCAAAGTGAAAAAAGAATGAAAAAGGCAGAATGGTATCCAAGATTTGTGGCACAATCACAAAAGATACAATATGTGTGTTTGGGAATACCAGGAGGAGAAAGAGAAAGGATGAGGTGAAAGATGTAAAGTAATAGTTGAAACCTTTCCAAAATTAATAGGAAAAACCAGACTACAAATCAAGAAAGCTCAGGGAATAAATACCAAATAGGTAAATACCAAGACACTTGGTCAACACTTAGGCACATTATATTCAAACTGCAGAAAACCAAAGACAAAAAGAAAATCTTGAAAGAAGTCAGGGCAAAAATACTTTATCTATGGAGGAACGATAATAATAATGACATCAGATGTCAGGAACCAATGCAACTAAGAAGAGAACGGAGTGAAATGTTTAAAGTCTGGAAAGAAACGAACATCAATAAAGAATTTTGTGTCCAGAGAATTGTCCTGCAAAAGTGAGGGAGAAATAGTTTCTGAGATGAAAACAGAGGAAATATGTGCATTTATCTGTATCCTGCAGTTTAAAAAAAATTTACCAGTCAGTTATAATCACTTTTAGTACAAGTTCTGTCAGATTTTCTACCTCGGGATAGTAGCAGTTGGTTTATTTTCTTACTTTGATGTATTGTGATCATGAGAACCCTTAATACAATGTGGGACCAAAGTGGGGAAGGTGAACTCCATGTTGTTCCTGATCTGAAAGAGAAAGCACTCAGTATATCACCATTAATTAGGATATTAGCTCTATGTTTTCCACAGGTATTCATCAAGTTGAAGGAGTTCTCTTCACTGATTGCTGAAGAGTTATTAACAGAAATGGATGTAGGATATTTTTTCCGATTTTTTTAGTGCTTATTGAGATAGCCATATTGTTTTTCTTTTATAGGTTGTTAATATGATTTATATTAATGGATTTATGAATGTTAATCTTGCATTTTTGAAGATAAACCCAGTTTTGTCATACTGTACTATTTTTTATATTGCTGCATTTGATTTACAATTATTTTGTTAAGGATTTTTGTGTCTATGTTCATGAGAGAGACTGGGCTGCAGTTTTCTTCTGAAGTTTCTGTCTGATTTTAGTATCAGCGTAATGCAGGCCTCATAGAGTTGGAAAGCTTTCCTTATTCTTCAGTTTTCTGAAAGAGTTTGTGTAGAATTGGTATTATTTTTACCTTAAATGATAGAATTCATGAGTGAAGCAATATGGATATGGAGTTTTCTTTGTGAAAAGGTTTTAAACTATAAGTTAAATGTATTAGATACGGGGATATTCAGGTTATTGATTTCTACTTGAGTTAAATGTTGACAGCTTATGTTTTTTGAGGAATTCCTTCATTTCACCTAAGCTATTTATTGGCATAAAGTTGTTCATATTCCATTCTCATCCTTTAATATCTGTAGAATCTATCATAATGTCACCTCTGTCACTCCTGATATTGGTAATTATGTCTTCCTTTGTTTCCTGATTAATCTGGCTGAAGGTCTATCAATTTTATTGATACTCTTAATGAACAAAATGTTGGTTCATTGATTTTTCTGTTTTGTTTGGTATTTTATTGTTTTCTGCTCTGATTTGTATTATTTCCTTTCTTCTCATTACTTTTGAGTTCACTTTGTTCTTCTTTTTTCACTTAAGGTGGAAGCTGAGATCTTTGATTTAAATCGAAGTTAGAAAATTACATTTCCATATCTAACTGTGTAGATGGGAACTTTTAAAATAGGTGACACATTGTGTTTTTTTTTGTTTTTTGGTTGTTGTTATTGTTGCTATTGTTTTTAAGTGAAAACATTTTATTAGGAAAAGTAAAGTCACAAAAACATAAAAGTCATCTTTACCAGAATGAAACCATGTTTCATAGCCCTTTATCTTTATGAAACATTGTACAGTTACTTTACAGTTATTTTCTTTTTTTCTCAAGAATGGAATGTGTATTTTTCAAATGTAAAATTGAACTTAAATTTAAAACATCATAATCTGGAGTGGTTGAAATGTGCCTCTGTATGGAAAATGCATGGGGATGATTAATTATCCTAATTCAGTGCCATCAGATGCAGCCTTGGGTGCTCAGACAGCTCCTATGTCAGGCTTCCCTTTTCCAGCCCATTTGAAAAAAAGAATGGGGCTGGGTGGTGCGGGGCTTGGTACCTTTCCATGAGGCCAGGGTGTCCTGGTGGCAAGGCTCTTAGCAAACCTCTCCTCCCAGCCACGACAGATTTTCTTCTCTTTCCTGCCTTTCTGCTGTTGCTGTCTGTCCCAGGTCACATGCTGTCCTCAGCAACGGGATCATTTAACGATGCTCCCAGCCTCTGGCTTTACATTTCTCTCCTTGTAGATAAGTTTGTTTATGAAAGGTGTTATTTTCTTACCAACAGCTAAGATGTCTTGAGGGACTGATTAATGATACTCCTAGCCCAAACTAAAACAGGCTGAAGCAGCGTTGTGCTTCCATTTCTTTCTTTCTTTTCATTTTTTGGCTGAAGTCTTGTGCTTGCGTTGTTACATTTAGCTTCACTCCATGGTTTTGCAGCATCTTTTGAAGTCACATATGGACTAGAGCGCACTCTGAACAAGGGAGGACCACACTGTTGCCCTTTCTGGGTTAGGCCCCTCCAGCAGGCAGTGAAGATATCTCCAGTTCTCGCATGGCTACTTCAGGAAAGGGTGAAATGCCAACCATGGGCGACACAGCAGGCCTGCAATAGAGATTGCCCAGGAATCGTCAGTATCCACTGCAAGGAACTCACCCCATGTTTGATATGTTTGGGAAGCAGCATGTATTTCCTGTTAATTTTCTAGTTCGTGGTTATGTTCCGTATTTCAAAGATTTCCAAATGTGCCAGGAAAGAGGAGCCTCACAATATTCCATCCAAGTAACGACTGCCCGTGGGATGAAGAACCCATTTAAAATGCTGTCTCTTCCAGCCGCTCTGTAAATGACTGGATGCTCTGGAGAGTGGGTTCAACGCTGTCAGAAAACAGTGCGTGACTAGTGCAGCCCTCTTGAGTGAGCGACTGATGGGACTGTGGCAATTCTCCTGAGTGAGTGACCGGAGAGGCCCAGGCAGCTCTCCTGAGTGAGCGACCGGTGGGACTGTGGCAATTCTCCTGAGTGAGTGACCGGAGAGGCCCAGGCAGCTCTCCTGAGTGAGCGACTGCTGGGACCATGGCAATTCTCCTGAGGAAGGGACCAGAGGGGCCCAGGCAGCTCTCCTGAGTGAGCAACTGGTGGGACCGGGGCAGCTCTCCTGAGTGAGCGACTGGTGGGATCGTGGCAATTCTCCTGAGTAAGTGACCAGAGGGGCCCGGGCAGCTCTCCTGAGTGAGCGACTGGTGGGGCCCGAGCAATTCTCCTGAGTGATCGACTGGTGGGACCGTGGCAATTCTCCTGAGTGAGTGACTGGTGAGGCCCGGGCAATTCTCCTGAGTGACCAGAGGGGCCGGGACAGCTCTCCTGAGTGAATGACTGGTGGGGCCCGGGCAGCTCTCCTGAGTGAGCGGCTGGTGGGACTGTGGCAATTCTCCTGAGTAAGTGACCGGAGGGGCCCGGGCACCTATCCTGAGTGAGTGACTGGAGGGGCCTGGGCAGCTCTCCTGAGTGAGTGGCCGGTGAGGCGATCCTCCCTGCTGATTTTGTAAGGAAAGAGCCTTACCAGACCCCAAAGACCACTCCCAAGGGTGCCTTCAGACATAGTCTCTGGTATTTTTTTAAACTAATATTTAAATGTTACCAACATTTATGAAGCAAAAGGTTTAAAATTCAGATTTTTGACTTTTCTTGTAAGTATTAGAATACCAGACAAAACTGGGCCAGCATCTCCACGTTGCAACTGGTAGAGCTGCAGAGGGGCCACCCTGTCTAGATACCTGAGCCAGGACCAGGTCAGCGCACCGTCCTTAACTGCCGGGCTCCTACAGGAATTTGAATTTGCACCCTATGAAACGCATGCTGGCCACTTTCTAAATTTTCTCTTTGAGCCAACGTCTGTGCAGATCTCCAGACTCTGCCACCTGGATGTCATGGATGTCTTGGATGGCAGAAACTCATAATATCAACATTTATTTTTCCACAGCATTTTATTATGAAAATTTTCAAACCTACAGAAAAATTGAAAGATTTTTTTCAGTGAAAGCGCATATTTCCACCACTTAACTTTATGATTAACATTTTACATTCCTGTTTTATCACATATTCATCTATTCTCTATCCCTCTACCAAACCATTTTATCTTTAGATGTTAGTTTTTAGGGCAATTTTAGGCTTACAGCAAAGTTGAGCAGGAAATGACAGTTGTTGCATATCCCTCTGCCCCCACACATGCACGGCCTCCTCCACTGTCAGCATCCCCCACCAGAGGGTGCACTCATTACAATTGAAGAGTCAACATTGTCACATCATTATCACCCCAAATCCACAGTTTACATTAGGGTTCACTCTCGGTTTTGGACATTCTATGGGTTTGGACAAATGTATAATGACATGGATCCATCATTTTAGTATCATGCACAGTAGTGCCGCTGCTCCAAAGAAACGTCTGTGCTCCACCTATTCATCCCTCCCTCTCCTCAGCCTTGGCAGCCACTGATTTTTTAAAAAATTACCTTCACTTATAGTTTTGCCTTCAGAATGTCAGAGTTGGAATCCTATAGCATGTAGCCTTTTCAGATTGGCTTCTTTCACTTAGCAATATGCATTTAAGGTTCCTGCATGTCTTTTCATGGGTTGATAACTCATTTCTGTTTACTACTGAATCATATTCCATTGTCTGGATGTCCCAGAGTTTATCCATTCACCCACTGAAGGACATCTTGGTTACTTCCAAGTTTTGGCAATTATGAATAAAAATGTTATAAACATCTGTGTGCAAGTCTTTGTGTAGACATAAATTTTCAACTTCTTTGGGTAAATACCAAGAACAGCAACTTTTGGATCATATGGTAAGAGTATGTTTAGTTTTTTAAGAAATTGCCAAACTACCACATATGGTTTGGCTGTGTCCTTACCTGAATGTCATCTTGAATTGTAACTCCCACAATTCCCACGTGTTGTGGGAGGAACCCGGAGGGAGGTGATTGAATTATGGGGGTGGGTCTTTCCTGCACTGTTCTCATCATAGTGAATGAGTCTCAAGAGATCTGATGGTTTTAAAAAGAGGAGTTCCCCCTGCACAAACTCTCTCTTTGCCCACCACTATCCATGTAAGACTTGCTCCTCCTTGCATTCTGTTATGATTGTGAGGTCTCCCCAGCTTTGTGGCACTATAAGTCCATTAAACCTCTTTTTCTTCCCAGTCTTGGGTATGTCTTTATCAGCAGCATGAAAACGGACTAATACGCTACCTTTCAAAGTAGCTGCACCATTTTGCCCTCCCACCAGAAGTGAATGAAGGATCCTGTTGCTCCATATCCCTGTCAGCATTTGGTATTGTCAGTATTTTGGATTTTGGCCATTGTAATAGGTGTATGGTAGTATCTCATTATCACATTGTTTTTTTAACTTACAATTCCTTAATGACATATGTTGATGAATATCTTTTCATGTGCTTACTTGCCATCTGTATGTCTTCTCTGGTGAAGTGTCTGTTCAGACCTTTGGCCCATTTTTAAGTTGGGTTATTTTCTTTTTTTTTGTTGAGACAGAGTCTCGCTCTGTCACCCAGACTGGAGTGCACTGGCACGATCTCGGCTCACTGCAAGCTCTGCCTCCCAGATTCATGCTGTCCTCCTGCCTCAGCCTCCCGAGTAGCTTATTATTGAGTTTTAAGAGTTCTTTGTATATTTTGGATAACAGTCTTTTATCAAATGTGTCTTTTGCAAGTACTTTCTCCTATCCTGTGGCTGGCTCCAGGATCTGTAGTGATATCCTCTATTTTGTAATTTTGGTGATTTGTACCTTCTGTTTATCTTTGTCAGCCTAGGTAGAGGTCTATCAATTTTATTGATTTCCTTTTGGGGGTGTGGGGGTGGAGAAGTAGCTTTTTGTCTCATTGATTTTCTCTCTTGTTTTCCTTTTAATTAATTTCAGTTTTAATCTTTGTTATTTCCCCTTTCTGCTTGTTTTGGATTTACTCTGCCTTTTCTAATTTCTTGAGGTAAGAACTTAAATGATTGATTTCTTTCTTCTTTTCTAATATAAATGTTATGTGCTATAAATTTCCCTGTTGGAATTGCTTTAGTGATATCCCACACATTTTGGTGTGTTTATTTTAATTTGTATCCAGTTCCATGCATTTTAAATTTCTTTTAAAACTTTCCATTTGACCTATGGTTCATTTAGAAGTATGTTGTTAATTTCAAGTGCTTGGATGTTTTCCTGTTCTTTCTGCTATTGATTCTAATTCTGCTATTTGTTTGTTCCACTGTGGTCAGAGAACATACTGCATGATTTCAATTATTTAACATTTCCCAAGTTTTGCTTTTATGGCCCAGGATATGTTCTATTTTGTTACAAGTTTGATGAGTGCATACAAAGAATCTCTATTCTGCTGTCATTGGATGGAGTCTTCTGTAAAATTCAATAGATCTCATTGGTCAATGTTGCTTTCTTTTATACTTTTGATGAATTTTTCTTGTACTATAAATTGTTGAGAGTGGGGTGATGAAATTCTCAATATAATTGTGGATTTGTCTATTTATTCTTTCAACCTTGTTTTGCTTCATGTATTTTGAAGCTCTGTTGTTTGGTGCATACATATTTAAGATCATTATGTCTTCTCATTTATCCTTTTATCATCATGTAATGTCCCACTTTATCCCTAGTAATTTTATTTGCCCTGAAGTCTACATTTTTTTGATATTAATATAACTACTCTGGCTTTAATTTATTTATTTTATTTTATTTTATTCTATATTTTGAAACAGGGTCTCTTTCTGTCACCCAGGCTGGAGTGCAGTGGTATGATCATGGCTCACTACAGCCTTGAACCCCTGGCTCAAGCAATCCTCTTGCCTCAGTCTCCCTAGTAACTGGGACTACAGGCATGTGCCACCATACTTGGCTTGCTTTTTTAAATTAATGTTTGCATGATATATCTTTTTCCATCCTTATCCTTTTTGTTTCAAGTTAAGAAAAAAGATAAGGGTGTCTGAAGTGAGTTTCTTGTAGGCAGCATATAGTTGAGTCAGGTTTTTAAAAAATTCATCCTGCCAATTGCTGACTTTTAATTGCTATATTTAGACTAATTACATTTAAAATAATTATTGATATGTTAGGACTTAAGAATGTTGTCTCTTGTTTCCTTTATCATTTCTGTTTTCTTGCCTTCTTATATGTTATTTGGACTTTTTTTTACAATTCCATTTTGATTTATTTGTAGTGTTTATGAGTATACTGTTTCATATAATTTCGATTAGTTGCTTTAAGTATTACAATATACATACACAACATCACAATCTAGTGGTATCAGTATCTATCTTAGCACTTTGAGTGAAATGTACAAAACTTACTTTCAATTAGTACAATTTGTTCTTTCTACTTTTAAAATATTGTCATGAGTATTGCTCTGACAATAAAATTGTCTCAAGTATTTGCTCTGCATACATCAACCACCACATCGGATGGTTTTCTCATTTTTGCTTCAACCATCAAATATGATTTTAAAAACTCATGAGGAAAAGAATAGTGTGTCTATTTATCCCTATTTTTACCTATTTATATGTTCTTCCTTCTTTTCTGAGGTTCCAAGTCTTCTCTTGCTCTAATTTCCTTTCTGTTTGGAGAGCTTCCTTTAGCCACATTTTAAGTATAGGTCTACTAGCAACACATCCCTTTATATATTTTCATCTGAAAACATCTTTATTCCTCTCTCATTCCTGAGGGATATTTTTGCTGGATATAAAATTTAGGGTTGACAATCCTTTTAGCACTTGAAAACTGTTGTACCACCCTCTATTGGCCTCCATGGTTTCAGATTAGAAATCTAATATATTTGAGTAGGTTTTCCACTGTTGGTAATATGCTGCTTCTTCTTGGCAGCTTTTTTTTTTTTCTTTTTCTTCTTCTTTTTTTGAGATGGAGTCTCGCTCTGTTGCCCAGGCTGGAGTGCAGTGGCATATCTCCACTCACTGCAAGCTCCACCTCCCGGGTTCACGTCATTCTCCTGCCTCAGCCTCCCGTGTAGCTGGGACTACAGGCACCTGCCACCATGCCCGGCTAATTTTTTGCATTTTTTTAGTAGAGACGGGGTTTTACCATGTTAGCCAGGATGGTCTCGATCTCCTGACCTCGTGATCGACCCACCTCGGCCTCCCACAGTGCTGGGATTACAGGCTTGGCAGCTTTTAAACATGTTTTTATTAGTTTGTAGTCTTTAGAAGTTTAGTTACAATGTGTCTTGGCATGAATTTCTTTGGGTTTATCCTGCTTGGGACTTACCAAGATTCTTTAGTCTTTAGGTTTATGTCTTTTGCCAAATTTGGCCAATTTTCAGCTATGATTTCTTTGAATCATTTTCTCAGCCCCACACACTTTCTCCTGTCCTTCTGGGACTCTGATGGCATGAATTTTGATTTTGTTTTTGTTATTGTTCCATTGGTCCTTAAAGCTCAGTTCATTTTTTTTAAATCTATTTTTTTTCTCTGTTGGTTAGACTGTGTAGTTTCTATTGTTCTATCATGAAATTCACTGATCCTCTCTTTGGTATATTTATTCTGCCATTGAGCTCATGCATTGAGTTTTTTTTTTTGTTTCAGTTGTATTTTGGGGTTCCACAATTTCTGTTTGATTCTTTTTGTATCTTCTATTTATTTGCTAAGTCTTTCTCCTTTTTCACTTGGTTCAAGAGTATTTGTAATTGTTATTGTCTTTGAGTGGGGGGTGATTCTGGTCCTACAGGAGGGCACCTCTCAGGCCACTTGGTGTTGGCAGAATGCTCACTGTTTGCTAGTGCCACTCAGAAGGGTGGAGTGCATTTCCACAAGTCTCCTGGTGCTTCTTAGTTTTTGGGAGGTGGGTGAGAAACCCCGAGCTGCAGGGTGGACAGTGCTTCCCCAGGCCTCACGGTGTGTGTAGGGGGAGGAGGGAGACCCTGGGCTTGTGAGGGGGAGAACATTTACCCAGGTCAGCTGGTGTTGATGGGCCCTATTCATGCTTGCTGGCACCTCTGGCGGTGGGCACAGTTTGTGGTGAAAAGTCCTTCCGGAGCTGCCTGGTGGGCCCTGGGCCAGAAAGGTTTTCCTGTGCTGCCTGGTGCCTGTAGCTGTCCTGCTCAGTCCCTGTCTGTGTCACCTGATTCCTGCTGGTGTTGCCCGCTGGTGCTCTCCTGAACCACTGGTGCCCATGGGTGTGGGGTGGGACGTTGGGCCTGTGGGTGGGGAGTGCTTTCTGGGCCACCCATGCCAGAGGGGCTTCTGGTTGTTCCCAGCTGACGTGGCTGCTGAGGCTAGAGGTGCTTCCCAGGGCCACTTGCTGGTGCTCAGCGGGAGTCAGTAGACCTCAGGACTGTGGGTGGAGACTCCACCAGACCACCCAGTGCTGCAGAGGCTCCTGGCTGACCTCTGCTGGCACCACGGACAGAGCAGAAAAGTATCCAAGAAAGATTGGGCTGGTTTCTGCCGCTTGGTGGGGTTGAGTAAGCTGGAGGTCTGGGCCTGGGCTGCCTTCTGCCCGCAGGTGGGGGTGGGAGCACTGGGATGCTGCCCTTCCTCAAGTCCTCAGGGCCTCTCCACAATCTGCTCTCCCCCTCCCACCTGTCAGACCCTTCCTTTGATTGTCACCTCCTGGGGAGGAGCAGGGAGGGAGGAGTCTATGCTGCCTCGTCAGAATCAGAAGTTGTTAAATCTTAACAGTGTCGTAGGAGGAAAAGTGGTTTTAAATTTTGATGAAATCCAAATAATCAACTTTTTAAAAAGCCTTTAACAACTCTCTGTCTCCTGTGCAGGGGTTGTCAAACTTTCTTAAAGGGTCAGATAGTGAATATTTTAAGCTTTGTGGGCCATGTGATCTTGGCTGGAACTGTTTGAGTGCTGTGGTAGCATGAACACCACCATAGACAGTATGCAAATGATGGGCGTGGCTGTGTCCCAGTAAAACTTTATTCAGATAAACACGCAGTGGGCTGGGTGTGGTGGCTCACCCCTGTAATCCCAGCCCTTTGGGAGGCTGAGGCGGGCAGATCACCTGAGGTCAGGAGTTCAAGACCAGCCTGGCCAACATGGCGAAACCCCATCTCTGCTAAAAATACCAAAAAAATTAGCCGGGCGTGGTGGATCTCAGCTACTCAGGTGGCTGAGGCAGGAGAATTGCTTGCTTGAAACCAGGAGGCAAAGGTTGTAGTGAAGATTGGGCTGCTGCACCCGAGCCAGGGCACCCGAGCCGGGGCAAGAGAGAGGCTCCATCTCAAAAAAAAAAAAAAAAAAAAAAGCCGTGGGATGGATCTGGCCCAGGGGCTGTGGTTTGCTGACCTCTGGTCTAGAGGATAAAACTGGGTGCGGCAGTTGACACCCCCATGATTGGACCCTTGCATTCTCTGTGGCTCTACCCAATTAGACGCTGACCCGAAGTCCTTCGTGCATTAAGCTGTGGACCACGCACCTGGAACAGGCTGTCTCCCTCTCCCCAGCCGTTCTGTGGACCATGGGCCTGGGACACGCTTTCTCCCTCTCTCCAGCCTCCTTCTGGAGAGAATGCGACTCACACATTAAGATTAACCTTAAAGATCAGGCCACTATCAACCTTTTTAACCCCTCTGATGCTGGCACTCCCTCCAAGTGTGTGCCGCAGTGTCTGTCATATTTTACTGTCATCGTTTGTTGTATTTTTACCATCATAGAGGCCACGGATCTATCGGGAACCATGTCTCCTTCCCGGCATTACACCTAACTCGTGGCAGCACTGACTGAGGAAGTGCTGACCTTTCGTTCCATTCAGACTTAGTTAAAGAGAAAATGCTTGTCGGGTGACTGGAGGAGGATGGGTTCTTAAGTGAGTGGAACTTGGCCCAGTGGCGTTGCCTAAAGCTGCCGCCCTTCCTGGGCTTCTGCATCTCACGCTCATCTCCCAGGTTCCTGCCCCTCTCACCTTACCGGCCTAGGAGATGAGCGGCCTCCATCCCTTACAACTATGCACAGCATGGCAATTCCCCACAGAGACCGTCTTTTCCCCTTGATCCTAACTCAAAGCGTAGGCAGTTTTCCCTGACTCTGTTTCTGTTTTCTGCATAGGGTATTAGGGGCTAGTTATCTCCTCAGTACATTTCTCTATATCTTGAAAAAAAGCTTAATACACAAAAGCAGCAAGTACAATTTTTCAGCTTATACATTGTCAGCAACCTCTCTTCCACCATATAACCTCACATTTAGAAGCATTACAGTCCCATGGCGCGTCCTAGGCACAGTCTCTCTAGCCTTAGAAAGCTAATGTCATCTTAACCTTGCAGCCACAGCCACCAGCTGTGAAGACCGGGGCCAGAGGAAGCTGAAGTGTGGTGAGCGGGTTGCTATGGCAGTTATCAGCACTTTAAAATATCACAGGGCGGAAATTGCTTCGCTCAGCAGTGTCTGTTTTAATCTGCACATTAGTCCTTTCTGCAAATCAGTGCATGGTAGGAAACTGATCTGCTGTTAGATTGAGTGGCTCCACAGTCCCTCTTTGTGGAGGGGGAGAGATAAGGGAGAGGAACAGTTCCCAACAACCTCTGCCTCTTCTGCCACCATGGATTCCGCTGACAGGAGAGGCCTTCTTGCCACTCAGGAGCCTGTGTGCCCTGGACAAGCTGGGATGAGAGCTGCTGGGCGGCGCACACAGGGGGCACAGGCCACTCGATCATGGTTGGCTTTGTCCTCAGGCTCCCTTCCCAGGGATGCTTCCCTCCTGATCCATCCTCAGACAGGTGGCCCTCTCCTGACTTCCCTCCATCACACACACGTGTATACACATGCACACATGCGAGCACACATATGAGGACACATGCACATGCATGCACCACAAAAAATGCACATACGTACACATGCACCACACAATATACCCATGTGAGCATGCACATGTGAGCACACACACATATATACATGCATGTGAGCATGCAGAGGTATCCACACACCACACACATACATGCACATGTGTGAGTGCACACATGTGCCCACACACGACAGAGGCACCCTTGGCCCTGCTCTCTGCTCCAGCTGCAGAAGTCCCTGCCCCCGCTTTGATGGTGTGGTTGTGGTGCACGGAAATAGTCAATCCAGTACCTGCTTCAGCCCAGGGCAGAGGGGCGTGATGGACAGATGCCCAAGTGTGAGCGAGTGTGCATGTGGCCGTCTGAGTGCGTGTGCTGCTGAGCATGGAGGGCCAACGGATCCACATGTGACAAGTGGAGCGCTGAGGTGGGCCTGGGCACTTTGTGGTGAAATTTGCAAAGGTCTGTGAGACAAGAGGGAGCCTGGAGAAGAGGCCCTGGAGCACCAGGTGTCCTAGAGAAGAGGCCCTGGAGCACCGGGTGTCCTAGAGAAGAGGCCCTGGAGCACCGGGTGTCCTGGAGGGAAGAGGCCCTGGAGCACCGGGTGTCCTGGAGGGAAGAGGCCCTGGAGCACCGGGTGTCCTGGAGGGAAGAGGCCCTGGAGCACCGGGTGTCCTGGAGGGAAGAGGCCCTGGAGCACCGGGTGTCCTGGAGGGAAGAGGCCCTGGAGCACCGGGTGTCCTGGAGGGAAGAGGCCCTGGAGCACCGGGTGTCCTGGAGGGAAGAGGCCCTGGAGCACCGGGTGTCCTGGAGGGAAGAGGCCCTGGAGCACCGGGTGTCCTGGAGGGAGGGTCAGAGATGAAGGCTGACGGTCACAGGAGAGAGGAAGAGGGAGGAGTGAGGAAGGATGGGGAAGAAGAGGAGAAGACGGGGTGGACCAGCCGAGTCCGTGAAGGCCGAGGTGGGCGTGCAGCATCATTTTCTACCTTCACAAGATGTTCTCTATGAGAAGCACCAGTAGAGCAGTGAGGCTCTATCCTGACAGCAGCATTAGGCTCTCTTAGTTATTCACAAAGGCCTGGACCCGGAGGGACTGAGTCCACGGAGCTCCTCCACGATTCCTCATTTCCTCCCGGGCGCTGGAGCCTGGTGGGCCAGGCGTGGCCACAACCTCTGCGTTGAGTCAGTAAATCTGGGGCTTCCCACATCCATCTGTGGCATGGAGGGAGCCATCTCTGGACACTACCAGAATGTGGTCAAGAACCCAAAAGCCTCATGAGCAGGGGTGTGGTGGGGAGACAAGAATTAATACTGCCTTTATCAGCCACTCCATCGTGCATCAGGTAGCACCATTTACATCTCGTCCGAAGAACACAGCCTTGTGGCTTGTTTGCAAAGAACAGTGCTTGTCCTGTAAGTCAGAGCCTCAAAGAATGAGTTGATCTCAGGTTCTGAAATATTTCTTATGTTTTGGTTCAGGAGTTTTAGTGAAATAAAAGATGGATCTAATTTGAACTGGTTCAACAGGTAATCACAAGTTGAGCTGATTCATCTAGAAAAAAGATGACTTTCTGGGCTCTTTCATTCTTTAGTTTGGTTCACAGCCTCGTTAGACATTAACAGAGGAACCTAGTGAGGGTTATTGTGAATAGGAGAGTGTGTAACCTGTGTGGCATGCAGCCTTCTCAGCTAAACATGGACCTCAACGCCCTTCCTACCATAGCAGCCACAAGCCAGAAACATCAGCCACTGTCTCTGGAGAGCGCCTGGCTGTTTGGGTCTCATCTGTCTCCAAGATTTGGTGGGTGATTCACTCAAGTACCAGTGCTGTTCACGAGAGCCTTCCAGGCATGGGGTGTTGTGCAGCTTCTAAGTGTCTAAGAGTAGGGCCCAGGACTGTGCCCGGCATTGACCTACAGTTATTTTTTGTTTTGTTTTATTTTTTTGAGACAGGGTCTCACTGTCACCCAGGCTGGAATGCAGTGGCACGATCTCAGCTCACTGCAACCTCTGCCTCCCAGGTTCAAGCCATTCTCCTGCCTCACCCTCCCGAGTAGCTGGGATTACAAGGCGCCTGCCACCACGTCCAGCTAATTTTTGTATTTTTAGTAGAGACGGAGTTTCACCATGTTGGCCAGGCTGGTCTTGAACTCCTGACCTCAGGTGATCTGCCCACCTCGGCCTCCCAAAGTGCTGGGATTACAGGCGTGAACCACTGTGCCCGGCCTGACCCACAGTTGATGGTGGACCATGCGCTTTGATGCATCAGTCTAGTGTCACCGTTGGAATGCAGAAACTTTTATCTGGAGATGTAAACGGAAAAGGGGTTGAGTGTCCTGAGAGCCTTCTGCACGGGAGCAGCTCCAGTCTCAGTCCATATTCCATGGCTGACCACAGAATCTGCCAAGAGCTGTCCTCGGGAACAGCAGGTGTCCAGCGTATCCTGCCGCCACCTGACCCAGAAACTCTGTGATTTTATGTCCTTTATCAAGCAGACAGAATTCTCCATGGTTGCTATTGTTTAAAAGCTATGGCTCCTGATTAAAAAGTCATGAGCATGCCGTTAGCAGAACTGAGCCCTCGCTTTAAGGAGCTGAGGATCCAGCATCTGATGTCCATGCAGGAGGCAGGGGGTTCCCCAGATCCGAGGGGTTCAGATGCAGGACGGCCCAGCAGAGCGAGAGGATGTGTGCCCCACAGCACACAGGAGGCAGGGGGTTCCCCACATCCGAGGGGTTCAGATGCTGGATGGCCCAGCAGAGCCAGACGACGTGTGCCCCACGGCACACCGAAGTGAACCACAGAGCGATGACTCTCTTTGAGACAGAACCATGAGGAAGAGGCAGAAGCTTCCTAACTCAGTCTCTCCTGGAATCCAACTTAAGAAGAGCCCTGCCCAGCCTGCACTCACCGTCAGCGCACTCCCACACGTGCACACAGGGTAGACAGTCACGGCTTCTGCACTGGATAACCGACGCCTTGCAGAGAAGCGACTGAGCTCACAGACCCACTTGGAGATGTTAAACATTGGCTTGGGCAGAGAATGGATCAGGAGCTCCTGACCACCCCAGTTCGATTCTCCAAACCTCTGAGAGTAGGCATTTGTGCTGACTGGCAGTACCCAGAGGGCCGACATCCGTTGCCTGCAAGGATTGACTAGGAAGCTGGACAGCTTTCAAGTACATCTAACAGTCATGGCAAGTCTAATGCTGGTAAATGGTGCAGAATCAATCATGCAGTCCAGTTTTGATGCAGTTCTAAAACCTCATATTCCTGACTAAGGAAGCCAGAGGTAAAGGGACAATGGTCTCTTTCTTCCCCTGAAGTTATTTCTGTTAGCTGGCAAACCAGAGACCACATGAGAAAGAGAAGAAACAGGTTTTCTCGGAGGTCTTTCCGGTGTGCAAGGCCTGCCTAGACAAAATATGGTTCAAACTCCGCCAAAAATATTCATAGAAGACACATTTGAGATCATTTGTTTTCTTCCTGCCTTTTTGGGAAAAAAAGAATTGCTTTGTTTTGTGAATATATGTACATATTAGGTATAAAAAAACATGTAGGCTTCGGTTTGTATTCAAAGACTTCCAGTGAAACTGTGATAGTCTAAATTGCACTGTGTTGTTTTTCAAGGAAACACTCAGTACAGCCACGCAGCCTGTGCAGGGTGACATCATAGGGGCCTGGGGTGGGAAAGGGCAACACCACCGCACACCCCCACCCCACTGGTGTCTCCGTCCCTCCCACGGGCCCTGCCCGCCTGACTCAGACAAGGGCCAGCCTCAGTTCTGGCTGGAAAGAAGTCAGCCGTTCCCTCCCCACATCTCCAGGTGCCTTCTCAGTCCTCCTGCACAACTTCCTTCTGTCTTTCCTCTCTTCTGTGCTGTTCTGTTTCCTGTTCTAATCGCTCCCCTCTTCTCTTCCCCAGGGCTCTGGCTCTCCAGGTCCTCCTCCAGCCTCTGTCACTTGTCTGTCTCCCTCGCCTGCATTCGCTGGATTCTCACAATTCATCCCACATGGAGCACCTGATAGCCTTCCTGCCAGTGTCAGGGAGCAGGGCAGGGGCGCGAAACCCTGGGAAGCGAATGGAAGCTCCCGGGGGGCTGCCCAACATGCACCTTTGCAGATCTTCAAAGACGCTCGCCAGTGATGCCAGGACGAAACACTTTGCAAACTTCTCTTCTAAGAACAAACCTTCACCAGACATTATCTTTAGTTAAAAAGCCAGTATTTTAACTTTTTCTACCTATTGATTTTCTATCTATTGATAGCTTCTTATCAGGACAGTGTCCTGAGCAGTACAGGAAAATCTGTACTTATACAGGATATTATAGAATTTTCTGAGAAATAGGAAAATCTATTTATTGGCGAAAGCTGCTGTGTGAGTTTCCTGGGGCTGCTGTCATGAACACAAACTCAAGAGGCTGAACACAGGTTTGTTATTTCACAGTCTGTGGGTTAGAGTCCGACACGGTGTCCACTGAGTGATAGCCGGGCCCCTTCTGGCAGCTCTGGGGAGATGCCATTTCCCTTCCAGCCTCCGGGACCCCCTTGGAGGTCCCTCCCTATCCTCACAGCCACAGATGGCCCCATCTGCCCCATCCTTCCCTCATCCAGTCTCCCTCTGCCTCTTCTGCCAGCTTCCATGTAAGGGCCCTTGAGGTTACATGGGGTACACCCAGATGATCCAGGACAGCCTCCCTATTTCAAGGTCGGCTGAGTAGCTACCTCCTTTCCCTGAAGCTTTAATCCCTCACCATGGAGTGTTACGCAGTTGCAGAGCCTGGGATGGGGACGAGGATGTTTTTGAGGGACTATGACTCTGCCTACCACAGCTGGTATAAATCTTAGATTACACTGAAATAAATTCCTTTTCATGACCAGCATATGAACCAAACTAATCATATAATGTTTGAAAAGATCACTGTAGCTTTAAATTCTATGTGCTTATAACATGTTTACATTTGCTAGGCTTTGTAATAACTCTTTCATCTTCAACCATTCTCTAAAAATGTGTTTTCTAGCCTGTATTAGCTCTCTTTTTTTCTCTCCAAACCAGATAACAGTTGTTTAGCAGGAGAAGCCTTTCTCTGGGTCTCAATTTCCGTGTCTCTAAAATGAGATTTTTAGGCTTCCTGCCAATTTGTCATAAACGTCAGAGTGATAAAATATGGTCTCTGTCACAAAGAAATTTTCAATATTTAAGGGGAGATAAGAGATCACCCCAAATGTTGAGAAATTTTGCAAGATTGCTTATATTTTTATTTGACCTCTTTATGGAAATACCAGCGTTCAAGGGCGTGTAGTTCATATCCAAGAATTTACCTACAAATGTTAGCCTAGGTCAGGACCTGCCTTTTCTAGGAAGGCCTGAGCCGTCTTTGGAGTGGGTGTCAATGCAGGCCGGGGAGCCGGAGGAAGTGGGCCTTTCACCCCGCTGTGTTCATACTTTGCTGCAGCAGCTGGGTGGTTATCGGGTTGTTTGGGAGTTTTGCAGTTTCTAGTTCTTCCTGAGGCATTGTGTGGGATTCCAGCTCATCCCCATGCAATGTGACATTTGGGAAACAGACAAGCTGTCTATTGGGTTAGAAGGCGCCCAGGGGAAGATCCATGGACAACCCTTCACCTGGAGATTTAAAATCTACAATAAAGAAAGCATCTTGAGGCCCTTGAGATGTGTACCTGGTTTTATGGCCAGAGCAGCGTCTGCATCTCCGTCTCTCTCTGTTGGCTCTCCCGCGATGAGTGTCTCCTCATCTCACGGAGGCCCTCCCTGGTTCCCGGGGGCCCTCCCTCTGCCCCCAGCCGCATGGCCTCTTTTCTTCTCTGTAACCTGCTATGGTTTCTGCAGAGGTGCCCCACCTGCCTGCCACGGAGGGCCGTTCCTGCCTCCCCTCTGATCCCGTCAGGACAGGCTGGAGCTTGTCAGTCACTTATGCCCTTTCCTGTCCTGCGTGCGAGTCATCTGCTTGGGTCTCCAGCTACCCTGGGGATGTGGAGTGTTGGGGACGAGGACAGGGCTGCCTGACCCCAGCCATCCTCAGGCTCCACCCCATGTCCCGGGGCAGGCTGGGTTCTGTGGCTATGCCCCCTGGGCCCTATATCCCCAGGGCAGGCTACGCTCTGTGGCTGTGGCCCCTCGGTCCCGTGTCCCCAGGGCTGGGCTCTGTGGCTATGCCCCCCACTCAGGCCCCGTGTCCCCAGGGCTGAGCTCTGTGGCTGTGCCCCCCGGGCCCCCCCAGCACTGCATGGTGCTGTCATTGGCCTGTCAGGGCCGTGATGCTGTTTGCTTTGAAACATGCCCATCAACAGCCTCTGTTAAAACTGCCCAGGCTTTTGATGCCCCGATTGAAGGAACTCGCAGGCCTGCCTGAGCCTTATTCATTAACCTTTTCCACACTGTTTAGAAGCACAGAGAGACTCATCAGCTCAGTGGCGAGGGTTTTGTTTCTGAGCCTGAGAAGCATGTTTGCTGCTGCATCTGATTTCCTTCAGTAAACCTGAGATCACGTGATGGTGAGACCGGTCAGGGACTCCAAGCAGGGTCTGGTGAAGAGGTGACTGTCACACAGCACTGATGGCAATGCTCACGCTGCACATGTGTCCTCAGCGGGTCCGTGTGGGTGCGTGTTCTCCTGTGCGAAGGGAGCCACCTTTTGAGAGCCCCATGGCTGTTTGTGTGGACGCCTTCTAGAGGAAAAGGCCCCTGGGGTCTGTGATGTGCATCTGAGGAAAAGGGCTCCCCTGGGGCAGCGGTCCCAGGAGGTCATCTTCTCGCTCATCTTTTTCTTTCTCACTTTGCTCTCAAGGTCAGGGGCACTGGGAGGTGCAGCCACGTCTTCACAGCCCTGCTGTGGGGGCGGTCTTGGGTGGAAGAGGCCGTGTGGGTGCTGGAGCCAGCTGTGGGTCCCACCCCATCACCGCCATCGAGTGACCACAGCAATCAGCACACATCCTAAAAGCACCTTGACAGTCATTACCGGCAAAACACACTTGAGAGAGAGTTTAACATCACGACACGCTCACCACGGAGGCGAACGGCTCCCGAGTGATCCCGCGTGTGTGTGTGTGCAGCATGTGTTGACATGAGAGAAACAGACAGGGAGAGAGGCAGAGACAGGCAGGGAGAGACAGAAATACGGAGAGACAGAGAGAGACAGGAAGAGACAGAGAGACAGAGTGAGATAGTAAGATACAGAGAGAGATGGACAGGGAGAGACAGGTAGGGAAGGACAGAGACAGGGAGAGACAGAGAGAGACAGGGACAGAGAGAGATGGGGAGAGACAGAGAAGCAGAGACAGACAGGGAGAGACACAGAGAGAGACAGGGACAGTAAGAGATAGACAGAGACAGGGAGAGACATCTAACTCTAAATGTGGCAGAGGCTGGTGGGTGTGATCAGGGTCAGGGGGCATGTGGGGGGTGGCGAGCAGAGGTGCTGGGGTCTGTGTGGGAAGCTCAAAGGCGGGAATGGAAGATCCCCTGTATGCAGAGGCCTCTGTTGACTTGCAGGTTGACAGCTGACTCCTTCTTTTTCACCTGCCACAGCCCCCGTGTAGGGACCAATCAAAATTTTTTCACTGAAACGTGTGCAGGCAATCATGGGGAGAGGAAATGGCCATCGGGGGGTGGGGGGAGACTTGGAGAAAACCAGGCAGAGCTCTTGGCTTTTGAAGCATAGGGGAGCTTCCTAGGCTTTTGAGAGGAGGACCAGTGCGTTGCGGTTATTTCTGAGGAAGCACCACCTTCACCGGCTCATCCAGGATGGGGGGGGGGGGGGGGGAGGAGAAGCTGTCACGGCCAAGGGACTAAGGAGATACTCGTGATACCACCTCAGGATTCTGCAGAATCTGGCCTCGAACTGAACTCGGGAGAGAAAGAATCAATGATGACTGCAAAATTTTGAGAGTGGAGAACCGAGGAAGAAGGAATTGAAAAGTAAAAAAGGGAAAAAAAAGATAATTGAGTTCAGTTTTCCAAATGTCAGATTTCCAATCTGTGTGGGACGTGGCTAACGCTTCCTTCCACAGTCATCGAAAGCAGGGTCACCTTTGGCTGGCGCGGCGTGAGGGCCGCACCCGGGCAACAGAGAGAGTGGCCTGCTCAATGCCACGTGACCTGCACAGCCACAGGGTTCCATTTCCTTCACGTTTTTTTTTTTTCTTTCTTTTCTTCCTTCCTTATCTCCCTCCCTCCCTTTCTCTCTTTTCCTCCCCTTCCTTTCCTTTTCCTTCCTTCCTCCCCTCCCCTCTCTTCTTTTCTTTCTTGGAGTCTCACTCTATTGCCCAGGCTGGAGTGCAATGACACGATCTCCGCTCATTGCAACCTCCGCCTCCTGGGGTCAAGCGATTCTCCTACTTCAGCCTCTCGAGTAGCTGGGATTACAGGTGCATGCCACCATGCCCGGCTAATTTTTGTATTTTTAATAGAGATGGAGTTTCACCATGCCGGCCAGGCTGGTCTCGAACTCCTAACCTCGTGATCCGCCTGCCTCCGCCTCCCAAAGTGCTGGGATTACAGGTGTGAGCCACCGCGCCCAGCCTCCTTCACTTTTTTTTCAAAAGCAAGAGCACCCTCACGTACACTGGGAGCTCACTTGAGCACCTTGGTGCTTCGCCAGTGAAGGAGGGCTTGGGAGCCGCTTTGACCGTCATTAAAACAGCATTTCAATGATAATACATCAAAAATGTAGTAATATGAAAACTGAAAAACTCCAGTGATGTTTCAAAGCAATGCAGTTTAAAAAACCAATTCAATCCATTAACCAAAATAAACTTGGGGGAAACAACGCATTTTCTATGCTGGCAAGCAGATGTCCAAGACTGCGTCTGTCTGGGGTGAAAATGCAGGTTGCATCCTGCAGAAAGCCAGCATGGGGACGGGCTGCTCACCTCCCAGGGCGGCAAGGCAGCCGCTGACTCCAGCAGGCCTTGAAACCTCCCCTGCAAACGTGAGTATCGTCTCAGGCAGCGCGGCCGCCAAGGTCTCACTGTATCATTCCAAAGCGGGCGAATTTCGAAACATCCAGCTGCTGGCAGCAGTAGCAGCACCCACCATGAGGCTCCAGGCATTCGGATGCCGCCAGCGAGGCCAGCAAGCCCACCTTTCCCTGAGCTGCAGTTCGGCTTTCTTCCTCCAGGAGCAGGGAGGTGGCTTCAGGAACCCGCTGGAGGAGACAAGGAGTCTCCGTGGTCTCAGCCCTCGCTTTGCGCATGGGCTCTGGCCTCGGCACCGGGGCATCTCCATCCTCCCGAGGGCAGTCGGAGGCTGAATGTCTTCAACAGGAGCACAGGCAGGAAAGAGCTCAGATGTGCTCAGGGCCGGGGTCCACCCCTGTTCTGTGAGAGGAAGGCTGTGAAAATCCAAGAGACAATGTCAAAGCCTTGTTTTCCAACACGCTGGCCTGCGCGCCCTACGCTTTATGCAGATGAGGGATGGCGCAAGCACAGGCCTGCTCGCCACAGGCTTTATGCAGATGAGGGATGACGCAGGCACAGGCCTGCGCGCAGGGCTTTAGGCAGAGGAGGCATGAGGCAGGCACAGGCCTTTGCGCCGCACGCTTTATGCAGATGAGGGACGACGCCAGGCACAGGTCTGGGCGCCTCAGGCTTTATGCGGATGAGGGATGACGCCACGCACAGCGCCTCACGCTTTATGCAGATAAGGGATGACGCAGGCACAGGCCTGCGCGCCGCACGCTTTACGTAGATGAGGGATGGCGCAGGCGCAGGCCTGCGCGCCACACGCTTTACCTAGATGAGGGATGGCGCAGGTACAGGCCTGCGTGCCTCACGTTTTATGCACATGAGGGATGACGCAGGCACAGGAATTGGCACAACCTGAAGTCAGCTCTGCAGCTTTCCAAGGTATGAACGCCCGGGGAGCCAGCGCAGACCCCACCACATCCCACTGGGCCCTGTGTCCCTGGAAAAGGACATTTCAGCTGAGCTCGGAAGGCTGAGAACAGTTTCCAAAGATACCTGTGATTCTGGTCTCCATTTGTGTCCCAAATGAAATCGAGTGAAATGAAATATATATATATATATATATATATATATATATATATATATATATATAGTTTTTGAGGTTTTGACAGACCCTAAGTCATAGTAGTTTAAAGAAGACAAAAACTTTATTTTCCTCCCCAATGTGAAACTGTTTTAATTAGTTAGGATTAGTTTCAGTGGTGAATGTTAGAAAACCCCAAATAATAGAGGCCAAACCCTTGCTATTTGGAGTGTCGTCAGCATTTCAGCAGGAGATAATCTAAGTCACAAGTCCAGGCTCTCTGGTCAGAACTTGCATTTTGACAAGATCTGCAGGTGAGTTATAGGCATGCTAAGCTTTGAAATAAAACGGGGGTTTACTTCTCTTTCATATATAAGTCTGGAAATGATCTCCCAACACTCAGTATGTGCCCCAGGAAGTCAGCAAGCCAGGATTTTTTTTTTTTTGTTTTCATCTTCCAGCTTCGTTCTGCGTGTCCTGTACTCAACAGTCATCTCATGCTGCAGGGTGGCTGCGTGTGCTCCGTACATCACACCCATATTTCAGGTAGGGACGGTTCCCGGAGGGTGCTCAGCACCATTCCGACTACTGCTGGCTGGCACGTTCGCACGTGGCCATGCCAGCTCCAAGGACGATGCCGACATCCTGCTGGCTGGCACTTCCGTACGTGGCCATGTTAGCTGAGAGGGTGATGCCAACATCCTGCTGGCTGGCATGTTTGCATGCAGCCATGTTAGCTGCGAGGACAATCCTTCTGCAACTTTTGGTTTCTTCCCTTTCATCCTCCCACCCCTGACCGTTTTTGCCTGGGAGCAAGTGCCTAATAAATCACCTGCACTCAAATCTTTGGCTCAGACACTTTCTGAGAGAACCCAAGCCGAGACAGATAATGCAATCAACACTACCACTCACTTAGTTGCCAGCTGGGTGGAGAGTGGGTTGCTCTTCCAAGATGCTTTTCAGCCTCTGAAGGCACATTTCCAGAAGGTCCTGTCTGTTTGGGCTACTTGCTTCCAGAACAATTGCATCTGGCTGGATAGCTAATGAGCGATAAGGCCTGCAAACCTCAAGCCATATCTTTAAAGATGAGGGCCCTGATGTTCCACAGCGTGGGACGTTACTGGGGTCCAGCCAGTTATGTTCTGGGAGCTGCCTGAATGAAAATCAATTTGTTATTTTAGTTGGTTGGCTTGTTTAAAAAAAAAATTAAATAACAAGAAATAAGAAAAAACATGCAATGGCTTTGAGGTAGAAGAGAAAATCCAGTGAGCCCTCTCTGTGCCTCTGGCAGAAGAAACTGAAGATTTGCATTTAGAAAAATGCCTCCTCAACTTTGGCGGCACCTGATGGTTCATGGTTCCTAAAATTAGGAAATGCTAGAGCCTTGGTTCTTTTTTTTTTTTTTTTTTGACAGAGTCTCACTCTCATCAGGCTGGAGTGCAGTGGCGTGATCTCGGCTCACTGCAACCTCCACCTCCTGGGTTCAAGTGATTCTCCTGCCTCAGCCTCCCGAGTAGCTGGGACTACAGGCGCCCACCACCATGCCTGGCTTATTTTTGTATTTTTAGTAGAGACGGGGTTTCACCATGTTGGCCAGCATGGTCTCGATCTCTTGACCTCGTATCCACCCACCTCGGCCTCCCAAAGTGCTGGGATTACAGGCTTGAGGCACTGCGCGACCCTTGGTTCTATGCGAGTATTTCGGAGACAATTAGACGAACATCCCATAGCCCCATTTTGAAGCCTGCCATTGTGTCGGCTGCAGTGAATTCTGGGAGTGGAGGTGGCTGGAGGGAAAGAGTTGGGAGTCTTGTTTTGTTTTGTGTTTCCTGGAGGAGTTTTGGGTTCTGCGGGATAATATGTGCTTGCATGTGCAGCAGGAGTAACATTCCCATTTCTCACGGCAGTTCAGTCCCTGAGCAGACGGGAGAGGTGAAATAGAAACACACGTTACAGAAGAGAGATGCTTTCTTAAGGGCACAGGGACCGTGACACATTGCTTTGATGAACGGTGATGGAGTCACACATGGGAAAATTCAGCATGGACACACCAGTCTCACTATTGAGACATCTGCATTGTATGGGAGCTAATGGCTTTGAATGAGCCCACATTCATTTTTCTAGCAGTTTTGATACTAACATAAAGAGAGAATGTGTGTGGACGGAGGAGGCTGCCCTGCACAGACTCTGGGTGTACTTTGTGCCAGTGACATTTTGTTCCACAGTGATTTTGCTTGTTCCAGTTTTTCTGAAAGGAAAGCATCCCCACAGTTTTGGAGGCTGCTGTTTCTCTCATGCCACATGTGAAGATTTGTGGGGTTCACAGTCTGCGACTGTGCTGTCCGGCATCGATTCCATTCACATTGGTTCTTACTTTCAAAGTCTATTCTGTTACGGGGAGAAGACTGCACATATAACGCAGCTCTGCATGGAAAGCCTTCCGCCTGGAGGTGAGCCTTCCTAGAGGTGTGGCTTTGCCCTCTGTCTTGAACAGGCTGTGAGCCGTTTTGTCATTTGGGGTTTCTAGATGCAAACAGCAGAAGCTGCTGGCCAATCACCAAACGGAACGTGCTGTTAGGATATCAGGGCCCGGGAGCTGCAGCAATGTGGGCTGACAGCAGAGAGCTAAGGCACTTTCTGAGGTGAGGAGCTGGGCTGCTGTGCCGGAGACGGCTGGGCAGAAGCAGTTAGCGGGGCGTTTCCTTGTGTCCTTAGTTCAAGAGTCGCAGTTTCAGGAGTGAGCATCTCAGAGGTCAGGGTTCATTCACATGCCACCTCCCTTCTCACTGTGTCATTGGGGAGGGGCGCATCTGGACCCTCTGGCTCCTGTGGCAAGAAATGGTCCCATCAAGTCATCCAAGGGCCTGGAAGGCTCCCAAGGAAAGCAGGAGGGGTGGGTGCTGAGCAGCGTCCAGCAGCAAAGGTAGGCTCCAGCCCCGCAGGTGTGGCTGCGCCATCCCAGGGAACGTGCCCCAGTAAATGCTGGTGCTGTTCTCATTACAGGTGGGGTTGGTTTCACTGGACAGGTGGCGCTTCCTCACCTCTTGCCCTCTGGACCCACGGCAGGCACTTTCCAGGGCAGATCACGTGGGCATGCGGTCTGGCTGCTGGGTCCACGCGGGTTCTCAATTGTGACCTGGCTTGCAAGCTGTTTCCACAGTCGGATAAATGAAGCAGTTGGGGAAGTATCCGCAAACTCTTACAATGAGTGTGTGATAATGACACACGCGTGGCCCTTCTAAGACCTCCGCTAGACCATATCAGTGACTGTGCTCATGAGCGCGGACCTCCGCTAGGCGTTATCAGTGTGAGCACGGACCTCCGCTAGGCGTTTTCAGTGACTGTGCTCATGAGCGCAGACCTCCGCTAGGCGATGTCAGTGATTGTGCTCATGAGCGCGGACCTCTGCTAGGCGTTATCAGTGACTGTGCTCGTGAACATGGACCTCCTAGGCATTCTCAGTGACTGTGCTCATGAGCGCCGACCTCTGCTAGGCGATATCAGGGACTGTGCTCATGAGTGCAGACCTCCGCTAGTGTTATCAGTGACTATGCTTGTGAGCGCGGACCTCTGCTAGGCGATGTCAGTGATTGTGCTCATGAGCACGGACCACCGCCAGGCATTTTCAGTGACTGTGCTCATGCCGCCAGGCATTTTCAGTGACTGTGCTCATGAGCGCGGACCTCCGCTAGGCATTTTCAGTGACTGTGCTCATGAGCGTGGACCTCCGCTAGGCATTTTCAGTGACTGTGCTCATGAGCGTGGACCTCCGCTAGGCATTTTCAGTGACTGTGCTCATGAGCGTGGCCCTCCGCTAGGCGATGTCAGTGATTGTGCTCATGATTGCGGACCTCGGCTAGGCAATGTCAGTGATTGTGCTCATGAGCGCGGACCTCCGCTAGGCGTTATCAGTGACTGTGCTCATGAACGCGGACCTCCTAGGCATTCTCAGTGACTGTGCTCATGAGTGCCGACCTCTGCTAGGTGATATCAGGGACTGTGCTCGTGAGCGCGGACCTCCGCTAGGCGTTATCAGTGACTGTGCTCGTGAGTGCGTACCTCTGCTAGGCGATGTCAGTGATTGTGCTCATGAGCACGGGCCTCCGCTAGGCATTATCAGTGACTGTGCTCATGAGCGAGGACCTCCGCTAGGCATTAGCAGTGACTGTGCTCATGAGCGCGGACTTTCGCCAGCCACGCTTCCGAGGAGTGGGGTCTTTCTCAGCTCTGCCTCTCCCAGGTGACCATATTGTGAAGACGATGCATTCTTTATACACAAGTTCTGTGTGTGTGTGTGTGTGTTTGTGTGTGTGTGTTCCACACACAGGACCAAAGTTGAGATAGGCGCACATTTTCTTGGTCCCACTGGTGGCCCCAGTCGGCTGTCAGAAGTGGGCGTGCTCCACATGTACCCACCATGTCAGGGCACAGTGCTCACATTTCACACCTCAGCAGGTGCCTTGATGTTGACCAGAGGCCCCAAAATCGTCTCTTTCTGTGACTTCCAGATCTTAGATTCCCAGGAACCGGGAAACGCAGTTAGTATCTTTTGGGTCCAAGAAACTTTGTCAGAGCCCTTGTGGGAGAACCATAGATTCTCACTGGATAAACAGAGGAGCTTCGTGTTAGAGAAACCGCCTGTCTCCCCACATTCTCAGGTTTCTGGAGAGCAGCTGAAAGCCATCTGGGTGGAGGTTAAGAGCTCCAACTGTGTAGCTTTTATGTATCGGGCAAGTTGCTTAAGCTCTTTAATGCTGTTTCCTCATTTATTGTGTGAGGCCAAAAATACCCATTCCTTAAAGTTGTGAGGATTAAAAACAGTAATGAAAAGTGAGTGGCAAGTGCCGAGTACATAGTCAAGTACCTGGTACTTTTTAGTGTAAGGTAAGTAGCAAGAAAGCATGAAACTTATTTCCATTTACTCTTACTACATGCGGTAAACCATCTACGCACAGAGCACTGCATTGGGTGCCATGAATGACAGAATAAGAGTAACAGGTGCATGAAAAGCTTAAAAGACAAATGAGACAGAGCTAGGTTGCAGAAGACTTAAAAAGTTTATGTATTTAACTTTTAATGGACACACTGTACATGTTTATGGGGTACGATTTGTTGTTCCCATGCATATCTGTGTTGTGTAATGATCCAATCAGGGTAGTGTGCATGCCCGTTTCCTCAAGGGTGGATCATTATGCGTATCATCATGCATCATCATGTATCATGCATGTACCATCATCATGCATCATTATGCATCATCATGCCTGTATCATTATGTATCACCTCATGCATATATTATAATGTATCACCTCGTGCATGTATTATCATGTATCACCATGCATGTATTGTGTATGTACCATCATCATGCATCATTAGGCATCATTGTGCATGTATCATCACCTCATGCGTGTTATTATGTATCACCTCATGCATGTATCATGCGTGTACCATCATCATGTATCATTAGGCATCATTGTGCATGTATCACTGTGTATCATTATGTGTCATCATGCATCGCCCCATGCGTGTATCATTTCTTTGTGGTGAGAACATTCAGAAGCCTCTCTTCTCACTATCTTGTTGTATACGCTATTTTATTGTTAACCAAAGTCAGCCTATTGTGCAGTAGAACAATCTCTCCTCATCCCCTGTCCTCATCCTCCCCTCCCAAGCTTCCATAACCACTGTTTACTCTCTGCTCCTAGGAGATCAACTTAAACTTTTGTGTTATTTTTGGATTTCACATACAAGAAATCCATACAAGAGCTCCATATGAGATCACCCAGTACTTGTTTCTGTGTACCTGGCTTATTTCACTTAACATGATGTCCAAGCTCATCCATATTGTCACAGATGCTGGGATATCTTTTTTTTTCATGGGAGAGTGGTATTCCATTGTGTATCTACGCCACATTTTCTTTATTCATTCTCCATTGTTGGGCACCAAGGGCGATTCCATACCTTGGTGATTATGAACATGCTGCGATAAGTGTGGGGGTGCCGATGTCTCTTCAACCCACGGATTTCCTGTCACCTAGGTCTTTACCCAGCAATGGGTTGCTGAGTCCCATGGTAGTTCTATTTGTGTTTTTTTGACGAACCTCTCTGCTGTTTTCCTGAGTGGCTGTACAGAGCTAGAGAACTTTAGGTCTGTGACAGATAAGTCCTCCAGTACACATGCCATTTTCAGAAGGGCAAACTGTAGCCCAGAAAGGTCGGGTGCCTTGACCAAGGCAGGCACAGTGAGAAAGGGGCAGTGTTAGGACTGCAACTGGTTTTCCTCTCCAGTCTCTTTTGTGAAGATCGGATGCTAAGGTCATATAGGAAGCACTATGCATTATGTAGTAGGTGCTATGTGCCATACATTAAGATTACATTGTAAATAGCAGGTGCTATGTATTGTATATTAGCATAATGCACTGGGTCCTGTTGTCTGGGAGCCTGGCACCTGGAAGCTTCAAAGAACTTACAAGGTCCACAGGAAGGAACCTGGGACAGCCCAGGGGGCATCACTGAAAGAATTGGCCTGGACCAGAAGCCCCCAGCTCACCTGGGGGGAGCAGGGGGAGGATAGGGGTGCAGGACGAGCACTGGGGGTGCATGGGAGAGGAGGGTGCAAGGACCTTGCTGGCTGAGAAGACAGCGGGAATGGCGGGTCCTGGGAGAGGGGAGGAGGGGAGGCAGGCCACCGGCCACCCTGGCTTCAGCCAGGAGACCCACTTCAGAGGCTCAAAGGGTCCTAAGTTCGTGGAGATGGTGCAGCCACAGTGGGAAGCCAAGCCCCATGCTGGATGCTCAGATTGAGGGGGCTCCTGAGGGGCTGCGTTCCTCTCTCCAGGGGCCATGGGACAGCGGCTGCTCGTCTCAGGTATTTATTGGGTTTTTCACCACCTGCCAGGACTTTGCTGCCCACGTCACACATTTCATGTAACCTGCAGGTGTAGAGGCCTCATTTTCAGACAAAGATGAACTAAGATCAGAAAGTGTCTTGTCGGAGGTCACGGCTGGAACCAGATGGTCAGGCTCAGGCTGGGGCTGGCTTCCTTCGGTGTGATGCATGGCTCCCGTGTCACCTTTCCCTGACTATCAGGAGCTCCCAGAGGCCAAGGATGGGGTGGCCGCCTGGACAATTCAGACCTAAGGAAGGGCTCCTGGCCTCTTCCCTGAGAGCTTCTAAGCTGACTGCTCTCTTCCTGCTCAGCAGCTCATGACCCCCGGTGGCTTCCTTGAGCTGGGACTTGACTGAAACCCCTGGGACTGGCCCTCCAGCCACCCTGACCTCAGGGGGTCGAGGTGCTCACTGGGCCAGCGCTCAGGAGGCTCCGTGCCGGCTGGAACACTGGGAAACCCTCTATCTGAAGCTTTGACCCGGGGAAGAGCCTGGAGAGGTGACGTCCTGGCAGGCCTTTCCCACAAACCCCAGAATCAGAAGTGGCCACACCAGGTCCAGCACCCACGGCAGCAGCAGGAGCCATTTCCAGGGGCAGCTTTGGGGATTATCTCCACTATAATTGTCCTTCCAAGTGAAAGGGGCTTAAAAAGACCCCTGAGCAGGAGAGAAAAAGTATCTTCAAAGCGAACTCCCTTCGTCTTAAAGGAAGTAAGTGTCTGCGCTAGCCTCTTGGTCATCGCATCTCAGTAGAATTTTAGGCTCCGTCACTCCTGTGACTTAATTCAATTGGCATCGATATTTTGAAAATAATGATTTTTCCTAATTGTAAATGTGAAATGTATTAATTATAGAAACATCATCCACAAGCCTCTCACTCAGAGAGAGACGCCGATAACTGTTTCTTTCCAGGGAGGAGTACATTAGTACATTCCACTGTCCCGTTTTCCCACCGCACCGCAAGGCCTGATGCTTTCCTCTGTCATGAATGGCTCTGATACAACGTGAAATGGAATTCCATCTCAGACATGCACCGTGATCACTCACCCCTCACTCCTCAATGCCTGTGTGTCATTGAGCACCTCACCTGTGCTATGTATTTCCCTTTAGGGTCACAAAAGAATTGCTCTGTAATCTCTGTGGGCAAGGAGATTTCTTCTGAGTTTGATTGGTTTTTCTGTTTTCTTAGGATAGAAATTTTTCTAGCAGTCATTGGTCTATTGAAAACACAAATAAGCCTCATTTCATACACTAGAAAACTTCATAATAAAAGGTTTATATTTGCCATGAGAAGAAACAAAATGTTGTCTTAAATGCATTCACATACCCTAAGAAAAATGGTATGAAACGGTCAAGGAAAAGTTCCTTCTGATAGTGAAAAAATTCACTCCCTTATTAAACCAATGATGAAGTTGCACTAGATTAGAATTTAGTTCCGAAACTCTATGCTTTTAGGTATTTGGTCCGTTAGGATTTCCTGGTGGGGGACACGCACGCGTAAGTCTCTTGACGGTGGGGCTCTGGTTCCCTGGCCGAGACCACAGATGTGTCTCCAGGCAGGTACTTCCTCTGCAAGTGTCTGATGACCACAGTGAGGTGTGTGTGTTGATAATAATCTACTGTCATAGACACCTTACCTTATTATGCTGAACCAGGAAGGGCACAATTGATATTCTCAGGTTTTTTAATCCTTTAAGAAGAAAAGATAATTAAAAAAATCTTTTCACTCAAGAAGCATACGATAGAATCTGATGATACAGACAAAGGGTATGCCCACTGATTTGAAAATTACAGATTGAATCCCTGAGACAAATATCTCCCCTGCTTTCAGGTAAATCACTGTCTACAGGTGAGATAACCATGTATAAAATTACATCAAATTGTGTTGTGTGTTTTGATTCCTTTGAAATAAGGGCTTCTCCTTTATCCACACCACTATCAATGAAGAGTTATTGACACTCTATTAGCTAATCATAACAACCATTATTTATTAGTGACTATTACATATCAGATATTTTATACACTTTATTTTTAGTCTTCCAAAAACCCTGCATGAGAGCTGCTCTTTTTTTTTTTTTTTTTTTTTTTGAGAGGGAGTTTCTCTCTTGTTGCCCAGGCTGCAGTAAAACGGCACAATCTCAGCTTACTGCAACCTCCACCTCCTGGGTTCAAGCGATTCTCCTGCCTCAGTCTCCCAAGTAGCTTGGATTACAGGTGCCACCACACCTGGCTAATTTTGTATTTTTAGTGGAGACGGGGTTGCACCATGTTGGCCAGGCTGGTCTTGAACTCCCGATCTCAGGTGATCTGCCCGCCTTGGTCTCCCAAAGTTCTGGGATTACAGGTGTGAGCCACTGCACCCGGCCTGAGCTGCTATTGTTCTTATGTGATAGAAAGGAAAGCACGTTGGAGGTATTAGTTAGCCAGGTGGTGGGGCCAGGCTGCACATCCAGGCTGACTTTTCTCCGCACGGCCATAAGAATCCCACCGCCGGCAGCACCTCCCAGAGGATCGCACTCTCCAGGCGCTAATGAGTGCTTTTAGGTACAACTTGCTGTGTTCTGTCTCTGTATGGTCAAATTAAGCATTCAGTTTTAATTAAACTAATAAGAGGTGTCATTGGATGTGGTTAGAAAAGTGTGGCATGTTCTGACACCCAGTAGTTTTAAATATCTTCATCTGCTGCGTGGTTTACGTGCACCACAATGGCAGGACCCAGTGAGTTAGGTTCCCGCTGGGCACAGGGCTGGCTCACAGGGTCCTAGTGAGGGTGGAGGTGTGCACGGGTGGCCTTGGCATGTCCTCAGCCTCCCCTGTGGGCTGTGGGCTGTGGGCTGCAGGCTGGGCCGTGCCTGTATCTGGGCAGCTTGTCCAGGGCTCCCTGGTATGACTTCCTTTGATGCCCATAGCAGCCCCGTGGGGCGGCTAGAAGTTTGTGTTTCAGGAGGAACTGATGTACCTTCCTTTCCTTTTGGCTTTGTAGTGCTTTCCTCGTTCATTCATGAGCCCCAAGAATAGAATCTGAAGGCTTACTTTCTACAAGGCAAATCACATCTCCTGGCTCGGAAGGGCCGGGGCAGCAGGGGAAAGAAAGTTGTGCAGATTCGAGTCTGAGTGACCCATGGTGGGGTGCAGGGGGAGGCGGTCCCTGGACGCAGCTGGGCAGCCCTCGGTACCTGGCCAGGCCCTACAGTGGCCACCCCATGCCCCTCCCAGTGCCTTCACCACCACAGCCCCATGCCCTGCTGTACTCCCAGCACAACCTCGGGAGGCTGAGTAAGCACCTGAGTGGGAAGAGGGGGCTTCCGAGACCATGCACGTCCCACAGCTCCAGGGACGTGTCCGACGTTTCCACGGGGGAGTCGTGTTTTCTTGTGTTGTCTAAGCCACTGCTGTTTCGTCGTCTGCTAAAGCAGCTGAAATGGTTTCCCAGACAGAGGGAGAGAGCACTTTGCTAAATGTGCTTTGCTGAGGAATTCCTGTTCCTCCTACAGTACCCCAGTCTCCGATGACACCTGGAATTGAGCTGGGGCCACGGAGCCGCCCCTTGGCTGGTCAGGGTGGGCTGTTTATTGCCCGTAAGCAGCAGCCACGCCCCTGTCCTTGGCCTCCGAGCTGTGTGAGGATGGCTCACACCAGCAATGCCAAGATTGGCTCAGGGTGTCCAAGTGCACATACTATTTTGGGGAATTCTATCCACCAAAATTTATTGGCTTGTACGAGAAGCCATGATCTTCTTTGTCTTTTATTTAATGATACATAATGTCCACATGAACCAGGCAACTTCAGAAGAGAGCAGCAGAGTTTGAATCTTCTGTTTCATCCTGAGCCAGCAGCAAGGGACTCCCAGGAGGAGTTGAGTTTGACGCCCGCACTCCTCTCTCAGCGGCCAAGCTTGCCCCTTCCCCAAAAGTGCAGGGTCCTGAGGTCTCTTGTCTCATGACACATCCAGGTGGCAGGCACCATTGGGGCTGCCATTATCCACAGATGAACTAGCAAACTTGAGGGAGTCTAATGCTTTTCTGAAATGACAGCCAGAAAGTGGCAGAGCTCTTTCGTTCCAAAGCCCTCTCTCCTTCACAAAGAGCTGGCTGCATGCGGGGCTGGGAGTTTCAGGAGACAGGGAGGAAGCACCAACATCTTCACTTGCAAAAAACTCATGCTCAGCCTAAAAGTCTTAAACGTGGGAAGCCACCAGGCATGGTGAGGTGGTGTGTCGCCTCGTGCACATCTGTGTGGTGTAGGGGACGCCATTTGGGGGCATTGCCAAGAAAAACGAGCAGGGCCAGGGCCGATGGAGGCCGGGGTTAGGAGGGCCCTGGAGGGATGGGCAAGCACACGCGAGTGGCGATCAGGGAGTGGTGATCAAGCCGCCCTCAAGAAGCCATGACAAGGGTTCCGGGAAGCTGATGAAAGGCCCAGATCTGGGCATCGCCAGCACACGGAGGGCTGAGTGGGCAGGAGAGGCCTAAAGAGCAAAGGGCACTCAGAGCCTGGAGAACAATCGGCCCAAGGGGTGTCCAGGAGGCTGGCACGGAGGGGGCTGGTGCCCATGCCTGATCACACAGCTCTTGCCCCTGCTCCCTTCTGAGCCTCTCGTGTGCTAAATCTAGCACACACACACACACACATGCACACAGACGTACACATGCATGCATGTGCAACATGGCACACACATGCACACATGTGCACACAGCACACACATGCATACACACATGTGCACACAGCACACACATGCACAGAGCACACGCACACACATGTCCAGTGCACACACAACATATGCTCACATACATGCATACACATGCACACAATGCAACATGTGTACACATGTGCAAAGCACACACGTGCACACTCGTGTACACACTCCCCACAGAGTTCTGACTGGAAATGCTCAGGCAGGAGCAGCGTTGGAAGGACGCCCCTGGTGGGCACGGAGACAGGACATAACCCACACTAGCCCAGGACACCATCAGCTCCTCTACCCCAGGCTGTTGCCCTCGGAAGAGCAGTGGCCCCTACCCCGTGGGATCCCTCATGCCCTCCTGCTCCCCTCTGTCTGAGACCCACCAGCCCACTGTTGCATCTTTGGGGTCTCTTCCCTTTCCTCTCATTCGGAGCCATGCGCTGTCCCCCGGCCCAGGCATCCGTGTCCACGCTGCTGACTGCCCCACCAGTGGCGAGAGGCTGCCTGGGATCTTCCCTTTACAAGAAAGAAGAGAAGGGATAAATACTTATTTTTCCTTCTCAGGGACAGTAATAATGGTCATTTTCCTTTCCTTTTCTTCTTAAACATCTCATTATGGAAATGTTCAAACACCTGCAAAGTAGAACAGAATGAGCCCCAATGCCATAATCTCTGGGCCACGTCCTTTGATCTGGTCCCCACCGACCCTCCCATGTCCCAAGCTGATTCCTTTGAGGCAAACATCGATGACATCTGGGCATTGGATTCTGAAACGTGAGTGTGAAGGAGATGGGGCCTGTGGCTACTAAGTCTGCTCAGAAATCGTAGCCTTCGGGGAATTGATCACTATTTTGAAATGTCAGAACATGCGGACAGGGAAGAACTTAGTTGAAGTTTTGCTGTGACGAGGGCGCGTCTTCAGGAAGAGGCTTGTGCGGCATCAACCTCAGCTTCTCATAAGGCGACGTTGGTCGCGCTATTCTTGGTTATTCCATAAAATCTTACGGTCTTGTGACGTGTTGGTTGTTTTTTTATATGTATGACTAAGCCTAGCACGCCAGGCCCCCGGGACGCTGATTTACAGGCTGTGTCCTCTCAGTGACAGTGCCCAGCTCCCGTTTTCTGCATCCTGCAGTAAGAGCTGTTAACAACACAGAACTCACTGCACACAGCAGCAGAGGGAGCGGCTCCCCTCCAGCCTCTTGGGCTCTCCTCGCCTGTTTTCTGCACCAGAGAGTGAGCTACGGGGCAGCCTGGCCTTGTCCTCTCGTTCCCTCAGCCACTAGCACAGTGCCTCATAGGTAGTAGGTGCTTAATAGATAATCAACTAAACTCCTTTCAAGCTACATAAAGTACCCGTATTTAGCTTCATGAAATTGCATGAGAGATTTGGCTTGTGTTGGTTGAGTGAGAAAAAGCAGCTCCTGGGGCCTCTGGTGATCAGCTTCAGCCTTGGGCATGTCTGCGGCTCCGTCTCTGGCCTCCCCCAACACCTGTGAGACCCTAGGTCATGCTTGGCCAGGCCTGGCGAGGAATTTCTGAATCTACTTTACATTCTTTTGAAAAATGATCTGGTGTGGAGTTAGCTGCTGAGGGAGGCCAAGAGGTTTGTGTGCAGTGCTGGAGGGATCCAGAGGGCTGGGCAGTCCTAGGATGATGTGGGGCCCTGAGTCCCAGGCCCTGAGCCCATGGGCACGAGGGGCAGGTTGACTGGGAGCAGTTGCATTGCACCAGGTGCTGTGACTCTTAGATGCCAGTGTGCCCTCGAGCGCTGTTTAATTCCTCCTCCATCAGAGGGCACGGGGCAGGACACAGAAGCTTCGACATGGACTGGCTGTGTGCAGGGGCCTGGAGAACAGAACGTGTCACTGGAACAGCATATGCAGAACCAGCCAGGGCGCAATACACTTATAGAACCGCACAGGATCCGCTCGCAGGCTGGAACACGTGCTTGCTCCGGTGCTAACTTTGTGTCCAGGCACAGAATTGAGCCCATTCCCAACCCGCGAGTGGGTCCCTGTTGTGTTCATCTGAATAAGATGAAATGAAACACTGGTGGAGGTAGCATCCCGGGTCTCAGCAGTCACAGGTGCGCACAAACACAGGGCGTGGGCTCCACCTGCTGTCCTCAGTGGCCCACATGCACAGGTGGTGTTCAGAATGTGACGACAGCTGGGGTTTGTTTGTTCGTTTTATTGAGACACAAGGTCTCAAGGTCTCACTCCATTGCCCAGGCTGTAGTGCAGCAGCGTGAGCAGAGCTCATTGCAGCTTCATCTTCCGAGGCCCAAGTGATCCTCCCAGGCCCAAGCGATCCTCCCACCTCAGCCTCCTGAGTAGCTGAGACCACAGGCTGCTACCACCACACCTGGCTAATTTTTGTAGTTTTCTTTTGTAGAGATGGGGTCTTGCTATGTTGCTCAGGCTGGCCTCAAACTCCTGGCCTCAAGTGATCCTCCCACCTTGGCCACCCGAAGTGTTGGGATTGCAGGTGTGAGCCACCACCCCAGGCCCTGATATTTTTGATATTGACTGAATACTGAAAGGATAAAAAACTCCTACCGAGCTGACGACGAGGCTGTCTCTTTCACTGTCCAGAGAGGAGTGCTGGGGGCCCGCAGTGCTCAGGGGCTGTGGATGAGAATGTGGACAATCACTTTTCCCTGTGCTTGGCTTCTCAAGCAACCATCTCGTACCTCAGGGATAGAGCTGTGGGCTCGTGGTCTATGGAGAGACCACATACTCAGGACAGAGCTGTGTGCTCCTGGTCTACAAAGGGGCCAAGCCCTCAAGACAGAGCTGTGTGCACGTGGTCTATGGAGGGGCCACATACTCAGGGCAGAGATGGGTGTGTGTGGTCTAGGGAGGGGCCACGTCCTCAGGGCAGAGCTGTGGGCTCATGGTCTATGGAGGGGCCACGTCCTCAGGGCAGAGCTGTGTGCATGTGGTCTATGGAGGGGCCACGTCCTCAGGACAGAGCAGGACAGAGATGGGTGTGTGTGGTCTAGGGAGGGGCTACGTCCTCAGGACAGAGCTGTGTGCTCGTGGTCTAGGGAGGGGCCACATCCTCAGGACAGAGCTGTGGGCTCATGGTCTATGGAGGGGCCACGTCCTCAGGGCAGAGCTGTGTGCAGCCACGTCCTCAGGACAGAGATGGGTGTGTGTGGTCTAGGGAGGGGCTACGTCCTCAGGACAGAGCTGTGGGCTCATGGTCTATGGAGGGGCCACGTCCTCAGGGCAGAGCTGTGTGCTCGTGGTCGTCTCCCTACCACTCTACTCCAGCCCCCTGATTGCACACAGCATCCCCTTCCCATCACTCCATACCAAGCCCACTCCTTGACAGAGCCAAATGTTCCATCCATGAAGATTCGTGAGGTCATTTCCTTCGGTGCGTGAGGCACATTCTCCTGTGGTCCTGAGCTCTGAGCAGTGGGAACATGCAGAGGTTGTCAGCCACCTCAGTTTTGGGTTTCGTCAAGCAATGTGTAATCCTCACAGGCCAGCGGATGGAGGCCAACTGCTCTGGGGTCCTTTGTATTTGTGCTCATGATTTCCCTCAGTCTCCTCCCAGCTTCATCTGTGTTGATGAAAGGCTTTCTTTTGGGAAAGCTGGCCCTTTAAGGGCAGTGCCTTTCTGAAAGCCTCCAGGGAGAGTGCATTTCTGTCATCAAGTTTAACCCAACTAACGGAACTGGATTTAATAGATTCAAAGCAGGCCGGGCACACGCCTGTAATCCCAGCACTTTGGGAGGCTGAGGCGGGTGGATCACGAGGTCAGGAGATTGAGACCATCCTGGCTAACACAGTGAAACCCCATCTCTACTAAAAATACAAAAGATTAGCTGGGTGTGGTGGTGGCGCCTGTAATCTCAGCTACTCGGAAGGCTGAGGCAGGAGAATGGTGTGAACCTGGGAGATGGAGCTTGCAGTGAGCCAAGACCGCACCACTGCACTCCAGCCTGGGTGACAGCGCGAGACTCTGTCTCAAAAAAAAAAATAGATTCAAAGCGGACAAAGGTGTGTCAATCACAGAGTGGTGTGTCAGTCACAGAGCAGTGTGTCAATCACAGAGCATAAGGACCACTGCTGTGGCCACTTTGTCCTGCAACCCCATGCACACCTATCAGATTTTGAGAATCAGAGTGGCTGGTGGTTACTTTCTTTGGAAACATGCACTTAGCTGAAACCTCTTACTAAGATGATTTATCATCAACTTCAGGTTTCATGCTTTAAAAAAATTCTCAACAAGAAAGAAAAATGACATAGGAGACGAGGCTGTCTGGGGTGAGGGCAGGCTTGAAGAAAGACTGGGCAGATGTGTGGAGCCGTTATGTTTGGAGGGGTTACCAAGAAGCAGACCCCCCATTGGCAAGAATGAGGGCCTTTTTGGGTAGGAGGGCTCCTCTGTGAGTGACAGCAAAGACCAACCCCAGGAGCCACTTCTGGGCTACGAAGAGATGAGGCTGGAGACCTTTCTGTCCCTGGGCCATTAAACCATCCCTCCCAACACTCTGATTCTCCACGCTCAGTGACTCTTGCCAGGGACCACTGACCCACCTTGCAACTCTGATGCCTTTGAGGTTCATCTTGAACCCTCTTTATACCTGCAGGTCTTCTTCATTCTCTGCCCATAACCCTGACCCCTTGTTTTGCTGTCTATGGGGTAATTTATCATAAGGCCCAAGAAATGAGATGCTCTTTAGGGCACTGACACCCAACCCAGAGGAACGGCCCCGACCTGTGGATGAGGGGGAGGCATCAGAATCTTCTGGGGTGTTTTCAGAGCCCCCCCATCTCCGCCTCTGCCCCCACCTGAGACCCCCCGCACACTCCCTTGAGTGGAGAATCACTGTGGTTAATGTGAAACACACTGACAAAAAAAAAAAAAAAATGCAGGCACCCACGGCCTGGCCTGAAGGGAGGTAGGGTGGGACTGGAGACGCGGGGTGGACGAGAGCAACACCTCCAAACAAGACGTCTTATCCCGGCCCCTCCGGCTGCAGCGTTGGAGCCCCGTACTCAGCATGGCTGTAATTTTAGTCTATTTCCTGGGTGACAGTGAGAAATCAAAGTCCCTTCAGCCAGCACAGGGATGTCCCTTTCTGGGCCTGCCGTGCCCACAGTTAGGTCCCTGGTAAGCAAGATGTGTCATGGGGAAAACACTCTACTGGATTCTGGGGTGCTCAGTCCACACAGACTGATGTGGAGCTGCGGTGCAAGCCCCTGAGATGTTTAGGAATCCCTTACACCCCAGTTCCCACCTGGCTTAGTATTCTACATGAAATTACCAGCCACACCCATGCTCCGTGTGTTATGGTAAATCTACAGCAAATCTGGAAGAGGACTCAGAACATCGAACATCTCAGATTTCATAACCCTTCAACCCCTCAAGCCTCCAACAGCAGCCCTGGGAAGTAGGAGGCTAAGGCTGTGTTCACACACTGGTGAGAAAACTGAGGCGCAAAGTCACGCACGCAGTGATTAATTCATTTTATGCAGTTAATGAGAAGCGGGCTCAAGGCTTGAAGGGAGCTCTTTTCACTTCCAGCCCTGTGCTATTATAATGAGTTCATTTACAGTAAATCTTAAGGCTAATGTCGGGGTAGTGACTGCTGCTCAGGCAGAGGCCACTAGTTGATGTGACTATTATAAAAAGGAAAAGGTTTTGTTTGTTTGTTTGTTTTGAGACGGAGTCTCACTCTGTCACCAGGCTGGAGTGCAGTGGCCTGATCTCAGCTCACTGCAACCTCCGCCTCCCGGGTTCAAGCAATTCCCCTGCCTCAGCTTCCCAAGTAGCTGGGATTACAGGCATGCGCCACCATGCCGGGCTAATTTTTTGTATTTTAGTATAGATGGGGTTTCACCATGTTGGCCAGGCTGCTCTCGATCTCCTGACCTCGTGTTCCGCTGGCCTCTGCCTCCCAAAGTGCTGGGATTCCAGGCGTGAGCCACCGCACCCGTCCAGGAAAAGGTTTTAGAGCTGATTATGTCCTTTCTTTGGGGTGGGTGGACACATTATATAGTCTTGAGACCCCCAGAACTTTGCTTGATGAAAAAGGCCCAACAACCCAGGAAAGAACAATTTTACTTAATATTTTTATTCACTTAACAGAAACATTCACTTATCAGATATTACTGAAGTACAATTTACAGAACTTAGAGGCAAATTAACATATGTAAATTCATATTTTAAGGTTTTGGATTTTTTTACAAATATTACAAATGTACATCCATTGATACAATATTGTCATTCAATCATGCTTTTTATGTACATACCTTCAATTAGAATTACTATGTGTTAATTTCATTTTGCTTACAAAATGCTGAAAACTAACGGGGCGCACTGGGAGATATTTTTTTTTACCGATGCATAAACTGCAGAGAGATAGAAATCTAGGGCCTGTGTGAAAAGAGGCACTGGGACCCAGGTGATCTTGCCTTGGTGTTTAGGGGATGCTCATCCCTCCAACCTTGGCTTTAGGATGATGAGTTGGGAAATAAAGTGTTCCTCTCACCAGGGTTTGATCTGTCTACGGTTCCCGCAGGAGTGATATGGTTTGGTGCGAATCTCTAGAGGCCAGCGCGGTGGCTCATGCCTGTAGTCCCAGCACTCTGGGAGGCCGGGGTGGGCAGATCATTTGAGGCCAGGAGTTCGAGACTAGCCTGGGCAACGTGGCGAGACCCCCTCTCTACCAAAAATATAAAAATTAGCCAATCTCATAAGCCGGTCTCAAAAAAGTAAATAGATCTCTAGAGATGTGGCCACCAGCGTTCCTTCTGGTGGGAGGTCAGAACATGTGGAAACATTCAGGAGAGTCCAAAAATGACTGCAGCGACTCCCTGTGCACAAGGCATCAGGAACCCAGCGGGGCTCCCCCAGCCCCAGCATGAACCTGTTGTGTAGGAACCCAGCAGGGCTCTCAGCCCTGGCATGAACCTGCTGCGTGGATCCCTCGTAGGGGGGTTGGTGCCTGAGACCTCCTCCTGGGTGGGGGCCACGGCAGCAGAACAAAGGAGCCAGGAGTTTTGAGACAGGGACTAACAAGACAGCAAGAAAGGGAAGAGGTGGGGAGGAGAGAAAGGGGCGAGAAGGGAAGTGAAGAGGCTGAGGGGAGAGTGAGCTGAGGGTGGTGCCAGCCGCCTCTCAGGCTTCCCAGAAACAGCCTGAGAAGGAAGCTCCTCTGTCTTCACCACATCTCTGGTCAGTCCCTGTGGCCTCTGCTCCTGCCTCCTCACTTCCCCACCATCCTTCCTTCACTTTCTCGGATTCAGAATTTGTGGGAGAAGTTTGACAGGGGCCACCAGCAGCCCAGTGTTTCCAGAGACAGCCCTGCTCCTGCAGTGGCGAGGGACCTGGACAGCAGCAAGGCCTATGCCATGTCCTCCAGCCACCCGCCTAGCCCCACACGGTGGCAAAATACCAAAAGACCCTAAAATACCACCGAGGCGGGGGGCGGTCTGTCCCTGCTAAGAGCTGCCTGGGGGTGCTACGGTCTCTCCTGCAACACAGAGCTTCTAAATTTCCACCTCCAACCGCGAGCTCTGCAAAAACCGCAGGCGAGGACAGGCTTTGGAGGTGTGTGGGATGGTGGCTCCCTGATGTGGACTAGGAGACTCTGCAGCCTCCTTGAGGGCCGCGGGAAGCCCACAGAGCCTCGCCGGGTTCTGTCGGATGTTACGAGAGGCGGCTGCAGCGATCCAACGGCAGTACATAAAAAGAAAGGCTCTCAGCTTCCCTTTGGTCTCTGTTAGAAAGTGATACTTATTGTATTTTGGGCCAATTAATCAGATTATTTTATTAGAATGGCTTCTTAAAAAAGGGCATGTAAGTTTCCCTAAATTAAAAATGTCTACTTTATGTACGTCTCAAATGTCTTTGTTTTAAACAATATACTATAGACACATCTTGAAATTTATCATCTAAAAATAGGATTTCATCAAAATACTCTAACTATTCTGGGCATTGCTATCCTCTGTATTTACTGTTTATGGCTCTCCAGACGTGATAAAACATTATATCCAAAAAAAAAAAAAAAAAGCTTGTGACTTTGTTGATAAGAAAAGCTCCCTGTGAAAACAAAATGAGATGGAGAAATATGATCTGTGTGTTTCTTTGAAAAGGAACCCAGCTTGATGTTTCTGAGGAACAGGACTCATCACAAAGTCAGCATGGTGTGATAGATATATACAGATGTAAAGAGAATTGCAGGAATGGAAAGGAAACAATAGCTATCGACCGGCACATCCTTTCCTCGGCAAAAAACAAAACCCACAGAAACCCTAACTCCATCCCTTGACATCACACATGGCTGCAAAACCGGGGCTGGAGGTGGACAGCAGAGGCTGCCTGGCCACGCGGCAGCTCCCTGCGCTCCATCCTGCAAAAAGGCCAGAAACCACCAGACACTAACTTTTTGGCTAAGAAGCAGGCCGGAAACCATATTGCTGATCTTCCTGATGGAAAAGCAGTGTGTGTTTTGGAAGCAGATTAAGGTGGCATTGGTTTTATGAGGACTTTCGTCGGGGCCTAAGCAGGCATGAATACAGACTACAGAAAATCTGAAGCAAGGGGCTTGGCGGTGCCAGGTGGTGGGAAGTGCAGGGAAGCTGGGTGGTGATTTCGAGGTGGACTTGGAGGGGCGGGCCTGACTTCATCAGCTCCCCTTGTGTCATGCCCAGCGTATTTTCAGGGTGAGAGAAAGTGACCCGTCCCCTCACTTGGAGGGGAATGCGTGGCCACTCTTAAGACCAATTCAGTGGTCAAAACTGCAGGGCAGACCTGGCCTGAAAATGGTGCTGGGATGTTCTGACCTGGACCCGAGGGCGAAATCCTCAGGCTTCAACACCAGCCCTTCCATCTCTGCAGAGGTGGCACAGCCCCTCCAGGCACATCCAGGGCTGTGGGAATCCTGGGACCCAGCCCCTTCGAGCACACCTGGGGCTGTAGAAATGCTGGGACCCAGCTCTTCCGGGAACTCTTGGGGCTGTGGGAATCCTGGGACCTGGGTCTTCCAGGCACACCTGGGGCTGCGGGAATCCTGGGACCCGGCCCCTTCAGGCACTCTTGGTGCTGTGGAATCCTAGGACCTGGCCCTTCCTGGCTGTGTCAGGCCCTGCCAGTTGGGAGCAGCCTGCGTGTGGCGTGATCTGGTGTGGCGTGCCTCCTGCATGTGGGGTCACCTCTGACTGCCTCGACTACCTTCTCCTTTCACTACCCAGGGCCTGGGACCCTCCTCTCCTTACGTGGGGTCCCCTCTGCAGCCCACATCCCCTCTGACAGATCCCTCCATGGAAAAGCTCCAGCACCTCAACCTCACTCTGGCTGCATTGGAAACTCTTCTCTCGCTATCAACCTTCTCTGAAGAGCTTTAATCTCTCCTTCCATGGAGTCTCCTGTGGACTTAATAAACAAATCCATTACACTTGTACTAATGGGTAGCATGGAATTAATGTGTGGCTTTCTCCAGATGTGGATGTTGATATTTCGGTAAAGTCTGAGTTGTTTCTGGAAGGTCAGTGCCTGAGACAAAACGAATCCCAACCCCACAGCTGCGGCTTCATGGTGCTGGCCACTGGGTGGCCGAGCGCTTTCTGAGTCCCATGAATCAGGCCCTGTGTCTTCCCTGTGACAGTGAAGTCTGCTTACAACACAGGCCCCCTCGCTGCAGAAACAGTGTGATTTGGAGCCCACTGGGACAAAGCATCATATGCTTCTCTAGCCAACATCTCAGATGAAGGTGATTTGAGGCCTGGGTGGGAGACTTCAGCCAGGAGCTGGCCGTGCCCCCACACATTCAGGGGAACGCTTACTTCTGACGGCTGCGAACGTCTGAGCCACCCATCGCCTCTCGACTCTAAGTTCTCTAAGCTTCATCCTAGTGATGTCAAGTTACCAGAACTTAATAGAAACTGTTCGTTTGAGCTTAGCTTTTGCACTGAATTAAGATTTCATTTATTTTTGCAATTTTTATAAAAGATTAATGTGAGTCCTTTATTTGAAAAAATGTTCTCGTATCTTTTGAAATTTTATCTGGAAGAAGTTGTCTACTCCAGTGCCTGTTTTCTCTTCTAAAAGAACTTGAGTGATAAATTTGGCCTGATTTTAAATCCCAGGAAAAATTTCTATTTCCATACTAATATCTCTACTTCTTATTATCTTGTAACAAATAGCTACAACTCAGTTTCATTTCTGCCTTCTCATTATGATAACTGTAATTTATAGCACTTGACTACGTCCAGCACGATATTATTCTTGCACTTTCTGGGGTGGTCAGCTGGGATTCTTTCTGGGAAGCCCACACCCCAGAGGTGGACACCACCATGCTTTGCCGTCCGCCATCACTGTCATGAACTTCAGAGATGGATTTTTTAGGTTGGAGAAATGACAGACTGGCTATCTAGCGTGATGAATGTTAGAAATGAGTTCTCGGAGGTGAGATGACAGCAGCTCGAGGTACATGGATTATGTAAAGATACTTGGAAAAGAGCCTGACCCTGTATGAATACAGCGCCTTGTCTCTCAGGGATGACACTGTGGGCTAAAGCCCCCGTGTCCCGTCTCCACTGTGAGCTGAAGGTCTCTGGTGTTGGAAGCCTGCTCTGAGGGTTGCAGAATCCTGCCTCTTACAGTTTTTCGCAGCTGAACTTTTTTGGGGTCTTGTCCTGCAAAGTGTTGATTGGAGAATCTGAAAGAGTAGAGAGCTGGTAGCCTCTCAAGCTGAAGGTAAAGGTTGTTTTGATTTTATTTTGTGCTTGCTTTCTAATGAAAATTTATTTAAAAAGTCAGAATTTGATCAAAGACTTGGTCTCCTTATTACCTGGTAAGGAGGTTATAGGGTGGTAGCTAACCCTTACACAACCCAGACCTCAGTGGCTCTCAGTATCGGCCACCATAAACCAAACGCCATGATGGACTGAACAGGTGTGGGCTGGGTGTTTCCAGGCTCCCCACATCTACAGTGCGCGTGGGCCGGGTGTTTCCGGGCTCCCCACGTCTGCAGCACGTGTGGGCCGGGTGTTTCCAGACTCCCCACATCTGCAGCGTGCGTGGGCCGGGTGTTTCCAGACTCCCCACATCTGCAGCACATGTGGGCCGGGTGTTTCCAGACTCCCCACATCTGCAGCACGTGTGGGCTGGGTGTTTCCAGGCTTCCCACATCTGCAGTGTGCATGGGCCGGGTGTTTCCAGACTCCCCACATCTGCAGTGCACGTGGGCTGGGTGTTTCCAGGCTCCCCACATCTGCAGCGCACGTGGGCTGGGTGTTTCCAGACTCCCCACATCTGCAGCACGCGTGGGCCAGGTGTTTCTGGGCTCCCCACATCTGCAGCGCGTGTGGGCCGGGTGTTTCCGGGCTCCTTGCATCACAGGTCTTAACTCTGCCTCACAGGGGTTTTGGAAACTGTTCCTTCACTTTGTGGGAATGGCTTTCGTTTCTCTGGTTCTATTTTAGGTGTTCGGTAATGTCGTACATCTTAAATCTTTTTTGAAAGGAGGTGGAGTATAAAAACCTAAATGAATACTGAAAATAATAGAGGATTCTTATTGGTTTCTCTGGGGCTGGGGTGGGCATGGCTTTTCTCTTTGCTTGTGGCTTATCTTCATGTGCCCCCTCAAGCTAATGAGACCCCAGCATCACCAAGAGGTGCACGCAGGGGTGGGGTGCAGGGATGGGGCCTGAGGCTCACTCCTGCCTGGTGTCGTGTTGGTGCCTCCTTCCAAGGCTGCAGCTAAAACCCCTTTGCCTGAATGGAGCCCCTCCCTCAGACTCCACAGGAAGAGTCAGTGCTAACTCAACAGTGCGTGTGCCCCTGGGTGTGGCAGACAGAGTTCTGGGGCCAGCGATCTGGAAAGAGGCACGTTCTGAATTCGTCTCGTTGCTTGTTCAAACATTGCACACTCGCATGTTTCTGGAACTCCAAAGTAAAACGAATGCAGGGAACTGGCCGACCCGCCACGTCGCCCCCCAGACACGGTCCCGTCCCTCCGACGTCCCGCTCAGCTCCAGCAGCCAGGAGCCCGCAGCCTAGAGAGTCAGTAGAAACTGCTGCTGCTCTGGCGGTTTCCTCACCCAGGTGCCCAGGCCAGCCTTCTGAAAGGCCTTGAACAGCTGCTGTTTCACAGACTGGTAGGTGTGCGCCCCCAGCTTGGCCTCACAGTACATGGAGGGCGTGTCTCCGGGGCTGGGTGTCCGTGTGCTCAGCTGCGGACAAGAAGGAGAAAGAGCCAATCAGACACCAGCAGAAAAGGAGCTTCTGCCAGGTGAGTTTCACATGCCAGGCATCAGCTCCTGGCCTTGGCCTTTTGCCTTTCTTTCTCCCACTATTACAGAGAGCAACTGTGACCAGGTCCTCTGGCAATTCCACAGGAAACCTAGTCATCAAGGAAACCCGCTTCATCCGAGGTGTGAATGATCAATGAGCGGAGAAACTTGACTGCTATTAAAAGTATGAACACTGTGTAGGGGCTCCAGGCAGGGTTGGGGACAGAGGGGGACAGTGGGAGCTAAAACAGCGTCACAGTGGGCAGGGAGCAGGCTGGTGAGAGTCATGTTGTCGGCCGAGCAGGAGGATGATGGAGCTGGGGCGTTTCCTCTGTTAGCTTTCTGAGGTGTGCCAGGCAAAGCTTTGCAGCAACACAAGACAGGGATCAAATGCAGCTCTGATCCCCCCACCATGGGGTGGGGAGGCCAGGAGGGAAGAGGATGGGGCTGTGGGGGAGCTCTGAATCCCACAGTGGGTCTTCCAGGGAGGCACTCACCAGGGGGTCACCTCGAGCACGTGCAAGAGGAGAGGGCCCTTTTGCTCAGCAGGACAGCATCGATGCTTCCCTGACCTTCCAAGTCTCCAGGAGAAGGGAGACCCGGGCAGTGCCCTTGAGTGGACAGGACAGAGGCTGAGAGCTGCAGGATGCTGGGCATCTCGGCCGAGCTCAGAGCTAATATGTGCAATTCTGAGTGTCCTCTAAGTTTATTTTAGGCATTAGTATACCTACCCTGCTCTACAGTTGACAAATCAGCAACACTATTTTTCCTGCTTGGAGTCATTGCTTGGATTAAAAAGTATGGAAAAATGAGAGAGGCATTTTTTATGTGTTGGCTGGTTTTTCTGTTATTTGTTGTTTTTGGTTACAGTCTATGCTTTGGAAATGCATACAGATATGGATTTTGATTTAAAATCCAGAAATATCGCTGTTATCCCTACTTGTGAAGGAGAAACTTGCTCCTAATTGTGGATGTGGTGGAAATGCTTGGGCTTTGGGGTTGGGAGAAATTCGAATCCTGAGATTCATTACCTGTGAAATTTTGGGGAAATTACACAATTTTTCCAAGTGTTGGTTTCCTGATGTCTAAACTGGGAATAGTATCGACTTCAAAAGTCCCCAAGAGCTGCTCCTGGGACACCCCAAATGAAGCAGATGGTGCCGTGCCGGCTACATCAGGGGTTCAGCAATGAGCTCCTTTCCTGCTTCTGCAGCTCCAGGCTGGTCTGGGGGCGGTGCCTGGGGTAGCAGGGTCTCAAGCCTACGGGGGAAACGCTGCTGGCCTGGGCAGCTGGGAAAAGGACACGTGACGGGCGCTGGGTTTTGTGTCCTGCATCTCCCTCCCGGCAGACCAAGTGTTGGCCTCTCCCGAGAGCTTGCTCAGGGCTGGAGCCAGGGTCTGGCTGGGCCCAGTTTCCCTCCAAGGATGGGTGCGACCTACCCTGCCATACAGCTGTGCCCACCGTGCAGACAGCATGTGCTTGCAGAGCCGGGACGGGCCCCCGCTGCTCCTCCGCCCAGTGGTGGCATTGATGATCTCCAGGTCTGCGCTGCCCACGACCCAGTTCACGCTGAAGGGGGGTGACTTCCCCGGCTGGCGCGCTTCGGCGTCACTCACGCCTGTCGGGGAGATGGGGAAAGGCGGGCGTTAATATTCCTGGCCTCACACGGGGCTCCCCCAAGGGCAGCTGCGGGGAAACGGAGCCTGTGTGTGAGCAGGAATGGTCCTCCGTTTTCATCCTCAGGAGTGGCCAGTTCACATGTCACCCGCAGGGTGGAGGCTGCAAATTGGGCAGGACCGTGGTGGCTGCCTCGGGTCCACGGCGTTGCTGCACCTGCATCAACCTTCTAATTGAAAAGATTTTAATAGTCTGGCGATAATAAAGCTCCGTCCAGATTCCCCCCCCCTTCTATAAATATTTGTTGAGTGAATGAATGGACAGAGCCACGTTGGAAGTGATCTGAGAGTGTGTTTATCGGGCACCTCTGCAGGCCCCGCTCTGCTGGAGGCAAAACACCGGGACTAGTAAGCAACACGCAGCTCCCTGGCCCCCTTGGGTTTACAGTTTAGCTGATGAGAAAAACAAAACAAAACGAAACAAAACAATAAAAACCAGGCAGAAATGAGTGTAGGATCAGTTGATCTGCAATGTGATCCCAGAACCGCACTGGCTACAGAGTGTGTGAGACTCAGTGCAAAGCGGAAATATGGGGCCTTTTGTTCGAAAGTTACGAAGAATTTTGAGATGACAGTGGGGGCATTAAACCAAGTGCGGGTTTGTCTAAGCTCGGGTGCCTGTGTGAGCTGCAGGGCTGCACGCCCACAATGCTGGTCCTGTCCAGAGATAGCCGGCATCTTCAGGGAAGCCCTCATTTCGAAAGTGTTGCCTCTTGTGTGCTTGGACTTCTAACCTGGACCACACAGTCCTTGTAGCCCGGCTCACACTGCAGAAGGTGGATGAGGAGGTCTCCACTCTGGGGTGGCATCTGCTTTGCAGCTGGGGGTGGTGCACTTTCTGGCTTCCAACTGTGGCCCCAGCCCTAACTCCTTGAGGTGCTCCTGTGCTGATTAGGGCTTCTGGACATGCTGCCACGAGATGTTTGGAAATGCCAGGGGGCACCTGCCGAGACCCTGCCCTGTGACAGCCTGAGGATTCCAACACAGGAGATTCGGGTGCAGCTGAGCCCCCCCACTTCATTGTCTCTTTCAGTCCCTTCTGAAGGCTGCATTTGACAATGTGACCCTCGGGGTGGGGAAGGCATCAGAGGAATACAGGCTGTGGGAGGCCAGAGGCAGCACCCCGGGGACAAAGCCCGATGCTTCCCATGCCCAGGGCTTCCTCATGGACCCAGCATAGTCGACATGGCCCTCAGACGTCCATGGGCGGTGGGGGGAGTCACGTGCTGTTTGGCCCTGTCTCTGCTCAGAGTCTCATAGGAAGACGCATGGTCCACACAAAAGTGAGTCGGCAGGGAGTCCAGGCTCCCGCTCACAGCAGTGGCGTTGAGATGCTTGGTCTATATAACCCAAGATCCCTTTTCCCATTGGTGCCTCCTGAATCTCCCACCTCCCGCGGCACCTGCAGGGCTTGTCCCCGACGCGTTCCCCAAGCCCTGCTGGCCGGGTGTCTCCCCCTCATTCATGCCTCCTCACAGGTCAGCTCTGCCTCTCCAGCCCTTCCTGCCTTCCTGGGCTGCTGTCCTGTGGTGCTCGGAGGGGAGCGGGGCCCCTGAGTTCTCGGGGGCCTGTCATGCATCACGTGAGATAGCGGCGCCTGCAGAGAAGAACTTTGTGTCTTGGCCAGGGCATTGCATACAGGCCACCCAAGTGCCTGCTCAGGTCCCTGGGAAGCCACTGGCTATTGGTGGAGAGGCCCAGGTGTCAGCCTTGGTCTGAGAGCAAAGACCTGGTGGGCTGAGCTGGTGTGAGTGGGTTCTGGCCGTAGCAGACTGCTGGGAGGAAGCTGTCCCCACATCACGTGGTAGCACAGCTCACAACACCTTCCTGCAAGCAGGCTTCATTTAAATTTGGGGAAGACCCACTCACTACAGAGTTGCACAGCCACAGACCCCAGATCCTCTGCTGCTCCCAGCTTCATCCACGAACCTGAGCTCTGTGGACAGACCGAGCACGTGGCCCATTTGCCACCTAATTCGAAAGTCACCTGGCGAGCTTCTGCTGGCCACGGACAGGCGATGTGGGACACCCAAGCGAATCCCGTTCATGTCAGCTCTTCCTTTCTCCTTCAAGTGATTCATGGTGGCAGCTGCCACCCCGAGAGCCGGGAGGGACAATCTGGCCCATTGGCCGCTGTGGCTGTCCTACTAGGCAGGGGCCGCCTGGGCAGGAGGAGCCAGCCACCAAGGCCAGGGATGACCGGGCACCGGGAGAGGCAGTCACCACCCTGATCTGTGCGCACTGGGCAGCCTCCCCTCCTCCTCCCGCTCCCGTCCTTCTGGTCTCCATGACCATCCGGGCCAACCACTGAGGTGCGAAGCTGCAAAGTCTGAACTCAGAGGAAAGCCTTGGGAGCCTGAGGTCTACACAGGACCTCCTGGTTCCTTGTCAGGATGCCCTGGCTCTGGCCTGTGCCTCTCCCCCTTCTCTTTGTGGAGGATGATGTGGGCAAGTTGCTGCTGGCCCTTGGCCAGCTGCTGTCTGATAGGGCTTCCTCCCAACGCTCCTGGCTGCCAGGCATGACGAGGCCCAAACACCACCGGGAAGGCAGCTGTGAGGACGTGGGTGTGAACCCAGCACGTGCACTGCTTCACACATGGGGGACAGAAGGAAGGAGCTGGCGGGGCAGCGAGGGAGGCACTGGCGGGTAGGCTGCAGGGTCCAACCTTGCCCGGGGGTTTCTCCTCACCGGGGTGTGGTCCCATGTGTCCATGTGTGCACAGGGAGGACAGCGTCTGCTGTAAACACCTCAGCTCACCTGTGATGATGTGAATCACACTGCAAATCATTCAATTCTAACTACAACAGCCCCACAGGCTACTATTTAACATAGAAAGTGGTGAAAACCCAGGAGCAATCTTCAATATCCGAGTCTGTCCATGACCCCGGAGGTGCAAAACGCACCCCAGGGGTCTCTCCCACTGAGCAGGAACCAGGTGGCTGGAGTTCCAGGCGGTTTGAGCTCTGTGGCCCGAGGTCATCCTCCACTTACCACTCTGTGACAGGTGACTTCTCTGCTTCACGAGGTGATGTGAAGATCAAACCAGGCAAATGAGAGCACTTTTGGAGCACCCAGGCTGTGAATGCTGCTGTTTTCATCTGAAGGAGGATTTGAAGGCCGGCTGCAGTTTGTTTCATGCTCTCCAAGTCACACAGATCAAACATGTTTCTAGTTAGATCACAGGGAACGTTTCCAACTTAGTTACAATCACCTAATTGTGTCCAGGGAATGGAAGAACCGACCAACAAGCAAAGTTCAGTTCCTTGTTCCTTTCACGGAAAACACATTCTGTTCCCTTTATTTGTCCTCTGCAGGGGACAGGACCATGTGCTTACGCTTTGAGCTTCTAGGGAAGGGTCTGCTCCCCTCTGTGTTCTGCTGGCGAGAGAAAAACTTCCCAAGGCAGCCTGGAAGAATAGCAGTCCTTTTTTTCCTTCTACCTTCTTGTCTTTTTTTTTTAAAATAAACCTTTCATAGAGAGAGAGTGTTGGGATGTTTCCTGAATACTCATACGGACAGTAGTTTCTGACATCGCTGTAACTAACATCTGCAGCTGATCACGCCCATGGAGTGGGAACCATAGCCCAGATCCCTCAAGTCTAATGTGCAGAGAGACACGGAGCGGGAACCATGGCCCAGATCCCTGGAGTCTAATGTGCAGAGAGACAGATGCTCACGGATGCTCGTGTCAGTCTCACTGTTAGGTTTGCATTTAATGACTCTTTCTGTGGGACAGATCCCTCATGGTGAGAGGAAGTGCAGTCAGGAGCGGGCTGCTTGCTCTGAGGAACCAGAAGTTTCCTTCTCCAGTGCGGCCAGCAGCCAGGCCCTCTTCCCACGCTGGGGCCCAGCCCTCCCGCAGCAGGTGCCCAGGCTCCAGGAAGGCCATCTCCTCCTCACCGACATGGAAGGACCATGGCCTCATGTGCGCTTTCACTCTCTTTCCATTTCCCCGCGGCCCAAATCACCCTCACGGAGGTAACTCCCCATCCTGGGATGTCTCCTGAGGACACTACAGCATTGGGACATCAGGTCACTCCAGGCTCTTCCTTTCTTTGTTTTATTTATTTTACCCTGGGGGAGCCACTTGGTTTCTCAGGAGCCTTCTGCTCATACATGAATGATCTCACTCATGGTGCACTGATTTTATAATTTTCCACCAATTTCCCAGGTGCTTTATGAAGACATGCAGAGTCTTCTGGGAGCTGGTCCAGTTGCTCGCTCACGGCGTTCCTGTCGAGCACCTTCCTGGCCGTGGAGAAGTGGGTTTCGAAAGGGTTGAAGGGTGTTAGGGCTAAACTTTAACTCAGCTGGATTGCATTGCTAGTGGTAGTTGTGGATAGAGCCAGACAAGGTGAAGACACATGTGCTCAGGCCTAGAAATGAAAGCCTGGCTTGTGTTTAACTCCTGTGGCTGGAAATGTGAAAATGCATTAACTCCTGGCTCATTCCTCCTGAAGTGGGCATCAGCTGATTGAAGATGGAACTCGAGTCCCAAGGACAGAGGACGTCTGCAGCTGCGGGGGCACCTACTCAGGCCTGTCCCACCCTGTTCCTCAAGATAACACAGCAGCACATACCTAGTGACCCAGTCCACCCAAAACACATGGTGCTACCTCCTTTCCCCAGAACACATGGCACTACCTCCTTTCCCCAGAACACGTGGCGCTACCTCCTTTCCCCAGAACATGTGGTGCTACCTCCTTTCCCCAGAACACGTGGCACTACCTCCTTTCCCCAGAACACGTGGCGCTACCTCCTTTCCCCAGAACACGTGGCGCTACCTCCCTTCCCCAGTTCACAGCATGAAATGTCTCCTGGAGGGGATTCAGGGAATCTCCAGCAGTGAAAGGTGCCAACAGACCTGTGGCAATTGAGGGACGGAGCCTGTGTCATCTGCACTCAGAAAACATGAGCATCAGCAGCTGAGCTCCGAGGAGAAACACGTCCTCCCAAGAAATTGCACGCAGATACCCCAGTGCTGTGGACAAACACGTACACGTGCTTGCACAGGGGTCCCGCGCTTCTCACTCTGCAGGCCGCCCTGTGAGGCCAAAATTCCTGTGAACCTCTGGCATCCAGAAGCTACAACAAATCCAAATTAACCTTATGGAACACTTCTGTGATGCACCTCCTGCCTTCGGTGAATGGCAACACAGGAACAGTACTAGGCACCTCCTGCCTTCAGTGAATGGCAACACAGGAACAATGCTGGGCACCTCCTGCCTTCGGTGAACGGCAACACAGGAACAATGCTGGGCACCTCCTGCCTTCGGTGAATGGCAACACAGGAACAATGCTGGGCACCTCCTGCCTTCGGTGAACGGCAACACAGGAACAATGCTGGGCACCTCCTGCCTTCGGTGAATGGCAACACAGGAACAATGCTGGGCACCTCCTGCCTTCGGTGAATGGCAACACAGGAACAGTACTGTGTATTCTAATGTGGTTTCCACATGCACAGAAAATTGTACTTTTGTAGGCTGTATTTGTTTTAGGTGATTGCTGGAACACACTGCTGCACATGTGGTGGTGTAAAAGAGCAGAAATCTGTCCTCTCGTAGCTCTGGAGGCTGGAAGTCTGAAGGTGCGGGCAGGGCTGTACCTCCTCCAGAGGCTCTGGAGAGACCCCTCCTTGACTCTCCCAGCCTCTGCTCAATCCCAGGCTCCCTGGCTTGTGGTGGCTTCATTCCTGTCTCTGCCTGCATCTTCACCGGCTTCTCTGCATGTGCCATATCTCCCCTGCCTCCCTCTTCTAAGGACAGAGGTGGCTGCAGGCAGGACCCACTGAGATAATTCAGATCATCTTCCATCTCATGATCCTTAGTTTACTCACATCTGCAAAGACCCCTTTTTTCAGACAAGGTAATTTACAGGTCAGGGATTAGGACTTGGCATTGGTGGGGGCCGTTATCCAGCCCACTGGGAGTGAACTTTGGGACTGGTCTAAGTACAGAGTGAGCAGCGCTTTTCCCGGAGGAGGGGTAGCCCCACGCTCTGGGCCCCACACTCCACAGAACAGGGGCTTGCACGCTCTGGGCCCCACACTTTGCAGAATGGGGGTTTGCACGCTCTGGGCCCCACACTGCATAGAAAAGGGGTTTGCAGGTGGCAGCTCATGGGCTACTTCTCCCCGCATCTGTTTCTTTCCCTCTGGACCTTCTGTGTGTGATGAGGACCAGCAGGGCTCACGGTCCAGGAGGGTGGGGGGCCGGGGTTGCCCAGAGAGCAGTTCTGTGCCACTGGCTGGGTGTGCAGAGCGACCTGGGGATGCACGGGGCGCCCGGCACGTGCACCTGCTGAGTGAGGGTGGCCTCCGTCGGGTAGGACCTTGGATTTGAAAATCTATGTAGGAAGCCCAAGGAAGGGTGAGGAAAAAAGGTGTCCCTGAAACACTGTGTAGCCTGGTGGTGAGCAGGGTCGGGCCGCACATTTTTTTAGTAATTGCTCCCAAGCGGCCTTGGGAATAACGCCCTTGCTACCTGAGCAGCTTCTCCCTGAGCCGTCTGTAATGGAACCACGCTCACAGACGCTTGTTAGACCTGGTACGTAACTCAGGGATGTGTTGGCATTTATTAATTTGTAAATATACCATGCAGCATATGGGCCATTCATCTTTGATAACATTTTTTAGGGAGCTGTCTTATTTCAGAGTAAATCTGTATAGGAATAAGCTGGTCTCCTGGAGCCTTTGACATTAATATTCTGCCAGGCTGTCTGGTATACAGAGATCGGCATGATGAGATTGTGTGACCTTTTTGCTAAACGCACACAATCGTGTTAAGAGTGGGCTCTGGCAGCAGAGCAAAGCTGGACTCACTTCTGTGACATACTGGCAGTGTGGCCTCCAACAAGTTAATTAACCACTCCTACCAGCACCGCTTCAGCTACCACCACAACCACTACTGTTACGTCATCATTACTAGGACCAGTGGGGGTGAATCCACAATTCATCTGTGAAAGTGAGTTTTACTGTGGCTCGTGGAGCTATAAAAAGATGCCTGACTTGAAGAAAATCCTTATTTACCTTTTTAAAAAGGCATTATGTAAGTGAGACATTACAGCCTTTCTTCAGATAGTGAGCCTACTATATTTACAATGTAACTCACTTTCCCAAAATTAAATTTACACAAGACATTTCAGGAGTATAATTTTTACATGCAGTGAGGCAAGTCTGTGTCACTGGGTAGCACTGCATTGAATTTTGCAGAGTGAATGAAATAGCATGCCATCTGGGCCTGCACAGATTCATAGAGCTAAAGGAATCAGAGAGATCTCCTGAGTTTTCTATATGGCCAGACACGCTGTGGGGTCTTTCTCTCTCTCACGCACACCCACACACCCTTAATGGAAATAGGGCTGGTAAATTTAATGTGGACTTATGGATTTTGGGTAACTAACTTCTAAGGCTGTATTAATGCCGTTTTATTCATTATCATTGATATGAATGTCTTTATAATTGCCAGTAATTTTATAGCTGCTGTCTTGCTTTGATACAGCGCATTCCATAAGAAACATAAAATGTACTATGGAGGCTGGAGGTGGTGGGGTTAACTGAGGATGGACAGCTGGTTCTTTCTGCTGTGAGACAGTCCTAAAAACTTCTGTGGGTTCGGCCTGGCGTGGTGGCTCACGCCTGTAATCCAGCACTTTGGGAGGCCAAGGCGGGTGGGTCATGAGCCATGACCATCCTGGCTAACACGGTGAAACCCCGTCTCTATTAAAAATACAAAAAAAAATTAGCTGGCGTGGTGGCGGGTGCCTGTAGTCCCAGCTACTTGGGAGGCTGAGGCAGGAGAATGGCATGAACCCGGGAGGCAGAGGTTGCAGTGAGCCGAGATCGCGCCACTGCACTCCAGCCTGGGCGACAGAGCGAGACTCCATCTCAAAAGAAAAAAAATTCTGTGGGTTCCTGCAAGCCGGAAGGGAATATGAATGTTGAAAACACAGAGGCCATGGTGGCTTTTCCTCGCCTTCCCTCATGTGACTGGTTTGAGGTGGAGGTGTTGAGGGTGGAAGGCAGGCGTCTGCAGGGCGTGGAATGGGCCATGCTGGCTGCACTGTCTGTGAATGTCCCGGGTGCGAGTTCTGTTGGGACGGCAGTGATGTCCGGGGATGCCAAGGCCTGGGCGGTGTCCTCTCAGGAGGGTTTGTGCCTCCACTGATCTCTAGGAACTTTATTCCTAAGAGACCGCCGAGGAGTCGCGAGGATGGACGACTGCTCAGGTTCCTCCGAGTTTAAAGTGCAGAGGCTCATAGGAGGCTTCAGAAGATGTGAAATTTCCATGGCAGAGGAAAGAATCTGCATTTTTCATTTTTCAGCCTGATAATGACATGACTTTTGGCTTCTGTAAGGATTGTCATTATTTCAAAAGATATGGGACAAAGGGACTTTGGGGGAATGGGGTCTTTTGCTGTTCCAAATTATGTATTTTTGTGCCTTAGTACTCAAAATGTAGTAATATGCCAGGTTTCAAACTGGATAAAAGTGTGGCTGGTTTTCATTGCTCTTCAGTCCGCATTACTCATTTGAGACTGTTTTTCTTAAGCCCAAATAACACATTGAGTGTTTCCTGGAGAGTGAGTCCACCAGAGTTAGACTCTGTCAGTGTTTGTCTGCAAACGCTGTCTCACCTTCGTTTTTGAAGGATACTTTTTCTTGATATCAGATCGTAAGTTGAGATTGTTTTTCTATTGGCATTTTAAAGATGCCATTTCATTGTTTTTTTGTCTTCTGAGAATCAGTTACCAGTCTGATTTAGCTCCTTTGAAGTGAGTTTGTCTTTCATTTCCTGACTGCTTTTAAGATTTTTTTGGTCTCTGTTTTTCAGCAATTTAACCACTGAGATGAGAATTAAAAAAAATTATTCTTGGAGTATAATGTGCTTTTCAGATCTGCATTTGGATGCTTTTTGTTGTCTTGGAAAATTCTTAGTTATGATCTCTTTAAATATCTCTCCTGTTCCATTACTTTTTCTTTCTTTTTCTGGAACTCTTATTACATGCATTCAGACTTTCCTGCTCTCTTTGCTCTCTCTTGTACTTTCTGTGTGTGATGGTTCATTTTATATGTCCCCTTGGCTAGGCTATAGCACCCAACTAGATTAACTGCGAGATTAACCAGCAGTCCCAGGTATTGCTGGGAAGGCACATTCAATGCGATTAACATTTAACTCATTAGACTTTGAATAGAGCAGGTTATGCTCTGCAACATGGCTGTGCCTCGTCCAATCTGCCGAAGGCCTGAAGAGCAAAGACGCAGGTTCTGTGAAGAGAAATAAATTCTGCCTCCACACGGCCTGTGGACTCTAGACGTGCCACTTCCGCTACTGCTGAAACTCCCAGCTTGCCGGCCTGCCCTTGCCACTTCCACTCCTGCTGAAACTTCCAGCTTGCCGGCCTGCCCTTGCCACTTCCGCTGCTGCTGAAACTTCCAGCTTGCCGGCCTGCCCTTGCCACTTCCGCTCCTGCTGAAACTTCCAGCTTGCCGGCCTGCCCTTGCCACTTCCACTCCTGCTGAAACTCCCAGCTTGGCGGCCTGCCCTGTGCATTTTAGACTTGCCAGCCTACACGATTGCATGAGCCGATTCCTTAAAATAAATATCTATCAATCTCTATCTATCTATCATCTATCATCTGTCTATCATCTATTATCTATCATCTATCTATTATCTATTATCTATCTATCCATTTATCTGTCTATCAATCAATCATCTATCTATTCATCCATCCTCCATACATCGTTTCTGCCTTCTGTGCTGCATTCTGGATGTTTTCTTCAGAACTGTGCTCCCATTTATTCTCTCTTGTGCTGTGTTTATTTGGTATTAAACCATCCTCTGTTAAACAAATTATTTTATTTTCTGTATTTCTGAAATTCCTATTTGGTTCTGTTTTTTTCTGAGCTTTCATCTCTCCCTCTAAGTGTTCCATCTTGCTTTAGGAAATGTCCTTTCTCCTGAGCATGGTCATATTAGGGTCTGTGTCTGAAACTCCAACTGGAGCGTCTGTCTTGCTGCCTGTTGTTTCTTCTGGATTTGGGTTTTATCTCCTGTGTCTGCTTATTTTTTGTGTGTGGCAATATTCTATTTATAATTTTTCTTTAGAGCTATTTTGATCTAACGAGTAAGAGGACCATTTTAATTTAAATCAGGAGTGGAGACCATTTCAAGCTGTAAACACTGTAAGGGGCTGTTTGCCTTGAGCCCACCTTGGCCCTGGGAGGCAGGCCCACCCACCCCCTTAGTCTCCCGTGGGTGCTGAAGCACCTCTCAGCCCTTCAGCTTCTCAGGGACTCTTACGGGAAGATCTCCCCTCCCATCCCTGTCCTTCCCCAGGTCCTGGCCTGGCAACTCTTCCCTCTCCTGTTCACTCTTTGGTGCCTCCAAGGAGAATTGCAGGTGCCCCTGCCAACATCTCCCGCCGTCCTCAGGGTTTGCGGTGCAGTCCCATGGGGAGTGGGATTCTCCAGCTTTACAGAACCTTCAGGGAACCATCATTCAATATCTGTCAATGCTGTACACAGTTTTTTTTTTTTTTTTTTTTTAAGGTAAGGGTCTTTAGTCCCTTGTTAAGTTTTATGACTGGCAAACATTTCTCTCTCAGAATGGCAGAGTTTCGCGTGCCTGGGTAGGAGAGCACATCTAGGCAGAGATGACGTTGAAAGGTTTTCATGCCAGAGAAACCTCAGAGTTTTGACTCCAGGGGTGCGGCTGTGAGCAGTGAGGGATGTCCATGGAGAGGCTGATCCCAGTTCAGAAGAAGCGGGATGGTGCTATCAGCCTGAGGCTTCTGAATCCTTGGAGAGGCTGATCCTGGTTCAGAAGAAGAGGGATGGTGCTATCAGCCCCAGGCTTCTGAATCCTTGGAGAGGCTGATCCTGGTTCAGAAGAAGAGGGATGGTGCTATCAGCCCCAGGCTTCTGAATCCTTGGAGAGGCTGATCCTGGTTCAGAAGAAGAGGGATGGTGCTCTTAGCGTGAGGCTTCTGAAGGAGGTACGGCTTACTGCAGCAGGGCGAGGCTTTCTAGCCCCTGAGCCAGCAAAGCACAGGGGGGAGAGTCTGGCATCCTAAGATGATGGCGGGAGCCAGTTGGCTTTTATGGCACCGTCCTAGTCTGCGCTTTTCCCGTTAGCCTTGCGACCACCTTCGTAACCCCACCGAATCGAGGCCCATGTGATTGTTTCAGGTCTGGGAACCAAACAGCAGCCTGAAACCAGCTCGAATCTTCCCTTGGTGAGAAGGGAGAGGAAGCCTGCTGCAGCCTTTCCAGAGCGCCTCTCTCTCCCGCCCGCTTACCTCACACTCTCAGCCCAACCCTGCCGGTTTCCCAAAACCCTGTGGGAGCCCTTCTCCCAGCTCCATTCCGTCATTCCTCTAGGACTCTGCGCAGTGTCACTGCCACACCGAGAGTGCTCCTGACCCTTTTATTAGGGCTGAGGGTCACTTTTTAATCCTTCTTTTGTCTTGTTTTTTTTTTTTTGACAAAGCACTTATATTTTGTTTGTCCGTCTCCCCTACTGGAATGCAATCACCCTGAGGTATGGATTTTTGACTGTTTTGTTCAGTGCTCTATTCTTAGTGTAGGATTGTGCCTGGCACTTTGTAAATCATCAATACACATTTGCTGAATGATTAAGCAAATGCCTGAATTATGCTGATCAATTTCTTGATGTTGGATACATTTAATGTATTGACAATGGAAGTATTTTCCTGGAGTTAATGATACAATTCTCAGGAGCAATGTAATTAAGTTCGTTGCTTAAATTCTACTGGGAAACAATTCCTTAACATCATGGTGGAAATTAAATGAAAATTAATTATTATACAAAATATTTTTAAAAGGATTCTCCAGAAAATGAAAACAAGGTTTTTCAATAATTTTAAATGTATCATAAGCTATGTGCCATCTAATTTGCCTAGAAAGTTCTGTGCTAATCTATAAAAATGTCTTATTAAATAGTTCTTTGTTGAATTTAACTTTTTTAGTTTTCATGAAAAGAGATATTAGGATTTCTTTTCTTTTTTTTTTTTTTTTTTTTTTTTTGTAGACATGGGGTCTGGCTATGTTGGCCAGGCTGGTCTCAAACTCCTGGCCTCAAGTGATCCTCCCACCTCAGCCTTCCAAAGTGCTCGGATTACAGGCATGAGCCATCACGCTTAGCTAAGACTGCTTTTTAGATTATTCTAGCAAGATTTATAATTTTTTCCACCAAAAATTCCTGCAAGGGCACAGGATAAATTCCTAGCTCTAGTGACTGTAAGAAACAGCAGGCTGCTAAAATATTTTTGTAATGCTTATGTGTTTATTACTAAACATTTGTAAAAATTTTGTAGGTTACTCCAAAATAGACCTCTGTTTTAATGTAAAAGTAATATTGCAAATCACTTACCATCTGGATAAAATATTTGCTACTGCTTCACTATGTTATTTTGCAAAATACTCTTAATTATCATTAATTTCAGAAATTTCTCCTGAATTAAAGAGGCCTGATACTCCATAGAAGTTTCCTCAACTTAGTGTGACAACATTTTGAAAATCTGGACTCATAAAAAAATATGGACATAAATGGCAACAGAGAGAGACTTTGAATGCCAAAAATAGGTGGCATTGGGAAAATTCATAAGCTATTAGTTTTGGTACACATTTCAGTACGTATCTAACTTCACATTTCAGTTCATATGTAACTTCTTTCTGACAAATGGTGTTGCTGTGAAACACGGATGCCTGAAAGGGCTTCGGATGCCCCAGCTGGCCCTTTTCACACTCCAGGAAAGTGTGTGCTGTGAAGGAAGACAGCCCGTGTTCTCCTCTATTTTATCACCAGCACTGCAATGTTCATCACACAAACATAAACCAAGAGTCTTAAACAAGTCATGGTTCAAACAATCAATTCTCTGGGTCCATCTCTCAGATTTCATGTTCATTGCCAAGACCTTGAGGTGGGCTGTAAAAATAATCACAGTTTTATCTTCAGTGTGGACTAAGAAATTAATCATTGACAACATATCTGTTTAATATGCCATTAACACAAACAGCGAATTTATCCTACCCAGATTTTTTTCCCTTTTTTTTTTTTTTTTCCTTGATGAAGAGAAATAAAAATTTAGCCTTGATGTTGAAAGCTCAGAGAAGCATATATCCTCAGTGTGGTGGAACAGCCTGTCAAAGTGGCTATTTCATCTCACTTTTTCCTAAAAGGATGATTATTCAAAGCATAGATTTTTATTAATTACTATCCCCATCATTTTGTTCATCTTACTGAATTCACTGAGAAGGACCAAGGGCAAACTCCTTTAGGCTATCTGTACTCAGGAAATAATGCAACTTTTGCTGAAGGATTCAGGGTTTGAGACAGCCTCGAAATGGGCTTCTGGTCCTGAAGTTTTGCCACAGGTTTAGACTGGAAAGTGCAGAATTTTTCAAGTATATCCTTCAAGAACATTACTATGCATCCCATGACTGTGTGCGTAAGGGTATCTTTTTCAGCTTGGTTGCTTCTTTTTAACTCAGAGCTGATTTAGCCATATCTAAATAGCTGGGCCTCGTTCTGCTAATACATAATCTTCATCTTCTAAGGCAATTCTGAAAACTGACCTTGAGGGAAGCTTCAAGCAAACTTCATTTGCTTATTTGAGGGTATTATTATCCCTGTGCAAGATCTCTTTCTTTTGGTGCAAGAAATTCTGATGATTTCTTTTCAAAATTTGCATGATTAGTTTTTAAATGTCCATCAAGAACAATGCAGGGACAGCTTAGGCGTTGCATGCAGGCAAGGTACCAAGATTTAGGCTCATTTGCGTCTCCAAAATAATGAAAACCAGATTCCTAATAAGCATGTAAATGGAGGCTGAAATATTTAGTCAGGCTGCACTGGCTGTGGTGTGGCAGGTGCCACCTGGGATCAGGAGTAGGCAGGTGCCACCTGGGATCGGAAGCAGACAGGTGTCTCTCGGGCTTGGCTATTATCTGTGCTACTCAGTGATGTCAGGTGGATCTGAATTTCTCTAATTGTGTTTTCTAAAATTCACTGTGTTCACACTTAGGATTAGAAATTCCTGTTTTTATTTATGTTGACATGTTCCCAGATGGACACGATTGAAAATCAGCACTGGGAGACTGGCTGCTGAGGGTAACATGCCAGTGCCCAGGGAGGGCAAAACCTGCTCCGTTGATGGTGGCTTGGGGAGGACGCGGTTGCATTTGTACTCTGTATTTCCTTGTGCTGCGCAAGCTTAAATAAGCCCTTCAGTAGGTGCTGGACACAGAACGGGGATGGCCTAAGGAAAACACGCAGAAAAAGAGCGCAGGGGCCACTCGCCAAACAGGTGAAAATCCTCTCCTTGCTGGGGCAGAGGTTTTCTCCGTTTCCCCCACATATCTGCCTGATTCTGCCACAGGCAGGCCCTTCAGAGAGCTCTCCCACTCCAGCAAGGGAGGCTGACTCAAAGACCTGGTGTTCTGCAGGCCCCAGCATGAGGCTGGCAGTGATTAGGAAACCCACCCCCCGCTTCCCGTTGTTCCTGTGAAAGGCCAGGAGTCGCCTCCTGTCAGTGTGTCTTTCACAAAACCCTCCCGAGACCACTTCCTGGTCTTTCTAGGGCACCTCATAGCTGCCAAGGGACTCTTCATCCTTGCAACTGACTGTGTGCCAGGCAGCCCGGGCAGGCCCCAGGTAACGTGGGGAAGTGGAGGCTTGGGGAGGCTCGGGTCTCTGAGGACATCTGGGCTGTGGGGAATCCTGGTGTGGAGCTGGCCCAGTACTCGCGGAGTCACCTTGCAGCCTCTGAAGGGTGTGGAGGGACCGGGGCCCTGGGTCCCAAAGACTCGCTCTGGCCACGTGACCTTGGTGCCCCCCCCCCCCCCCCCGGCCACCTGGCTTTTCCTCAGCATCGCCTCCTGTGGGTGGCCAGGTGGGCAGGTGGGGCCTCTTGGGTGAGCCCAGCACCAGCGATTCTGTTTTCAGAGCTCCTTCAGACACCGCTGTGAAAACAGCACCATCACACATTCGCGAATTCACATCAGGACCTGGTCTATTGCTATATGCAGAGAGATGCTGAAACCTTTCATCATTTTTTCTTTTTAAAATTGTAGGACTTTGCCCATTAAATCCTAAATTGCCACTAGCCAACATGGGTGCAGTCTGCGAGGGATGGCACCGCCGGGCACACCTGCGTCTGGCCTGGTGGTGGGAAGGAGGTGGAGGGCCCCCGGGACGGGGGTTCTTACCGCTGAGGAGAGGCCGGTTGTGCCGGTAGGAGGCGGGCAGCTGGCCGACACCCTCCATGCGGTGGCTCATGACGCGTGCGAGGTGGCCCGTGTGGTGCAGGCTGCCCACCACGATGCTCTGCAGGTACACGGGCTCCACGAAGTGGGACAGGAGCGCGCCCTGCAGCCCCAGGACGTTCCACCTGTGGGAAGAGCCGGCAGTCAGCGGAGCCCCACCCGGGAGCTCAGGGAGCCCAGTCCTCTCTGCCCGTCTGCGGCCTGGTCCTGAGGACCTCTCAGTCTTCCCATCGTGTGGACCTGGGGGGGCTCCCCGGGAGTGCCCCAGACTCAACCCAGCCATCACGGGGGCTCTGGGGACACTGTTGCCTGGGACTGGGCTCCACAGGCCCCTGTGTGCTAACAAATGCTGCTCTCTTTTCTGAAAATGAGTCGTTAGAGTGGAAGCTGTTATGTTGTCTGTGGGACTTAGAATTAGATTTTCGAAAAAGATACTCTGTCCCAAAAGTGAATCTGAATTTTTCTTTATATTAGCTGGAAAATATTATAAATGAAATTTGTTTATTTTAGTTGAGGGAAAAATACTTTGTACTCCCTTTGTCCTTAGCAGTCAAAATGACCTATTGTGTTGAAATTACGTTAACTAATGACCTTGTTTTGGTCTGGACATGATTTTGGTTTCAGAAGCCCAGATTGGAGATGAACAACAAGGCCATTTTGTTTGAAATGAATATAGCTCTGGGTGAATGTTTTTGCTTCCTCAAGCAAAAATGCCAAGAGCACTGACATTTTTTCCCCTTAAATTTGGGTGGCAAGAGGTTCCATGTGTGTGTTTTTCGAAGCAACATTCTATGGTTTCCACTCTAAATAATGTGCTTAAAATCCTACCTCCTTCAGCAGTGAGCGTTATGTAGCTAATTTCTTACATCATTGTTCTTTTCATTAATTAACATTTCTCCACTGTTAGAGCAATTACTGCCGTCCCCGCATGCAGCGTCTCTTTTCATGATTAATAAGGAGTCATTACATTTCCCTTCCTGAAGCAGTCAATTAACACAGAATTCTTTCCATTAATTACCGAATCTACCTGGAGAGTAATCTTCTCCGAGAACCTGTGACACCAGTTGCTTTAAAAAGTTCTCTTTAAATTTTATTCCCAAAACTCAAGCAATTTAGCCAGCGATATTAATTTGCCTCAGAAGCATCTCCGTGAATGAGAAACATCTTTTAATCTCATGCAAGAAAAGGCAGCCATCTGGCTGGTGGGGGTTTCGGGGAGCCGCTCTCCCTGTCTCCCTCTGCAAATGCAGGTCATTAAAGTAATGTGCTCATCTACATAAAACTCAAATGGAATATAAAAGGTAATATTTATATACAAACAATTTAGTCCTGCAATTTAAACAGTCATTGGTTTTATGAAACATTTACTTCAGTCTATCAGATTTGCATAACTTCATTTAAAAAAATATTGTGGTCATTTCTACAAGTCACGGTGCTTCTCCCAGAAAGCATGAGAAGGGCTGACCACTAGATGCGCGAGTTTCTACCAGAGGGGCGAGGTCGGGTGCTCTGAAGGGTAGGATGAGACGGAGGCCACAGAGCGCCTGTCACTGAGGGCCCTTCATTCCGCAGAGTGTCTGCCTGGATCTCGGATGGTCGGAGGCCACACAGCGCCTGTCACCGAGGACCTTCATTCCACAGAGTGTCTGCCTGGATCTCAGATGGTCGGAGGCCACACAGCGCCTGTCATGAGGACCTTCATTCCACAGCGTGTCTGCCTGGATCTCAGATGGTCGGAGGCCACACAGCACCTGTCATGAGGACCTTCATTCCACAGTGTGTCTGCCTAGATCTTGGACGGTCAGAGGTCACAGAGCACCTGTCACCGAGGACCTTCATTCCACAGATTCCACAGCGTGTCTCCCTGGATCTTGGATGGTGGCTCTTCAGAGTCAATCTTTTCCTTGATGTTCACTGATAAGTCAGAGAATGGCAACAAATCCTGGGAAAGGAGATTTTTTGTAACAGAGCTTTTCCTTCAGGGAACAATGAGCAGTGTTTTCTGTTGTTTTTTTTTTTTAAATAGAGACATGGTTTTGCCATATTGCCCAGGTTGGTCTTGAACTCCTGGGTTCAAGCGATCCTCCCACCTCAGCCTCCCTAAGTGCTGGGATTACAAGTGCGAGCCACTGCACCCGGTCTTTGTGTGTGTGTTTTTTTTAGACAGAGTCTCACTCTGTCACCCAGGCTGGAGTATGGTGGTGCAAGTGGTGCAACCATAGCTCGCCGCAGCCTAATTATTTTGTATTTTTTCATAGAGGCAGAGTCTTGCTATGATGCCCAGGCTGGTCTCGAACTCCTGGGCTCAAGCCATCCACCAACCTTGGCCTCCCACAGTGCTGGGACCACAGGCGTGAGTCACCACGTCCAGCCAATGCTGACATTTTTGAGGAGCAGTTGAGGGATTTGACTTGTTCCCTTGAATCTGAGACCAGAGGACAGACCAAAAGCTGGGAGGAAATTCAGCAGCGTGGCCTTCCTCAGGACGTGAGATGCCCGTCCTCAGATTTGGAGATGCCGGAAAACAAGGCCCAGGAAAGGACCCCGTGCAGAGCCCAGGGCTCCGGGTTCTGTGGTCCCAGTGGGTCTGTTAATTCTCAGACTGTTAGTGCAGTCTTAAAATGTCTTATAAAGCAGGGCAAGGTACATTTCTGCCATGTGTAACAAAGCACCTTTGTGAAATAAGCCATGAGTTAAAAAGTAAAATTGAGATTCCTGGAAGAGATGCCTCAGTGTTAGAGGCCATCAGAGCACGGGCTTTGAACAAAACTTCTGGAATGTATGTGAGTGGCTGTGATGCTGCAAGACTGTCAGAAGACAAATAACTTCTCTATCTGGTTCCCACCTAATAACCTTTACAATAAAGAGGAAATCAACCTTCTCCTTGCCTGGCTACCAGAGATTAAACTTATTCTGCTAACACGATCAATAAAACCAAATGTCTTTCTGAATATGAGCTGGAGAATTTTCAGCATTCAGGATTGAATGGAAAAATGCCTCTCCTTTTGTTCAAACAGCTGATATTACTGCAACGTTGACAGAAAAAAAACCCATGTCTAGTTTTCAATATAGATAATCCCTAAATAAATATATTTTTGTCTGTTTGTCAATCATTGAAATACCACAGATAAGTGAGGAAGGTCTTGGAAAAAGGCTGCCGCTCTTTAGCCAGGAGATGCAACCTGCTCACTGAGTCCAGGCCGCGGCCTCCAGGCCACAATGGAAGGAAAGACAGGTCTCCGGTGGGTTGATGACACCTCAGGCTGTCCCTGCAGGTGCGCCGGCATCAGGCAGGGAACAGGACCACCCTTGCCTGTTTTGCACGCTTTGGTTTTCCGCCATGACGCGGCCCTGTGAGGAGATGTAACTCTAAAGTTACATGAAGCCTGCGGCAAAGTCCTCAGCTGCCACCCGGCCCGGCGTCCACAGCTCTGCAGGGCTGGCTCTCAGGCCTGCTGCTGGGATTGTCTGGGAGCTTTGAGGATCTCCAGAGGCCTGGCTCCCCCAAGGATTTTGGTGTGACTGGGGAGTCAGTGTGGCCATCAGCTTTCTCGGTGCCGCCCATGTGATTCTCATGTGAGCCAGGGTTGAGGACTTCTGCAGCAAAGCGGCACATTTGGAGCCAACAGTCAGGTACCAGTTAGGTCGTGGTGCTGGTCAGTAGGGCCTCCCTGACCTTTCTCTTGCTGCTCTGAGCGACTGGTTTCTCAGTGGTCCTCAAAGTGGGATGCCTGGGCCAGCCATGGAGCATCACCTGAGAACTTGATAGAAATGCAGATTCCTGGCTGCACCCCGGAGCTGCCGGCTCTTGAACTCTGGGGTGGGGCCCAGCGGTGCAAGTTCTAAGGAGCCTCCAGGTGGTTCTGAGGCTGCTCAGTTCGAGAACCACCGTCTCCGTGTTGGTTCTGGGGTCACAGTAACTGTACCTACCTTTCACAGCATTGGAAGAGCACAGGAAACAGTTGAATCTCTGGCCGGTCTGGGGGTGACATTTCTCTCCCTCCACACCCTACCCCCAAACCCTGTCTCACACCTTCTTCCTCCCACCTTTTGACAAGACAGGTAATAAGTCTGAGATGTCTCTGCATACAGGCCCCACCCCATATCCAGGCCACTCAGACCTATTCTGGGGGCCTTTCTAGGTGAAAGAGAAGCCAGCAGCCTTTTGACTCAATAACACGCTTGCTAGGAATTCACCCAGCATCTGCATTCTCAATGGAACGCCTGATGTATGGATGGGGCCAGTCTTGAAGGGGCTGTTTGTAATTGCAAAGCAGGCAAAGCACAGCAAAACAGAAACGGGAAATCACGTAAGTGCGTCTTAACAGGGAACTGGTTACATAAATGATGGTGCATTATTGACGCCCTGGCCTGCCTGACCGTGGGTCCCACAGCTCCTGTGCCTCTGAGGTGGGCCTGGCTTGCTGGGACGCCCTCAGGGCCAGGAGGCCACAGCTGCCCCACCTGCACTTTCTGCCACGTGGACGCTCCGCCCCTCACCGGCTCCTGCCGGCCTCGCCCATCACATCACGTAGGACGCTTGTGACTGCTCTAAAAACACAGGGCTTTCACGCTGTCCCCTCCAAGGTCCCCTCCTGTGTCCAGCACCATCGTGACTGCCTCCTGCCGGGCTGCCCCTGCCTGGCCCTCAGGTGCCTGTGGTTTAAATCTCCTGGCATTGCTGAGCACGGGTCTGGTGTGCAGATTGAGGTGACTGATGTGTAGGAGGAAGCTGATGGATGGTTCGTCCCTTCGCCAGCAGCTGTGTTGTGTTCAAAGGTGGAAACAAACCAGCTAGGCTCTCAGTGACCCCACCCCACAGGCATTTCCTCAACGTGACTGTGACACCCACAGGTGGGCCTGCACCTGCCTTGAGCCTCTGCAGCTTGGGACGCCTCAGCCTGAGGTACTGGGATGATGCCGCCTGGGACTGGGTCCTGTGATCTCCTGGGTGCTCCCTCAGGTCCCGGCCACCATTCTGCAGAGACTCCTGAGTCCATGAAGTGGATCCAGGGCTTCCACCCACCCCAGCTGATCTGCCAGGAAAGGGGTCCCTGCTGCCCGGGGGCTGCCTCGGCTGGCGCCACGTGGGGATGAAGTGAGCCAACCCCTGAGCTCAAAGGGAGGGCTTGGGAGTACACGAGGGCCTTCTTGTTTTAGGGCTGCCTAAAACAACAGGTTTTAGGTGGTCCTAGGGTTTTGGGGTGGTTTGCTTCACAGCAGGAGACAACTCACTGGAGCCCGTGGCACAGCCCGAGGGGTCTCTGGGTTGCCCACAGCTTCCCCAGGAGCTTACACAGGTCAGGCCAAGGGGAAGGGAGCGCAGTGCACACCCCCAGGCTCTGCGGTCCAAATGCTTGTGTTCCCAAAAATTCACATGGAATCCTCATCTCCCAGAGTGCTCCCCAGCCCCTTCCACCATAGGAGGACGCGGCACAGGGCGCTCTTACCACCTGGGAAGCAGAGCCTCACCAGACACGGAAACCGCTGGAGCAGAGACCTTGGCCTTCAGCCTCCAGCGCCAAGAGGAGTGGATTCCTATGGTGGGCCAGCGTGTTCCGCCGTGGTGGCCGGGATGGACCGAGACTGGGTGGACGCCATCCTGACTGCTGATGTTTGGGGTGTGAGGCATCTGGGGGCATGGGGCAGCCCGCTGGGGCCGGGTGGAGGTCACGGGTCAGCCCGCTGGGGTCAGGTGGGGTCACGGGGCAGCCCGCTGGGGTCAGGTGGGGTCACGGGTCAGCCCGCTGGGGTCAGGTGGGGGTCACGGGCAGCCCGCTGGGGTCAGGTTGGGTTACTGGGCAGCCCGCTGGGGTCAGGTTGGGGTACTGGGCAGCTGGGGTCAGGTGGGGTGGGTGGGATATTCAGCCGCTTCCGATTATTTTCAGTAAATTACTTCCAGGCCACACGTCTCATTTCTCTTCTGAAAAACCCATCTCAAAAACTCCCTTTCTCTTGATACTTTTCTGGCCAAGTCTACCCTGCAACATGCTGGTAAAACGTAAAATTCCTTCGCACGAGAGCGAAGAGGATGATCCCCAGGTGCGTCTCTCCATTCCCGGGTCCTAACGATTGCTCTTTATGCGGGCTACCTGTGCGGGGGCCACGCTCTCTCACTGGGAGGATGGTTTCTGGGACATGCGGCGTCTCCTCCTCGTGCCTGTGCGGTCTGAGAGAACTGCGGGGTCTCCTCGTGCCTGTGCGGTCTGAGAGAACTGCGGGGTCTCCTCCTGTTGCCTGTGCGGTCTGAGAGAACTGCGGGATCTCCTCGTGCCTGTGCGGTCTGAGAGAACTGCGGGATCTCCTCGTGCCTGTGCGGTCTGAGAGAACTGCGGGGTCTCCTCCTCGTGCCTGTGCAGTCTGAGAGAACTGCGGCGTCTCCTCCTGTTGCCTGTGCGGTCTGAGAGAACTGCGGCGTCTCCTCGTGCCTGTGCGGTCTGAGAGAACTGCGGCGTCTCCTCCTGTTGTCTGTGCGGTCTGAGAGAACTGCGGCGTCTCCTCGTGCCTGTGCGGTCTGAGAGAACTGCGGGATCTCCTCGTGCCTGTGCGGTCTGAGAGAACTGCGGTGGCCCCTCATGGGCCTCTTGGTTCTGGGGACAGAGGACACTTTTCACTCAGCCCGGGGACCTTTGGTTCTTTCTGTGAAGATGGCGGCCGTGAGATGACGCCTTGTGACTCAGGTACCTCAGCCCTGCGCCTCCGTCTCTGCGTCTCTGTATTGAGTTGGTGGCGTCCACACTGTCTGGGTCATTGCTGAGCGTCCCAGGTCCCCACTCAGCCCGGCCTCATGTTTTCTCTTGTCCCCCTGACTGGAGTTCCAGTTCTTACTTTGCAGATGCTGGGCTTGTCACCCTCTGCCGTCTCCACAGCATCTGGGCGGGGTCCCCCCAGGAGCTGGGCTCTGGTCTCAGGAGCTGTGGCTGAGGTCGGTGGTGCTGGTGCAGGAGGGCAGAGCCGCGGAGGCGGTGGGGCTGCTGATTTTTTCATTATTACTTTTTATACTTGATAAGTGTTAGTGAATTGATCACTGCTTCTTTCCTCACTAGAGGTGTTATGTCACTTAAGGCTGGGCGTGGTGGCTTACCCCTGTAATCCCAGCACTTTGGAAGGCTGAGGCGGGTGGATCACTTGAGATCAGGAGTTTGAGACCAGCCTGGCCAACATGGCGAAACCCTGTCTCTACTGAAAATACAAAAATTAGCCGGGAGTGGTGCTGTATGCCTGTAATCCCAGCTACTCGGGAGGCTAAGGCAGAGAATTGCTTGAACCTGGGAGGCGGAGGCTGCAGTGAGCTGGGAACACGCCATTGCACTCCAGCCTGGGTGACAAGAGCGAGACTTCATCTCAATCTGTACAATCTATATTTTAAAAGAAGTAAAAATATTTTTAAACCAGACTGGGGGAACTTTGAGTTCGGTGTTTAAAAGCAGTTCTGTTAGGAAGGACCTACACTCTGAGATTAGAACAATGAACATCACTCGTTTGACCTCAGTGGAGTCAACAAATCATGGAGGAAGGCATCAGAATTGTTCCCAGGTGGGCTGCGTGGCCAAGAGGAGGCATGAGAAGCTGTTGTTGAGGGAACATTGAGCAGCTGATCTCTAGGCAGGGGGAGATGGCACTCTGCACAGGCTAAAATTTGGGTTTAGAAATCAGCCAGTGCCGTATTCCCCAGAGAGCAGCTGTAATTTCTTATGGTTCATTTTCATGGAGAAAGTTTTAATCTGTTCATTTAAAGACACATTGTGATCAATAATCAAGCTCAGGTACTTAAAATTAGAAACCATATCCGAAGGAACATTAGTTCCAGGAGATTTAGATTTTTTATATGCCACTCAATGTTTGATTCTTAGAGACAAAAGCTAAAAGCACCTCTGTGGTTTTTCCCATTCTTTTAGGAGCCTGGGGTTTGGCTGTTAGTGAGAGTGTAGCCTGGCTCCATAGAGCTGGAAAAACAGGCCGCATCCACAGGCCTTCAGGATGGGACTGTTATGCCTGCGGCATCCAACCCTCATCCCACGCAGGGGCAGGGTTTGGTCTCCAGGGTGCTCCTTAGCCTTACCTTTTGGCTTTGCAGGTCAATTCTCATTGACTTGTGACCACCCACTTTCTGCAGTTCCATCCCATCTTCCCAGGGCTATGGTGGTGGTAGGATTTTAGGAATCAAGTTTACTGTGACTTTATCTGTTCTCTGATTTCCTGAAGACCAAATAAATGGGTGATTTCTCTTGCCTGCCAGTGCCAGCCTCCTAGGGCTGCTGTGGGACAACCACAGTGGGGTGACTCAAAACAGGGATGTTCCCCCAGTTCTGGAGGCCAGAGTCTGAAAAGGCGTCTGCTGGGTAGTGCTTCCCCTGGGTGCATGTGGCTGGTGCCACCCCCCAGGGTCCCTGTCCTCCAAGCACCCACTGCCCCTGAGGTCACAGAGGAGGCCAAGGACACCTGGGCGTGTCTGTCCCTGGCCCCAGCACTCAGGAGCAGGCAGCCGGGCCCCATGCTGGACTCTGTCCCTGCCTCCCATCCTCTCACCTCCCTGCTTCCCAAGCCCCTTCGCATCAGCACGAGGCCCTGGGCAGACTGAGGTGCCTCAGGGACATGGGACGCTAGAGCGTCCTCTCATGGCCTGGACCCCCAGTGGGCCTGGCTGCACATTAGTCCATTTCATCTGGGCTGGTCTTAGCGACCAGGCAGCACCCATGGGCTCTAAGTGGTCACGTAATCATCAAGTCAGTGGTGTTTGCCGAGCTCCTGAGGTGTGAGGACACAGTTCTAAGTGCCACAGGGAGGGCCTGGTTCCTGCCCTCCGGGAGGGCCTGATTTGTCAGGGGAGACAAGATGGTCACAGGCCCTTGGCCCAGGAACAGGGGCTTCTGAGCAGGGGCCTGGCCTACAGCTTTCTCTGCTGGGGTGCCCGGAGCCTGATGAGTGGTCGGTGCTGTCAGGGCACTGAGGCAGATGGGGTGGGGGTTCTGCCCAGCAAACAGGCTCAGGGTGTCCTTTTGTGGTTCATCATGGGTCCCCAGAGACCACGGTGGATTTCAGATGCAGTGAGGGGCATGTGGCTGCCAATACCCCCAGATCCTTCTGAATGGCGGAGAACATTAGGTGTGCATTGCGGGAGACACGCAGGATGGAGACAAACGACTCATTCAGTGATCCCCAGAGCAACGCTGAGGGCGCCTGAGAGGGAATCACAACCCCATCAGCACATGGTGACCTGCCTCAGCCCTTAGGTGTGGGGACGGCCACACCATCACTGTCACCCACAACATCACCCACACCCATGCCCACGCCTACACTGTCACCCATGCCCACACCTACAGCCTGACCCACACCATCACCCACACTATCACTGACACCCATGCCCACGCCTACATCATCACCCACACCCACACCTACAGCCTCGCCCACACCCACACCATCACCCACACCATCACTGACACCCATGCCCACACCTACACCGTCACCCATGCCCACGCCTACACCGTCACCCATGCCCACACCTACAGCCTCACCCACAGCAACACCCACACCCATGCCCACGCCTACACCATCACCATGCCCACACCTACAGCCTCACCCACATCCATGCCATCACCCACACCCACAGCATCACCCACACCCACAGCATCACCCACACCCACAGCATCACCCACACCTACAGCCTCGCCCACACCCGCACCATCGCCCACACCCATGCCCATGCCTACACCGTCACCCATGCCCACACCTACAGCCTCGCCCACACCCACACGCCCACACCACACTGTCATCCACACCCTTTCCCAACTCGAGTACTCTCCTGTGCCCCGGTGCACTGAACGACTGTGGCCCCAGGAGGAGGCCAGAAGCCCGCACAGAGGACGGAGGGGATATTAGATGATGTGTAAGGAAATGTGACAAAAGTTTTCTCCACAATGTTTTATGGCTCATTCTAAGCCACTGTAAAAATTTCAAGATTTCTATCACACACTTTCATATTTTGCTGTAAACTGATCTTACCACTGACATTGTGAAGTGAAATCTATTATTATTCATAGAACTCCATACCCAGAAGAAGGTCTGCTGTCACCCAAGAATATTACTATGGGTATTATTGATCCTAAAGGCGATGCCTGTGCATTACTTTTGATCTGTAGGTGGGAAGTAATGTAGCTGTGTTGTTTGTTTAGATCTTTTGATACAAAAGATCATTTTTCTTTGATATCAAAGGGAAATTGCAAAGAGAATGACCTATTTGTCTGACGGACGCACTTTCTGTACCTTAATGATACATACAATTCTATCCATTTATTCTAATTTTAATACATGAAAGTGGCACGAAGTCAGAGATCAAAAGCCAGCCAGACATTTATCTCACGGCTGCTCAAACAGAATTGCATCTATTCCCAGAGAAATTTCTAAACGAAGAAGCAAATATGACCACGGGTTCCCGGCCTTGTGTGGGATGAGACTCGTGTTGTCTAGGAGAGAAAATCTGTAGGTTTCACTGGTTTTAGCACATCCCTAAAATGTATGACCAGCACACATACCTTTGGAGCCCTGGCCAAAGTTAGTGGCTGAGCAGAAGACGCATGCTTCACCTCCGTAAAGTTGTCTGCGTGGCACATCAGAAGCCTGTAGTTCTTTCAACTTCCAGTTCTCAGGGCGTTGTCAATCACGTCGCAGTGATTCCTATTTCACATCGTGGCCATTCTGACAAAAGAGCAGGTTTCCTTCATTCATGAGCGCTGTGAGCAGTTCCTGGATGCTGACCGTGTGGAGCACTTTGTACTTCATGGGGGTGTAAAGAAGCCTGGCAGGCGGACCTCAGGCAGACAGAAAGGCGGGGACGGTTGGAAGCAGTCCCTTCCTGCGCTGGGGCCTCCCCACGGTGTAGACGTCTCCTTGGGACGAGTCTCAGTGGAGCCATCATAGCCAAGTCAGCTGGCGCTTGAAGGCTGCTGCAGCTAGCACCAGGGCAATGCGGAGGCTGCACTTGCCAGCCTGTGCCAGGGAGGCTCCGGGCACTCTCCCTGCCAGCGCACCAAGGTGTTGCCAAAGGCGCTGTGAGGGGTTCAAAGCCCTTGTCCCCTCCTGCTGTGGCTCAGCCTCCCATCGCTCCCTCCCTCCCTCCTATCATCTTCTATCATCTATTGATCAGTCATCTAATCTATAATCTATCTATCTAATCTATCATCTATCATCTAATTTTCATCTGTCATCTATCATCATCATCTACCTATCATCTATCATCTGTTATCATCTATCATCTGTTATCATCTATCATCTATTAACTATCATCTAATCTACATATATCGTCTATCTGTCATCTCTCGATCTATGTATGCCTGCTATGTGCTGTATCATCTATCTGTCATCTATCGATCTATGTATGTCTGCTGTGTTCCCGCACCCACCGTGCCAGACACTGAATGCATGATGTGGAAAGAGACAAGGTCCCCACCTGCCAGAAGCTTAGAGTTTGGTGGGAAGGATGGATTCTAAGGAGGGTGAGGGCTTCCCGGGTTCAGACAGTGGACTCCAGCAGCCTCAAATATATTATTTCTGGACAAGACTGTGGTATGCTGCTAACAATCACTCTAGAAAGAAAGAAACCAGCATGTGTGTGTAGCTTTCCAATTTCCATGGCATAAGCACCATCACTATGGCCAATTTCAAGGCCCCAGTGTGAAGTCACTGAGCAGGTTTGGGCAGCGATGAAGAGGTTTGGAAAACAGCAGGATTTTGTGGTATTTCCACCACACAGATACAAGAGGTGTAAATAATTTCAAGAGCACAAATAACAGTAAAATAATTTGGAGTGGTGAGTTTTGAGTACCTGTTACCTTTGTTTTACTATATTTAGTTCTAAGTTTATGTAATTTAGTTTTTAATAATGACATTTGACAACCAACTTTCAAAACTGCCTGCACATCTCATCATGGCCCTCAGGACGAGGCTGGCTTCTGTGCGTCCTGCGCCGGGCACGGTGCCTCACGTGAGGTCGTTTCCACGGCCACGTGTGTCTTCCTGCCGCTTCACAGACGGTGACTTCCACCTCCGTGTCCTCAGACTCCACTCTCCACAGAGCCCTGACTGTCATTAACTCCCTGACTTAGAATATTTCATCCGTATTTGTGCATGAAGGGTCCTTTATGTTGAATGTTATTTAAGCCCTAGGTTTAATTTTTGTTTTTGTACAGGACAGAAAACAGATGAACACATACGTTATCAGATGGTGTCTCTGTACAAATAATGCACGGCCCAGATGCTTATGGTCTGGAATCATTAGCATAACATATGCTTCCACTCAGAAACGGCAAGTGCGGCGCAATTCTGAAACAGCTCCTGCCTTAGCACGGACGTCCTGGTCTATGCTCAGGTCTGATTTTGGCAGATACACAAGTACCTTCTTGCCAAAGGCTGTGTCCCCATGTCACTGCTTGTGCCTGGCCCAGAGCAGAGGCTGCAAGTGGTGGCACCACTTCTGTCATTGTCGGGACCACGGTTGCCCCTCCTCCCCCTCCTGCTAAACCAACAAGGGCTGTTGACAGAGGGCCCCTGAGGACCACTGAGGGCCACTGAGTGCACTCCACCATGGCAGGCACCCTGCAGCTGAGCGGCCCTGAGTCCACCTCACCGTGGCAGACACCCTGCAGCCAAGTGGCACCGGTGAGCCCTTGGAGATCAGAACTCAGACACAGAAGCAGACAGTACCTGGAGCTGAACCCCTGCAGGCTCCATGCAGGGAACAGCGTGGCAGCAGGACCCGAGGAGGGAAAGACTTTGGGGAAGAGGGAGGGAGGCAGAAGGAGCAGCTCAGGGAGCTCATCAGTGAGGGAGGGTGAGTGCAGCAGAGATGAAGAGATGAGATACGCACAGCCAGGGAGGAGGATGAGATGGAGAGGGAGAGACAAAGACTGAGAGAGAAAGACAGAGACAGAAACAGACAAGGACAGAGATAAAAAGACAAAGACAGACAGAGATGGGCACACACAGAGAAAGAGACAGAGAGACAAGGACAGAGATGAAGAGACAAAGCTAGAGACAGAGACAGAGGGAGAGACATAGAGACAGATGCAGAGACAGAGAGAGGCCGAGAGCGAGAGAAGGAGGGAGAAGAGATGACGGGGACAAGGGGAAGCCAAGTCTAAGAGAGGAGAGAACCAGTGACAGAACCAGAAGGTGGGCTGGGCTTCGAGGGGCCTGGGCCAGTGGCTGGGGGCATTTCAAGCCTTGCCTGCACCCCCACACCTGGGCACCCCCCTGTGCACTGCACCCCTGTCTTGTCACGAGACTCGGGGGTGAAGCACTTGTGAATGGAGAGAGAGGACACAACTCTGTTCTAACCCGGCGGGCGCTTAGGATTAATTCCTGGACAAATTCAGGAGTTCTCACTCTAGCCGCCCAGAGCCACGGGTGTGACAATTTCCACAAACTTGTATTCTCTTTTCAAAAGGAGTCTAGAATCGCCCCCAAATCCCGGACACTGAAAGCCCCTGGCTGGGAAGCAGTGTAGACCTTTGTTTTTCAAGGAGATTTTGTTAGAGAGAGAAAACCCTGCACCGTGAGTGGCCACTGAGTGCTTGGACCTGCCAGTGTTGTGTGGGTTTGCACCTGTGTCCAGTGTCTCGTGGGTTTGCACCTGTGCCCGGACCTGCCAGCATTGCGTGGATTTGCACGTGTGTCCAGCGTCTCATGGGTTTGCACCTGTGCCCGGACCTGTCAGCGTCGCATGGGTTTGCACCTGTGTCTGGCGTCCCGTGGGTTTGCACCTGTGCCCCGACCTGCCAGCGTTGTGTGGGTTTGCGCCTGTGCCCAGACCTGCCGGCATCTCGTGGGTTTGCACCTGTGTCCAGCATCGTGTAGGTTTGCAACTGTGCCCAGACCTGCTGGCATCGCGTGGGTTCGCACCTGTGTCCAGCGTCGTGTAGGTTTGCACCTGTACCCGGACCTGCCGGTGTTGCGTAGGTTTGCACCTGTGTCCAGCGTCGTGTAGGTTTGCGCCTGTGTCCAGCATCATGTAGGTTTGCACCTGTGTCCAGCGTCGTGTAGGTTTGCACCTGTGCCCAGACCTGCTGGCGTCACGTGGGTTTGCACCTGTGCCTGGACCTGCCTGCGTCACGTGTGTTTGCCCCTGTGCCCGGACCTGCTGGCGTCGCGTGGGTTTGCACCTGTACCCAGCATCGCGTGGGTTTGCACCTGTGCCTGGACCTGCCGGCGTCGTGTGGGTTTGCACCTGTGTCCAGCATTGCGTGGGTTTGCACCTGTGTCCAGCATCGCGTGGGTTTGCACCTGCGTTTAGTCCACCATCTATGGATGTTGAAGATCCTAGGGACGGCCAAGTTTCAATTCTGTAGGTGCTAATTTACTTCATTTTTCTGGGGCACCAGAGAGTAAATTTAGAAACCCAATGCTATCTTAGGGCACCAAGAGAATTTCAGTTGAGGTGAAAATTACTGCTTTTTCCCCATCATGAATAGATGAAAACATTACAAAGGAGGAATACATTTTCTTCTGAAAAATGAGCTATTTGTCGACAATGGGCTGTTCCCTTTGATGCAGAAACCATGGCTTTGGTCTGCTGTCATTAGGCTGATCCTGCGGCTCCCCAGCCAGGAGCGCCCAGAGCTGGGAAGGAAAGGGCACCATTTTCCCCAGCTCTCCCACGATTTCCATGAGAAGGTGGAACCACTGTTGTCAGGGCTGGGGTTTCATCTGCCTGGAGTCCAGAAGCTGGTCTGTGTAGATCCCGGGAAGCAGAGCTGTAGGGGCCTGCAGGGCGGGGGCAGGTGTGGCGGGGGTCTCCCCTTTTCTCCTGGGCTCTGTGTCCCCTGACATCCCCCCTGACCTCCAGCCCCTTGGGTTTTGTGGACGGACCAGGGCCCAGCGCTCGGGTTTAGGATGGGTAAACAGTTGTCCTGTTATCTGTTGGGCACATGGCAGGTGCCTGTCCCGTGCAGGCACTGCCTGCCCCATGGGCGTCTGTCTGTGCCAGAACCCTGGGGTGGCTGTGTTTTGAAGTGGATTTTACGGGGGCTGGCTGGGCCCACCCTCTCCCTTCTCTCCCCAGATCCTGCTGTGGTTGTCGGCAGCCCAGGACCCCGTGGGCATAAAAGCCTCCATGCAAGCATCAGAGGTGATGTGCCAGGTCCTCCTCAGGCCTTGGGCTTCCTGGCCCTCCCCACTCAGCCTCCTTGCTGCACATCCTGGGGACCAACCTTTGCATCTCCTGCCTGGCTTCACTCCAGCTGCAGATGACAGAGGAACAGGATGACCAGAGTGTCCAAGGGTGTTCTGGGTCACTCAACCCAGACTTCCTGTGACCACGTTGTTGTTAGTTTTTTTAATCAGGCTTGCGGGGAGTTCATGGCTCTTTTAGGGAAACTCATGCTGTCCCCACACCTGTGACCCCTATTTTCCAAACCAAAGTTACAGAAATGTCCTGCATTGGGGATGGTGCTTTCGGGGCATCAGACCAACGTGGGGGAGGTCTTGGGGCCTCAGATCAACGTTGGGGAGGTCTCAGGTCCTCAGATCCATGTTGGGGAGGCCTCAGTGTGTCAGACCAATGTGGGGGAGGCCTCGGGGCATCAGAGCAATGTGGGGGAGGTCTCGGGGCCTCAGGCCAACGTGGGGGAGGTCTCGGGGCATCAGACCATGGCCAGAGAGGTCTCAGGGCGTGAGTCCGAGGTCGGGGGAGGTCTCAGGGTGTCAGACCAATGTGGAGGAGGTCTTGGGGGGTCAGACCGAGGACAGGGGGACAGGGAGGTCTTGGGATGTTAGACCGAGGTTGGGGGAGGTCTCAGGGCATCAGACTAACCTGGGGGAGGTCTTGGGGCATCAGACTGAGGTTGGGGGAGGTCTTAGGTTATCAGACTGAGGCCAAGGAGGTCTCGGGGCATCAGACTGAGGTTGGGAGAGGTCTTGGGGCATCAGGCCGAGGTATGGGGAGGTCTCAACGTGTCAGACCAAGGTTGGGGAAGGTCTTGGGCAGAGCAGCTCGGGAGCTTGGGGCGTGGCAGCGACTGGAGGTGCTGGGAGGGAGGTGGGTGCCCATTCTGCACCTTCCTGCTCCTCTGCACAGAGCTCAGCCGAGACACCTCATCCTGAGACCTCCACATGGAGGCTTTGAAAACTCCTTTCAAGAAGACAATATCTCAGGGGATGGTGCAGGAGAGGTGTTCCACCCAGCTGACCTCAAGACCTGTGGCTGTCCCTGAACTTTAGTCAGGTTTTGGTGGAAAGCCCAGTGGGGTGGGAGGCCCTGGCTTCTCGTTAGCCTATGGCCACCCTGACTGGCCGGCAGCCTCAGGCCAGGCTGTGTTTGCCCCATGCAGCCACAGCCTGGGGTTGCCGGGCCTTGCTCAGGGCTGTTTGCCTCTGCAGTGGCAGCCTGGGGTGGCAGGGCCTTGTTCCCTCGGGGACTCGGGGTGCCTTGGCCTCAGGGTGTGGGACTGAACACGCGGAACGGCTGTGGAGTTCCACGGCTCAGGCACAGGGCCCTGACCGCATGTGCCCAGCATCTCTGACCTCACCAGAAGTGGGACGCAGGGAGCCTGGGGCTTGGCACTCTCCACCGGCCGCAGCCAACATCCTCGAGAGGAAGCCGTGGGCCTCACCTGGCGATCTTGTCCGTGCAGGACATGGTGATCAGCTGCTCCCCCAGCAGGACGCCGTCCCAGGTCTGCACTGCGCTGGGGCCACGCACAGGGACCGTCCCTTCCCCGGACTCGATCTTGGTGCGCAGGTGCCCGCGGAACTTCCTGACCAGGTGTTTGCTGCTGTGCACTAGGAGATAAAAGGGCGGGGAGGGGTGAGAAGAGGGAAGCCGCCTTGGTTTTGGGACGTGGGAGAAGAGGAAGGACTGCAACAGAGGTCAAAGGGCCCCTCGCCATGGCTGGGCGTTTGGCACGAGGAAGGGGCTTCAGAAGTAAGCGACATGTGGAGGTGGGCTCCAGAGCCACACCATCCCGCCTGGGCTGGGCCAACTTCCCAGTCAAGGGTCAGGGAATAAAAACCCCAGGCTTCTTGGGCCAGACTCTCTTTTTACCAACACCCACCTCTGCTGCATGAGTGCAGCCACGGGCTGGACCGTGCTCAGGCCAGCAAGGGTCCACTGCATCCTCAATGCTTCCTTTATGGACGCAGACTTGAACACGCAGTTGGATGTGTCATTTTCAGAGGTTGTAAAATACCGTTTTTCTCACTTTTCAGCCATTAAAAATGTAAATATTTATGCTTTAGCTGGAGGGCTGTGCAGACATAGGTGGTGAGTGGGACTCAGCTCTTACCCTGGCCCAGGTGTCAGTCCCAGCTCCATGGTAAGCTGGTTGTGTAACCTTGGGAAAGTGTCTCAAAGTCACTGTGACCCGGTTACTTCCTCTAACGACAGGGGTAATAGCAGTGCTTGCCACCCAGGCTGTGAGGAGTCGGCGAGGTGGCTCCTGTGAAGGTGCTGGGGTCGCCTGGGCACCTCCGCTCTTGCTGCATCCCCTAATTACCGAGGGTCCCCATGGGCAGGAGCTCTGCCAGGCCCAGAAGTGACGGAGCCTCTGGTGGGTCTCTGTGGGTCCCTCAGGTGTTCTGTGTTCTCCTTTCCAGGGTCCCCTTGACACCCCCCGCCCCCCATACCACATTCCCCACAATTACTTCGAGAACTAGCATGAGCAAGAGGAAGCTTAAATTTATGTTTCTCTTTCTTTGAAAAAATTTTGTATGTTTTTGTTTTGTTTTGTTTTGTTTGAGATGGAGTCTCGCTCTGTTACCCAGGCTGGAGTGCAGTGGCGCGATCTCGGCTCACTGCAACCTCCGCCGCCCAGGTTCAAGAGATTCTCCTGCCTCAGCCTCCTGAGTAGCTGGGACTACAAGTGCTCATCACCACACCCGGCTAATTTTTGTATTTTCAGTAGAGATGGGGTTTTGCCATGTTGGCTAGGTTGGTCTCGAACTCCTGACCTCAGGTGATCTGCCCACCTCAGCCTCCCAAACTGCTGGGATTACAGGCCTGAGTCACTGCACCCAGCCAAAATCTTGTATGTTAAATCTGGATTATATTGTAATATGGAAATGACCCACTGCTTTGCATTTGAATTATATAAAAAATAGTATAGTGATTCTATCATTTACATACATATGATAACATAAGTGAATATTAAATGCTTTCTTTAGAAAGTTCCTATTGAAGTTTTAGAAGCTGTGGAAATGGAATTTCTCCCTCACTTTCCCCCACTGACAGTGCTTGATATGGCTGGGATCTGTGTCCCCACCGAAATCCATGTTGACATGTAATTCGGTGACAGTGTCAGAGGTGGAATTTGGTGGGAGATGATTGGATCATGGGGTGGATTTCTCATGCCCAGTTTAGTACTGTCCCCTTGGTGCTGTCCTTGTGGCAGTGAATTTTTCTCATGAAATCTGGTCATTTAAAAGTGTGTGGCATCTCCCCCACCCTCTCACTCCTGCTCTGGCCATGTCACCTTCTGCCATGATTGTGAGCTTCCTGAGGCCTCCCCAGAAGCCAAGCAGATGCCAGTATCATGCTTCCTGTACAGCCTGCGGAACCTCGAGCCAATTAAACCTCTTTTCTTTATAAATTACCCAGTCTCAGGTATTTCTCTAGAGCAATGCGAGAATGGACTAATACAGTGCTGAATGGTAACTAATGCTTGGGTTTATATAGGAACTTTCTCCTAAAGATCCCAAGTAATTTCCAGTGTATTTTCTAACTGTCTCTAAGAGCTGACATTCTTTCGCTATACATCATAGTACCTAAGGCTATGCCTTGGGAAGAAAGATCGCTGCATTCTTTGGAGAAAAAACCCTTTGAGAGGCTTCAGATGGCTTTTCACTTTGTAACCAACTAGATACTTGATGAGATAAAATTTGGACCAGTCTTTGAGTCATTCATGGAAAAAAGAGCCAAGGAGAGGTATTGAGCCTGGGCAGGCACAGCAAATAAATGCCCAGCCCTTCCCCAGACAAAGCACAAATCTCCTCTTTGCAGCTTTAATGGTGATGGTGATGGTGATAACGGAGGGTGACGGTGATGGTGATGGTGAAGATGATGGTGATGATGGTGGTGGTGAAGATGGTGTTATGATGGTGATGATGGTGATGGTGATGATGGTGATGATGATGGTAATGGTGGTGGTGATGATGGTGATGGTGATGATGATGGTAATGGTGATGATGGTGGTGGTGAAGATGGTGATATGATGGTGATGATGGTGATGGTGATGATGATGGTAATGGTGGTGGTGATGATGGTGATGATGATGGTGATGGTGGTGATGGTGGTGGTGATGATGGTGATGGTGATGATGGTGATGATGGTAATGGTGATGATGATGGTGAAGATAATGATGGCAATGGTGATGATGATGGTGATGGTAATGGTGGTGGTGGTGATGGTGATGATGGTGGTGATGGTGATGGTGGTGGTGGTGATGATGGCGATGGTGGTGGTGATGATGGTGATGATGGTCATGATGGTGATGCTGATGATGGTGGTGATGATAAATTGTACATAAAATAGTTTGTATGACTCAAAACGCTTGGTTTAAACTGTTTGCAGGTGGGGTCTTTATGAACATCAACTTTCTGTGGAAGGCAACATTGAAAGCTTGGAGAGCCATCACACCTCACAGTTTCCACAACATGACCACAATATTAGGGACTCTACTCTTCCATTTGGGGGATATTTTCTCAGGGAATGTGGTTGTTGCTGTCCTTCCATTTCTGTTAATTATAGTATTCTTATATTCTCCCAACGTTTCAACTATTGTGGTCTTTTTCGAGATCTTGAAAGTTGCCTATTATATTTTAAGGCCTTTCTAAATTTTTACCAGTTGCTACTGCACAACTAACTTTCCATGAAGTACACTTGATAGCCTGTTAATGCCATGACAACAGGGAGGCCTGGCTTTAATTAATAACGAGTTCCTAGGAGTTAACCCAAAGTTTTCAGGTTAGACTAATTTTGCCTGAGGAGCCAGGTGCATGAAATGCTCCTGAGTGTTTATTTTTGGAGGTGTTCGGTCTTGGGCTGCCTTCTCCACAGGCTCCCTGATGAGTTTGAGTAGCCCCAGGGTGGCTGGAATGTCAGTGATCCTGCAGAGCGCATTTCCTCTGGCTCTTTCCTGGCTAATTGTGAGAGGTGGGAAGGAGTTGAAGATGCCACTTAAGGCTGAACAAAATGCCAATCCAACCAGCAGTTGCAGGCAGCTGGCCTTAAATGATGTGTAGTGGATTTAGAGTGTGCCTGAGACAGTGAAAGCGTAGAACCTCAAACTCCTGACTGCTGTGTCTACATAGATGATCCAAATCCATCCAAACATTCTGGTCCAATTCTGACAGTCCAAATCATCAGACTCTTCATTACAGTGCTTATTAACCTATATAAAACCCTAGATAAAACCCTTGTCTTTTGAGGTCAATATCAAGGTAAATAAGGATAGTTTTTAGATCCTCATTTCTTTTTTTTTTTAATTTTATTATTATTATACTTTAAGTTTTAGGGTACATGTGCACAACGTGCAGGTTTGTTACATATGTATACATGTGCCATGTTGGTGTGCTGCACTCAGTAACTTGTCATTTAGCATTAGGTATATCTCCTAATGCTATCCCTCCCCCCTCCCCCCACCCCACAACAGTCCCCGGTGTGTGATGTTCCCCTTCCTGTATCCATGTGTTCTCACTGTTCAATTCCCACCTATGAGTGAGAACATGCGGTGTTTGGTTTTTTGTCCTTGTGCTAGTTTGCTGAGAATGATGGTTTCCAGTTTCATCCATGTCCCTACAAAGAACATGAACTCATCCTTTTTTATGGCTGCATAGTATTCCATGGTATGTATGTGCCACATTTTCTTAATCCAGTCTGTCATTGTTGGACATTTAGGTTGGTTCCAAGTCTTTGCTATTGTGAATAATGCTGCAATAAACATATGTGTGCATGTGTCTTTATAGCAGCATGATTTATAATCCTTTGGGTATATACCCAGTAATGGGATGGCTGGGTCAAATGGTATTTCTAGTTCCAGATCCCTGAGGAATCACCAGACTGACTTCCACAATGGTTGAACTAGTTTACAGTTCCACCAACAGTGTAAAAGTGTTCCTATTTCTCCACATGCTCTCCAGCACCTGTTATTTCCTGACTTTTTACTGATCGCCATTCTAACTGGTGTGAGATGGTATCTCATTGTGGTTTTGATTTGCACTTCTCTGATGGCCAGTGATGATGAGCATTTTTTCATGTGTCTTTTGGCTGCATAAATGTCTTCTTTTGAGAAGTGTCTGTTCATATCCTTTGCCCACTTTTTGATGGGGTTGTTTGTTTTTTTCTTGTAAATTTGTTTGAGTTCATTGTAGATTCTGGATATTAGCCCTTTGTCAGATGAGTAGATTGCAAAAATTTTCTCCCATTCTGTAGGTTGCCTGTTCACTCTGATGGTAGTTTCTTTTGCTGTGCAGAAGCTCTTTAGTTTAATTAGATCCCATTTGTCAATTTTAGCTTTTGTTGCCATTGCTTTGGTGTTTTAGACATGAAGTCCTTGCCTGTGCCTATGTCCTGAATGGTATTGGCTAGGTTTTCTTCTAGGGTTTTTATAGTTTTAGGTCTAACATTGAAGTCTTGAATTAATTTTTGTATAAGGTGTAAAGAGAGGATCCAGTTTCAGCTTTCTACATATGGCTAGCCAGTTTTCCCAGCACCATTTATTAAATAGGGAATCCTTTCTCCATTTCTTGTTTTTGTCAGGTTTGTCAAAGATCAGATAGTTGTAGATATGCAGCATTATTTCTGAGTACTCTGTTCTGTTCCATTGATCTATATCTCTGTTTTGGTACCAGTACCATGCTGTTTTGGTTACTGTAGCCTTGTAGTATAGTTTGAAGTCAGGTAGTGTGATGCCTCCAGCTTTGTTCTTTTGGCTTAGGATTGACTTGGTGATGCAGGCTCTTTTTTTGGTTCCATATGAACTTTAAAGTAGTTTTTTCCAATTCTGTGAAGAAAGTCATTGGTAGCTTGATGGGGATGGCATTGAATCTATAAATTACCTTGGGCAGTATGGCCGTTTTCACGATATTGATTCTTCCTACCCATGAGCATGGAATGTTCTTCCATTTGTTTGTATCCTCTTTTATTTCATTGAGCAGTGGTTTGTAGTTCTCATTGAAGAGGTCCTTCACATCCCTTGTAAGTTGGATTCCTAGGTATTTCATTCTCTTTGAAGCAATTGTGAATGGAATTCACTCATGATTTGGCTCTCTTTATCTGTTATTAGTGTATAAGAATGCATGTGATTTTTGTACATTGATTTTGTATCCTGAGACTTTGCTGAAGTTGCTTATCAGCTTGAGGAGATTTTGGGCTGAGACGGTGGGGTTTTCTAAATATACAATCATGTCATCTGCAAACAGGGACAATTTGACTTCCTCTTTTCCTGATTGAATACCCTTTATTTCCTTCTCCTGCCTGATTGCCCTGGCCAGAACTTCCAACACTATGTTGAATAGGAGTGGTGAGAGAAGGCATCCCTCTCACTGTCTTGTGCCAGTTTTCAAAGGGAATGCTTCCAGTTTTTGCCCATTCAGCATGATATTGGCTGTGGGTTTGTCATAGATAGCTCTTATTATTTTGAGATATGTCCCATCAATACCTAATTTATTGAGAGTTTTTAGCATGAAGGGTTGTTGAATTTTGTCAAAGGCCTTTTCTGCATCTATTGAGATAATCATGTGGTTTTTGTCTTCGGTTCTGTTTATATGCTGGATTACATTTATTGATTTTCATATGTTGGACCAGCCTTGCATCCCAGGGATGAAGCCCACTTGATCATGGTGGATAAGCTTTTTGATGTGCTGCTGAATTCGGTTTGCCAGTATTTTATTGAGGATTTTTGCATCAATGTTCATCAAGGATATTGGTCTAAAATTCTCTTTTTTTGTTGTGTCTCTGCCAGGCTTTGGTATCAGGATGATGCTGGCCTCATAAAATGAATTAGGGAGGATTCCCTCTTTTTCTATTGATTGGAATAGTTTCAGAAGGAATGGTACCAGCTCCTCTTTGTACCTCTGGTAGAATTCGGCTGTGAATCCATCTGGTCCTGGACATTTTTTGATTGGTAAGCTATTGATTATTGCCTCAATTTCAGAGCCTGTTATTGGTCTATTCAGAGATTCAACTTCTTCCTGGTTTAGTCTTGGGAGAGTGTATGTGTCGAGGAATTTATCCATTTCTTCTAGATTTTTCTAGTTTATTTGCGTAGAGGTGTTTATAGTATTCTCTGATGGTAGTTTGTATTTCTGTGGGATTGGTGGTGATATCCCCTTTATCATTTTTTATTGCATCTATTTGATTCTTCTCTCTTTTCTTCTTTATTAGTCTTGCTAGTGGTCTATCAGTTTTGTTGATCTTTTCAAAAAATCAGCTCCTGGATTCATTAATTTTTGAAGGGTTTTTTGTGTCTCTATTTCCTTCACTTCTGCTCTGATCTTAGTTATTTCTTGCCTTCTGCTAGCTTTTGAATGTGTTTGCTCTTGCTTTTCTAGTTCTTTTAATTGTGATGTTAGGGTGTCAATTTTAGATCTTTCCTGCTTTCTCTTGTGGGCATTTAGTGCTATAAATTTCCCTCTACACACTGCTTTGAATGTGTCCCAGAGATTCTGCTACGTTGTGTCTTTGTTCTCATTGGTTTCAAAGAACATCTTTATTTCTGCCTTCATTTCATTATTTACCCAGTAGTCATTCAGGAGCAGGTTGTTCAGTTTCCATGTAATTGAGTGGTTTTGAGTGAGTTTCTTAATCCTGAGTTCTAGTTTGATTGCACTGTGGTCTGAGAGACAGTTTGTTGTAATTTCTGTTCTTTTACATTTGCTGAGGAGTGCTTTACTTCCAACTATGTGGTCAATTTTGGAATAGGTGTGGTGTGGTGCTGAAAAGAATGTACATTCTGTTGATTTGGGGTGGAGAGTTCTGTAGATATCTGTTAGGTTTGCTTGGTGCAGAGCTGAGTTTAATTCCTGGATATGCTTGTTAACTTTGTGTCTTGTTGATCTGTCTAATGTTGACAGTGGGGTGTTAAAGTCTCCCATTATTATTGTTTGGGAGTCTAAGTCTCTTTGTATATCACTAAGGACTTGCTTTGTGAATCTGGGTGCTCCTGTATTGGGTGCATATGTATTTAGGATAGTTAGTTCTTCTTGTTGAATTGATCCCTTTACCATTATGTAATGGCCTTCTTTGTCTCTTTTGATCTTTGTTGGTTTAAAGGCTGTTTTATCAGAGACTAGGATTGCAACCCCTACCTTTGTTTTCCATTTGCTTGGTAGATCTTCCTCCATCCCTTTATTTTGAGCCTATGTGTGTCCGTGCACATGAGGTGGGTTTCCTGAATACAGCACACTGATGGGTCTTGAGTGTTTATCCAATTGGTGAGTCTGTGTCTTTTTATTGGAGCATTTAGCCCATTTACATTTAAAGTTAATATTGTTATGTGTGAATTTGATCCTGTCATTATGATGTTAGCTGGTTATTTTGCTCGTTAGTTGATGCAGTTTCTTCCTAGGCTTGATGGTCTTTACAATTTGGCATGTTTTTGCAGTGGCTGGTACCAGTTGTTCCTTTCCATGTTTAGTGCTTCCTTGAGGAGCTCTTGTAGGGCAGGCCTGGTGGTGACAAAATCTCTCAGCATTTGCTTGTCTGTAAAGTATTTTATTTCTCCTTCACTTATGAAGCTTAGTTTGGCTGGATATGAAATTCTGGGTTGAAAATTCTTTTCTTTAAGAATGTTGAATATTGGTCCCCACTCTCTTCTGGCTTATAGAGTTTCTGCCGAGCGATCAGCTGTTAGTCTGATGGGCTTCCCTTTGTGGGTAACCTGACCTTTCTCTCTGGCTGCCCTTAACATTTTTTCCTTCATTTCAACTTTGGTGAATCCGACAATTATGTGTCTTGGAGTTGCTCTTCTCGAGGAGTATCTTTGTGGCATTCTCCGTATTTCCTGAATTTGAATTTTGGCCTTCCTTGCTAGATTGGGGACATTCTCCTGGATGATATCCTGCAGAGTGTTTTCTAACTTGGTTCCATTCTCCCCGTCACCTTCAGGTACACCAATGAGACGTAGATTTGGTCTTTTCACATAGTCCCATATTTCTTGGAGGCTTTGTTTGTTTCTTTTTATTCTTTTTTCTCTAAACTTCTTGCTTCATTTCATTCATTTGATCTTCCGTCACTGATACCCTTTCTTCCAGTTGATCGCATCGGCTACTGAGGCTTCTGCATTCGTCACGTAGCTCTCGTGCCTTGATTTTCAGCTCCATCAGGTCCTTTAAGGACTTCTCTGCATTGGTTATTCTAGTTATCCATTTGTCTAATTTTTTTTCAAAGCTTTTAACTTCTTTGCCATTGGTTCAAATTTCCTCCTGTAGCTCGGAGTAGTTTGATCGTCTGAAGCCTTCTTCTCTCAACTTGTCAAAATCATTCTCCGTCCAGCTTTCTTCCGTTGCTGGTGAGGAGCTATGTTCCTTTGGAGGAGGAGAGGCGCTCTGATTTTTAGAGTTTCCAGTTTTTCTGCTCTGTTTTTTTCCCCATCTTTGTGGTTTTATCTACTTTTGGTCTTTGATGATGGTGATGTACAGATGGGTTTTTGGTGTGGATGTCCTTTCTGTTTGTTAGTTTTCCTTCTAACAGACAGGACCCTCAGCTGCAGGTCTGTTGGAGTTTACTGGAGGTCTACTCCAGACCCTGTTTGCCTGGGTATCAGCAGCAGTGGCTGCAGAACAGTGGATTTTGGTGACCCGCAAATGCTGCTGCCTGATCATTCCTCTGGAAGTTTTGTCTCAGAGGAGTACCTGGCCGGGTGAGGTGTCAGTCTGCCTCTACTGGGGGGTGCCTCCCAGTTAGGCTACTCGGGGGTCAGGGACCCACTTGAGGAGGCAGTCTGCCTGTTCTCAGATCTCAAGCTGCTTGCTGGGAGAACCACTACTCTCTTCAAAGCTGTCAGAGAGGGACATTTAAGTCTGCAGAGATTACTGCTGTCTTTTTGTTTGTCTATGCCCTGCCCCTAGAGGTGAAGCCTACAGAGGCAGGCAGGCCTTCTTGAGCTGTGGTGGGCTCCACCCAGTTCGAGCTTCTGGGTGGCTTTGTTTACCTAATCAAACAACTAACTCGGCAATGGCGGGCGCCGCCCCCCCCGAACTCCAGCCTCACTGCCGCCTTGCAGTTTGATCTTGGACTGCTGTGCTAGCAATGAGCGAGACTCCATGGGCGTAGGACCCTCCGAGCCAGCTGCAGGATATAATCTCCTGGTGTGCCATTTTTTAAGCCCATTGGAAAAGCACAGTATTAGGGTGGGAGTCACCCAATTTTCCAGGTGCCATCTGTCACCCCTTTCTTTGATTAGGAAAGGGAATTCCCCGACCCCTTGCACTTCCCAGGTGAGGCGATGCCTCGCCCTGCTTTGGCTTGCACACGGTGCGCTGCACCCACTGTCCTGCACCTACTGTCTGGCACTCCCCAGTGAGATGAACCCGGTACCTCAGTTGGAAATGCAGAAATCACCCGTCTTCTGCGTCGCTCACGCTGGGAGCTGTAGACCGGAGCTGTTCCTATTCGGCCATCTTGGCTCCTCCCCCTAGATCCTCATTTCTAAATGAGGACGTGCTTTAGAAAATTGTTCAAGTGAATCTTTTATTTTTAGGGGAGAATCAAAAGGAGTTGGAGACAAACAACAAGAGGTTTGTCCCCTGGGGAGCTAAAGATTTATCTAAAAAGCGATGAATGGTTGCTACAATCACAAGGGGGAGAGAGAGCACCAAAAATGATACAAACCACAGGCATGAGAAAAGAGGAAAATATTTTTAAACACCAAATAAATTTTAGATTTTCAAACTGTCTTCAAAAGGCATATCCCAGAAAGTCTGCCTGTGAAGCAACCCAGTATTCATTGTAATAATACTATCCACAGTAGTTACCATGTGGCCATGTGGGTGCACTTTGCCATATTTGATTGATGATGATGATGATAGTGATGCTGGATTATAAGGCCATTAAAATTCATTATCCTACAATGCACGGATATTATCATATTTTGCATATTTCTGTAACTCAATGGGAAAATCTGAAGACAGGAATTTAAGGAACTATATTTTATATTCCCTGACTTCCTATGGGATTTTGGTTAAATATCTTGAACTACCTTTCTAATTATTGAATATAATTGGCTTAGAACGTACTAGGCTCATAGCATGAACTTGTAGGTAAATATATGACATAATCTATTTTTCTTGGCATTTTCTGGACACAGACTGGAGAATTGAAGCTGCTAAGTTCTCAGAAAATGGCTGTAAGAACTGAGTTTACCAGGTTATTTAAAAACCATGCCAAGAAAGAAGAATTTGCAGGCAGGTCATTGGTGGGTTGGGAGGAGAGGAGCTGCTCAACCACAGTGAAGTACAGAGATCCTCATCTTCTGCTCCATCTGGGCTCTTTCAGAACTGCTTGAGTTCTATCCCAGGCCTCCCAGGGCCACTAAGGGACCCGTCACCCTCTGAGTCTGTGCTGAGAGCAGTCATTGGAACCCTGACTCTAACATAGACACGCACAGCATGTTCTCCTGGCTGTGGGAATAAATGTCTTTCAGGCATTTGTCCCTGCCTTAACTGACCTGGCCCTTCTAGGTCCGGGGAAAGCCACAGATGTGGCAGTTTTGAGTCGCCTGAGATGAATGGAGTAGCCCTGGGTTGCATGACATTGAAGACTGAGTCCGCGGTCCCTGTCGCAAAGCAACTTTCCCCTCGGTCGCATGCGATGCGCCACAAACACTTTTCACTCCTGCCCGTGATGCCACAGAGTTGGGAGTCCGGCCATAAGCTCTGCCTGGCCTCTGCAGACAGACAGGCTACCAGGCTGTCCATGCCTCCAAGCCCTTTCTACAAAGCCAGCAAGGAAACAAATGCCCAGTCTGAAGAGATGATTTAAGGAGTTCAAACCTGGTGGCTCAAAACCCGACCTGTGCTCAGAAAACTAGAGTCTTGGATGCCTCTCTGCCCCGAATGCATCAGAATCTCGGCCAGAGTGCATGGGGGTGAGCTGCATTGGTAAACACTGGCCTGGGACCGTGGTAGATAAGCCAGAGCTGGAAACAACAAACTTTGAATGCCTTCCGAAGCTAGCAGGCGACAGCTCCCGAAATACCTGAGACCAACTGGCATTGATACCATGTCTAAGGCCTCCAGGAATGGGGAACTTATGATCTAGACAAATGTTTTTGAGGGGAAAAATAAAATCGGGACATCTAGAATTTCTCGAGCCACATGCATCCCAGGAAAGTGGGGCTTGATGGCAACTCCAGGGCCCTCGTGTTGTGTCTAAGACTTGGAGCCCCTGAGCCTGGGCCTCGGGTGGCTGGGGCTCGGGGAACTCCTGGTCCTGCTGAGCTGGACCCAGGTTGCTGCTGGGAGGCAGCTGCTCAGCAGCCACCAGAGTCAGAAGTGTGCTCCTAGAAACCCCAAGTCAGACTCGCTTCTCTCCTGGGCCTTTGGTTACATGACACTTACTGTAATGATTATTTAAACCTATCTACAGAAATTTTTTCTTATGCTCTATTCTGTGTTCCTTCATTTTTAAAAGAAGGGGGAACAATCTTGGGCACAAAACTTCTCTTTGACTTAATCACTTCATGGTTATATTGATAGATCTGATGCGTCAGATACCTGTGGTTTGCTTGTGTGTGCACATATGCTTATGTATGTGTGTGTGCACATGTGCTTATGTGTTTGTGCACACGTGCTTATGTATCTGTGTATATGTGCAGATGTGCTTATGTACATGTGTTTGTGCACACATGTGCTTATGTACATGTTTGTGTGCACATGTGCTTGTCTGTGCACATGTACGTATGTGTGCACACATGTGCTTATGTATGCATGTTCATGTGTGCACATGTGATTATGTACGTGTACATATGTGCTTACGTTTGTGTGTGCACATGTGCTTATGTGTTTGTGCCTGTGTGCATGTACTTATATATGTTTTTTGTGCACATGTGCTTATGTGTGTTTGTGTGCACATGTGCTTCTGTGTGTGTTTGTGTATGTATGGGTATATATGTTTCAGAAAGGGAGAAGTCTGGCACAGTTGAGAGAGAGGTTAGTAGGCGTGGCCACTGTGGAGATGCACAATAGCTTGATGCAGGCCAAAGGGGAGATTGAGGAAGTGATGAGCTCAAGTGACCAGGACCAAGCACTGCGCTGGTGAGAGGAGACACGGCAGGTCCAGAAGGGGCCAGAGGCAGAGAGCACTGGAGAAGACTGAGACATCCATGCAGAGTCTCCTTCGGTTTCAGATGAGCTCCTCTGGCCCTCAGCAAAGGTCTCGGTGGAGGGGACTGAGCTCTCTGCACTCTGCGGCCTCTGCATTTGTGAGAATAACATCGTGGCCCTCAGGGCTTCTTTCGTTCCCTGGGCTTCTTTTGGGAGTGTGGGCCTCTGAATTGGAGGGGCAGTGCCGCTGGGTTTCTGCAGGGTTAATCCATAGGAGGGAGGCAGTGCCAGCTGCAGACCTCTGGGAACAGTGCAAACTGGAGGTGTCCAGCTCCCGCTGCCAGCCGTTCCTTTGGGGGCTTGTCACCATGGACACTGCCCTTGGCTAGCCCTGGAGGAGCCCCTCACAGCAAAAGCCTGGCCACTTGCATCCCCTTATCTATGGTCCAACACTCTTTAAAGGGTAACAAAGACATACACCGCCTGAGTTAGCAACGTGGAGACCCCTGCCTCTTATTGTAAAGGAGCTTAAAGCATCTCTCTGCAGGGGAAATGGCAGGAGTTGTTCCTGAGGGTCTCTGCCTTCCTCAGGCAGTTCGAAGGATGCAGAGCCAGCTCTCTGAAGGGTCCTTCCAAGCAGAGAACAGCAGGAACTTGAGTTCTCCTGCCTTTACTGAGTGACTTTGGCAGACGAGTCCCTGTTATAGGACAGTTCACCAAGTACCTTCCTTCTCCACGCTCTCCAGATAGGAGAGCGGAGGAGGGGCACCAGCCCAATGCAGAGGCAGGGAGGAGCGGCACCAGCCCAATGCAGAGGCAGGGAGGAGCGGCACCAGCCAATACAGAGGCAGGGAGGAGCGGCACCAGCCAATGCAGAGGCAGGAAGGAGCGGCACCAGCCAATGCAGAGGCACGGAGGAGGGGCACCAGCCCAATGCAGAGGCGCAGCGCAGGCAGGAGTTTCTCAGTGTTGCCTGGCATATCTGCTGCACAAATGTGAGAAAAATTTTTTCTCCTACCAGCACCTGCCACTTCTTAAAAGCACCATGAAATAAAAGACATCTGTGTCTGGAAGTGAAGCTCAGGGTGCCTCGGAGAATGCATTTGTTCTTCTAAAGCACAGACACTGCAGCTGGAAGTGAGGGCTGGCTGGAGAGGCTGCCGTTGGTGATCGACGTACAGAGGCGTGGGAGGCCCAGTGGACTAGAACTGTCCCCTGGGGAGACCACAGGGTGTCAGGCGTGGACAAGGCTCCTGCTGTTCTCAGCCCTCTCCCAGCTCCCCCAGGGACACATTAGCTAAGGAAGAGGCTGGATAACTTAGCGCCAACCCCAAGCATTTGGCGGGACATTTCCTCTCGATTCTGAGGGTTCCTAGCTGGGTCTTTACGATGCCAACCCTTTAAAGAAGAATGGAAAGGTAATTCCCAGTAGCTGTCCAATGGACCAGATTTCACAAAATTCCCAATAGCTGTGCAGTGCACCAGATTTCACAGTTTTATAGGGTGAGCTGGTATCATGTAGCTCTGGCTTGCTGAATATGTCCAGTGAAAATGAAGCCATTCTTGGTGCTTTTTCTGTCTCTCTGTTCCTGAGTTGGCCTGGTAGTGGGGGGTGCCCTGTGTGATCTTGTGGGGCCACACTGGGCTCCCTTTCCTCTGGGGAGGGCTGTGTCCACTTCTCAGGTGCTCAGGCCGCCCCGCCTCTCTCCCTCCTGCAGGAAGTTCCTTTAAAAGTCCCTGATGTTGAACAGGCTTCCTTTTCTTCATTCCCAGTTTGACGGGATTCTCTCATTTAATTTCCAAAGGGTGTGGAAATGCTACCCAAATTTACTACGGGATTCTCTCATTTAATTTCCAAAGGGTGTGGAAATGCTACCCAAATTTACTTACAGAGAATCCTATCCAGCCATCCCAGAGGATCCACTTACAGAGAACCCTATCCAGCCATCCCAGAGGATCCACTTACAGAGAACCCTGTCCAGCCATCCCAGAGGATCCACTTACAGAGAACCCTATCCAGCCATCCCAAAGGGAAAGCAGTGGGGCTGGAGGGAAGTCTGCAAAAAGGAGTAGGAATGTTTCTGGGCCAGCATCGCATGTGAGGACTGCAGAATCAGGCTAAGCTCATGTGAGATTAAAGACAGCATTTTCCCCACACCTTCTTGTCTTTGGTGGAGGCTGCATGACAAGCCTGGACAACAGCAGGGCGTTACAAAAATGCTTAATTTTCCTTACCTTGGTAACTAAAACACCATGTAGCCTTCCACCGGAGGAGAGTCAGGCCAAAGCCAAGCCTTAATAGCTATGTGCTGTCCATGTATGTCTACCAGAGATTTCCTCCCTCATCAGGACTGGACCCCTCATCATACACATATCACATACACCACACACACCACACACATAGCACACACACCACTCCATACACCACGTGCATTGTCTGCATCGAAAGATCTGCCTGGAACTGCTTCTGGAAAGGGTGTGGGAGCATGTGAATGTGTGTGTGGTGTATGTGATATGCATGTGTATGTGGCATACGTGTGTGGTGTGTGTGGTCTGTGTGTGGTGTGTGTGGTATGCATGTGGTGCATGTGGCATGTGTGTGGTATATGTGGTGTGTGTGTGCAGTGTCTGTGGTATGCGTGTAGTGTATGTGGTATGTGTGTGGTATATGTGGTGTGTGTGGTGTATGTGGTTTGTGTGTAGTGTGATATGCATGTGGTATATGTGGTGTGTGGTGTGTGTGGTATGTGTGTGTGATATATGTGGTATGCATGTGTGGTGTATGTGGTTTGTGTGTGGTGTATGTGGTATGTGTGTGTTTTGTGTGTGTGGTGTGTGTGGTATATGTGTGTGTGTGGTATATGTGGTGTGTGTGTGGTGTATGTGGTATGAGTGTGTTTTGTGGTGTGTGTGGTGTGTGTGGTATATGTGGTGTGTGTGTGGTGTATGTGGTATATACATATATGTATGTGACATATGCAGATAGCACTAAGCAATAGGATTTCATCATTAAAATGAAAGGAGTTTCCCTGAAGCACCTTTTCTTTTATCATGGAGTTGCTGATGTCAAGGGTGACATCAAGGGAGAGCCCCGCCCTGCCCTCCAACCCTGGCAATCGCAGCATCACTGCCCTTTGCTGATGGAAAGGACAGAGGGGTGGGGGCTGCATGGATGCATTCTGTTCCACCTCCACCGATAAATGCTCACAGGGCGGGTTTGCAATGGAACTTTATAGTTCACCTGGGGAGACCCCTTTGCAGGGAATCACTCATCCCTGGCTTGGTTGCAAAAGCTGAGCTTTTTTCCTCCCCAGCGCTGTGAGCAAAGGCAAGCAGAGCCAGTCGGAATTTGCTCCCAGCCTGCGTAACTCTCACTGGCCTTCCCTTCATTCCATTTTCCCAGCCCAGGACACAGGGAATGTCTGAGTTATTAAAGCAGAGAACTATGGCAATTAGGTAGCTAATTTTAGGCCTCAGACTACTCTTCTGCCAATCACTTGAGCATTTCAGACTAAGATTTTGGAGGCATGGTTATCCCACTAATTGTAGATGCAATCCCCTTCCAGTATCCAAAGGCCCCACACACCGTGTCCCCACACTGGGCTATGAAAGCCCAGGACAGAGTCCCAGATAGAGGGAGCTGGGGGCTGTTGGCCTACAGAAGGTAAAAGCGTCGTCTCTTACGGTCTGTGGTGATCTCGTAGGGAGAGTGGAGTCTTGCGTCTCCACAGGGGGAGGTGCTCACGTAGAGATGGAAGAGGATGTTTTCTCGCAGCCGGTAGCCACCTTCTTTTAACCGCACGAATATTGATCGCTCCGAGTCCTCGCGCCGCTTGCTAGGGTAACAAAGAGGTTTGGGGTCATTTATCACAAACCAAACCAGAGACGTTCCAACCAGGTGAACGCTTGAGTCCTGTTTTGTAGAGTTGTTCCCCAAGTTTTCCTTTATATTTTTCCTTTTTTTTTTTTTTTTTTTTTGAGATAGAGTCTTGTTCTGTCGCCCAGGCTGTAGTGCAATGGTGCGATCTTGGCTCACTGCAACTTCCACCCACTGAGTTCAAGCAATTCTTCTGCCTTGAGTATCAAGCGATACTCAGCCTCCCGAGCAGCTGGGATTACAGGCGCACGCCACCACGCCTAGTTCACTTTTGTATTTTTAGTAGATACGGGGTTTCACCATGTTGGCCAGGTTTGTCTTGAACTCCCGGCCTCAGGTGATCCACCCACCTCAGACTCCCAAAGTGCTGGGATTACAGGTGTGAGCTGCTGCGCCTGGCCCCCAAGTTTCTCCTTCTTCACACCCCATAGTGTGTCTTTTCCCTGCACCAACACTTCTAGAAGAAGCAGCAATGAAACTACATGAATGCGAACATGACTGGCAGAAACCCCGCTTTCTTACCCCTATTGACATTTACCTGTCAGGGTTATTATTATTCTTTTCTAAAGATAAGGTCTTGCTCTGTTGCTGCCCATGCCGGAGTGCAGTAGCGTGATCATGGCTTACTCTAGCCTGGGCTTCCCAGGCTCAAGTGATCCTCCTGCCTCAGCCTCCCAAGTAGCTGGGACTACAGGTGTACACCACCATGTGAGGCTAATTTATTTACTTTTTTTGTAGAGACAGGGTCTTGCTTTGTTGCCCCGAGTGGCCTGGAACCCCTGGGCTCAAGCGATCCACTTGCCCCAGGCTCTGAAAGTGCTGGGATTACAGGTGCGAGCCACCATGAACCTTTTTTTATTTTTATTTGAGATGGAGTCTCGCTTTGTCCCAGGCTGCAGTGCAGTGGTGCAATCTTGGCTCACTGCAACCTCTGCCCCCTGGGTTTGAACGATTCTCCTGCCTCAGCCTCCTGAGTAGTTGGGATTACAGGTTCATGCCACCATACCCAGCTAATTTTTGTATTTTTAGTAGAGACAGGGTTTTGCCATGTTGGGCAGGCTGGTCTTGAACTCCTGACTTCAGGTGATCCACCTGCCTTGGCCCCCCAGAGAGCTGGGATTATAGGCATGAGCCACCGCACCCAGCCCCACCATGATCTTTTACCAAGCCATTTTTTCCCATTGCTGTTCACCCACATCTATCTGTCTATACACCTGTGATTCTGTGGATTTGCCAGTGCTGCTCATGGCCATACCTCACAGTGGACTGTGGGTTTGACGCAGCCTAAGTGGGCAGCTTGTGTGTGATTCAAAGGAGGAAAGGAGCTATAGGAAGGCCTGGGCTCGGTCACCAGCACGGGCGGGAGTGGAGAGCTGTGGGGAAACGGCTTTCCTTCTGCATCCAGCCATGACCCAGGTGGGGTGGGAGAGGTCCCAGCCTCTCTCTGATGGTGAATCATTTGGCCTGTTGCAAAACTCCCACCAGCTGTGAAGCTCGAGCTGAGCAGCCCCACTTCGGCCCCACCGGAGGGGGCGCTGAACGAATGCACCTGCATTTCCTTCTTCAGTGTTTATTCCCTGCTTCCTGGTGTTTATTCCCTCTGTCCCGGTGTTTATTCCCCTGCGTCCCGGTGTTTATTCCCTCCGTCCCGGTGTTTATTCCCTGCCTCCCGGTGTTTATTCCCTGCGTCATGGTATTTATTCCCTCCGTCCCGGTGTTTATTCCCCTGCGTCCCAGTGTTTATTCCCCTGTTTCCCGGTGTTTATTCCCTGCCTCCCGATGTTTATTCCCTGCGTCATGGTGTTTATTCCCTGCGTCCCAGTGTTTATTCCCTGCGTCCCGGTGTTTATTCCCTGCCTCCCGGTGTTTATTCCCCTGTGTCCCGGTGTTTATTCCCTGCTTCCTGGTCATCTACTTTCTGCTGGTCTTGCTGTTTTCACACATTCTGCCCCATGGGTGATGGATTGTGTTCTGTGGGGCCCTGAGATCACACAGGTAAAGAACAGACATTTTCTCCACAGGAAGCCCTTGCGGCATCCAGCAGCCTTCCTGCCTCTGTGCCTAGACTCCGCCCACAGCTACCGTCCCCCACTGCCCCAGCTGCCTCCCCCAGGAACCTTGGCAAATGTGTCCCAAGCCTGGGCCCCAGCGCAGGGCCTGTCAGCCACGTGGCTGCCCTGGACCCCTCTCCCCTGTGCTCCTTCCCCATGCAGGGCAGGCATCAGGTGCACCTGTCTGTGGACCTCCCAGCTGGTGGCACAGCACCAAGCATGTAACCAGCTTCTGGTAAATATTGGCCCAGTTGCCTTCTCTGACACAACAAGAGTGAGCGATCTTGGAGATAGTCCCAGTTGAGCAGGTGGACATTTAGGAGAAATCCTTCCCTACATTCTGAGATATTTCTGTTCTGCCATATCCAACTCCTGCCGCACCCCGCAGGCCTCAGGGAACTGAGGGATGGGTTCAACCTGTGGCTCCCTGCTCAGAGGCTCAGATAAGAATGAGCTGAGTGTGGGCTGAGCACAGTGGCTCATGCCTGTAATCCCAGCACTTTGGGAGGCTGAGACGGGTGGACCACTTGAGGTCAGGAGTTTGAGAGCAGTCTAGCCAACGTGATGAAACCCCGTCTCTACTAAAAATACAAAAATTAGCCAGGTGTGATGGTGAACGCCTGTAGTCCCAGCTACTCAGGAGGTTGAGGGTGGGAGAATTGCTTCAACCCGGGAGGCAGAGGTTGCAGTGAGCCAAGATCATGCCATTGCACTCCAGCCTGGGCGACAGAGCAAGACTCCATCTCAAAAAAAAAAAAAAAAAAAAAAGAATGAGCTGAATGTGTTAAGGTGTTGTTTCCAGCAGCGTCTGCTTAGGGCTGCACGTGGGCCTTTCTCCTTTTGTGTGGCTTTTGCACAGCTAATGGGCATGGAGATGACCCTCGCCAAAGCCCCCCAAGGTCCTATTACTCATGGATTTGAGGAACGCAGATGGCTTCAAGGGATGTGAAAGAGGAGACAGGAGACACAGGAGGGAGCGTTTTGGGCAAGGAGCCCACAGTCAGCCCTTGGGACTGAACGGCCCAGCCTGGGGGTGTGTCGGAGAGGCCACGTGCTGCAAACCACCTGGGTTTTGCTCCCGTCTAAGGTGTCTCAGGGACAGGAGGCTGCCCCATGACAGCCACCAATGCCTGATGGCCAGAGCAGGCCAGGGAACCCCAGGAATCCCAATACTGGGGCACAGTTCTCAGGGCCTCAGCGGCCTCTTCACATGTACTTGGCACAGAAGGCAAGAAGACAGCGTGTCTCCAAGCCACTCCTTGGGCACTGCACTCACGTTCTCTGAGGGCAACGACGGAAAAGGGGGCAGTGCAGGAATGTGGGGGGCGTGGGGAACCGAGGCCAGGAGAGGGTGGCCTTGCCCAGGAGGATGAGGGCTGCAAAGGTGTTTTCTGGAGGGAAACGTGGAGTAAGGAGGAAGCCTGGAATTTTAGCATCTTCCCAGCCCGCACGGCGGCTCTATTGGTGTGCCAGGGATGTCTCTAGTCTGAATAAAAAGGGATGCTTCCTGGCTCACCCTGTGCCAGGATAGAGGGAAGCGTGTTCTGAGCCAGGCATGGGGCCCTCTCTGCTCCCTGGCAGCCCCCAGCCGCGGCATCCGCCTACCCTGGAGCCCGTCACCAGCCGCTCACCTCAGGTGCAGCTCCAGCTGCGTGTAGAGGAAGTGCAGCAACGCCCGCCGGGCCACGACCTCCGCGTGGCAGTCATTCACCACCAGCCCCTGGTCACTGAGGTGCTCGCCGCTGATGCACTTGGTCCCCGAGGACAGGGCCACGACCTGCGCCTGCCGAGCATCCAGGCCTGGGGACACAGACAGTGTCAGAGCAGCGCGGCCCACGGCCTCTGTCTCCCTCCTTCTCAGTCTTTTCAGGGTCTCACAACAGCGGTTTCCATGGGTTAGGAAACCTTGGAAACACTGCATTTTGAGAGCTGGGAAGCGAGGCTTCTGTGTGCCCCGGGCCGTCACAGGTGACCGCCCACCTGAGGGAGTCCCATCTACTCCATGGCGGCCTGAGACCGCGCTCAAAGTGCCTCTGTTATCCTTAAGGTTGCTGAAATGCTCCTTAGGCACCATAGGAGCAGAGTTTTGAGGTCAAACTTACTACCAGGGCAGTTTTCTCCACCTGTGAGTCCCAGGTCCCCTGTGAGTGGGAGCAGTGCTGGCTGCGGCCTGGGCTTCCTGCCCAGCCTCTAACCACCTTTGTGCTTTCTCCTGTCCTCCAACGGGATCAGGGCAGGACAGGAGCTGATGAACCCTTCACCCTAACACAGAAACACAGGACAGGAACTGATGAACCTGTCACACTAACACAGAAACGCAGGACAGGAGCTGATGAACCTGTCACACTAACACAGAAAGGAGGCTGGATGTGTCATTTTAACCATAGTCAAAGGAACCCCATCCACAAAAATGATACTCTCTTCAGGGACTGAAAACAAACAAAACAAACCTCAAAAACAACCCCCAACGTAATGTCCTTAAAGTATAATATCCATCACTTTGTTTAAGGAGAAGCTGGAAGACACAAGCCAATGTTTGCTCTGCTCTAACAGGTCTGTGTGGATGTGTATTTTCTCTTCACTTAGATGGTGAATTCCTTGAGGACGTGAGTCAGAATTTCCACCAAATACTCCAAGCAGGGGCTCCCTAGGGAGTCCGTGTCATTAGACGGGTCAGTGTTGCCGATCCAATAACAAATCCATCATCCAGGCCCTTCGGCTGGAGGTGGCAGGTATGTTGCGGGCGCCCAGGAGCCTTGGGATGTGACAGCCACTGGCTGGGCCCAGATCCCAGGCCAAGTGAGGGCAGCACAGAGACTTGTTAGCCGCTGACTGCGGCCACGTCCACGGAGTTACCTGGTAAATACATGTCCGGATCATTTGTTGGAAGAGATGACATGCAAATTAATGTCATGCCAGAAGCAGACCTCCCTCCCATCTTAAATAAAATCAACTTCCCCACGGCAAACAGTGCTGGGCTGGTCATGAGCACTTCTCACACACTTGTTCCTCTGATGTGACTTTTTCTCCCCTGAGAACTTAGTTCTTGAGCCCTGAGGGCATCTGCCCTCTCTGGGCCTCACTGCGGGATCTATCTTTGCGAGATAAAAGGGTGGTGTCAGCAGCTACCAGTGACAGCCAGGGAGAATTCGGGGCCGGGAGGGACTGAGCACTGGGAAAGTGCCCCGCAGAGGCCCAGTGGCATCCTTGCCCCCGTGGGTCTGCAGCTGGGGTCTGTCTGTCCAGTCTCCTTCCTTCTAGCACAGCCCCCGCCTCCTGCCCATGTCCACTGCTCTCTCCGCTCATCCCAGCTTCTCCCAGCAGCCCCCGTTTCTGTGCCTGAAGAGAACTCCATGGTCCTGGTCCTGTTGTCTACCCACTGCCCCCTCCCTGGTGGGACTGGACTGCTCCTGAGCTCAGGAAGTGACCAGACTTCCCCACGCCACTTTAATCAGAACAGGACACGACCAGCCCCCCTGAGTTTCCTCCCCCAGGAAAGTTCCTGAGCAGCTGCCGGGTTCCAGGTCCAGGCCTCCTCCTCTCTCAGCCATCCTGGGGGTGGGGGCTCCCTCCCAGCGGGGGTGCCAGAAGTGGAGGAGCAGATGGGACCAGGATCTAAGGCTATAGGGAGCCGGGGTGGGTGGCTGCTACTGACTCTGCCAGGGGTGGGAGCCACCGTCTCACTCAGGCCATCAGTGACGTGGACTGTTGAGAAATGGTTCACAAGGACAACATCGTGATGCAGAAACCACCCCGCAGGTTCCAGCTTCGTTACAGTATTTAGAGAAACGGGAAACACATTGATAACGATTCCTAACAAGTTTCAGTGTTCATGACTGGTGCACGTGCGGTCTCTGGTGGAAACGGACAACTCTTCAGGAATAGGTGCGTGGCCCATGAGGCCCTGGCCTGCTCCTCCTCTTTGGATACTGTGGAAATTGGAGCTGTAGAAAAAAGCAACTGCTTTCCCTTCACCCCTCATTGATCCCCAGCTCCGTTTGGCTCCAGACTCTGCTACACTCAGCACAATGACGTGGCCCAAGAAGGGCACTGTTTGCATATTCGGTTTTCATGATTCCCACCCCCACAGCCAGCACCACGCTCCCAACACAGGAGGAGACGCGAAGCCTGGACCGAGGGAGATGACGCGGTCAGAAACGGCTGCAGCACGAGACGTCATATGAGAAATGTCGCGGAAGTGCTGTACACAGAATGTCACCAGCATGACGGTGAGGGAGAGAGAGGGAGAAAAGAGAGAGATGGACTCACACCCAGGGAGCTTCTGCACAGGTGGTGGGAGGAGGCGTCCTAGGCAGAGTGGGCATGGCAGCCAGAGGCACCGATGGGAAAGGGCACAGGCGTATTCCGCGTAATCTGCGTATTCTGCGGGACGTTAGAGCCCGTGGGAGATGTGTGTGGGAAAGTGGCGAAGCTTCAAAGGTGGGTGGAAATCTGTCACAGAGGCCTTGAATACCACCCTGAAGATCTAGCTCTTCACCAATAGACAATGGGAGCTGTGAAAGGGTTTTCCGGAAGGACAGCAGTACTGTTGCCCATGAGTGAGTGCTGGGTTGCACAGGAGGAGAGAAGGGGCCAGGACACTGGGTGGGAGGCTGGGGCTGGACATGGTGCATGAGGACTTAGGAAGTGCCCTCAGGAGTGGATTGGTGGGAGGGACCCAGAGAGCACAGCAAGGACCGAATCCACAGGATTTGGGAAATTTACACAGAGGATGAGGGAGAGGAAGAAGCCAGAAAATGTGCTTGAGTACCACACATTACAAATGAGAAACAGGAAGATTTTTATTTATTTATTTATTTATTTTAAGTTTTAGGGTACATGTACACAACGTGCAGGTTAGTTACATATGTATACATGTGCCATGTTGGTGTGCTGCACCCGTTAACTTGTCATTTAACATTAGGTATATCTCCTAATGCTATCTTTCCCCCCACCCCACAATAGGCCCCAGTGTGTGATGTTTCCCTTCCTCTGTCCATGTGTTCTCATTGTTCAATTCCCACCTATGAGTGAGGACATGCAGTGTTTGGTTTTTTGTCCTTGTGATAGTTTGCTGAGAATGATGGTTTCCAGCTTCATCTATGTCCCTACAATGGACATGAACTCATCCTTTTTTATGGCTGCATAGTATTCCATGGTGTATATGTGCCACATTTTCTTCATCCGGTCTATCATTGTTGGACATTTGGCTTGGTTCCAAGTCTTTGCTATTGTGAATAGTGCTGCAATAAACATACGTGTGCATGTGTCTTTATAGCAGCATGATTTATAATCCTTTGGGTATATACCCAGTAATGGGATTGCTGGGTCAAATGGTATTTCTAGTTCTAGATCCCTGAGGAATCGCCACACTGTCTTCCACAATGGTTGAACTAGTTTACGGTCCCACCAACAGTGTAAAAGTGTTCCTATTTCTCCACATCCTCTCCAGCACCTGTTGTTTCCTGACTTTTTACTGATCGCCATTCTAACTGGTGTGAGATGGTATCTCATTGTGATTTTGATTTGCATTTCTCTGATGGCCAGTGATGATGAGCATTTTTCCATGTGTCTTTTGGCTGCATAAATGTCTTCTTTTGAGAAGTGTCTGTTCATATCCTTCACCCACTTTTTGATGGGGTTGTTTAATTTTTCTTGTAAATTTGTTTGAGTTCATTGTAGATTCTGGATATTAGCCCTTTGTCAGATGAGTGGGTTGCAAAAATTTTCTCCCATTCTATAGGTTGCCTGTTCACTCTGATGGTGGTATCTTTTGCTGTGCAGAAGCTCTTTAATTAGATCCCATTTTTCAATTTTGGCTTTTGTTGCCATTGCTTTTGGTGTTTTAGACATGAAGTCCTTGCCCATGCCTATGTCCTGAATGGTATTGCCTAGGTTTTCTTCTAGGGTTTTTATGGTTTTAGGTCTAACATTTAAGTCTTTAATGCATCTTGAATTAATTTTTGTATAAGATGTAAGGAAGGGATCCAGTTTCAGCTTTCTACATATGGCTAGCCAGTTTTCCCAGCACCATTTATTAAATAGGGAATCCTTTCCCCATTGCTTATTTTTGTCAGGTTTGTCAAAGATCAGATAGTTGTAGATATGTGGCATTATGTCAGAGGGCTCTGTTCTGTTCCATTGGTCTATATCTCTGTTTTGGTACCAGTACCATGCTGTTTTGGTTACTGTAGCCTTGTAGTATAGTTTGAAGTCAGGTAGCGTGATGCCTCCAGCTTTGTTCTTTTGGCTTAGGATTAACTTGGCGATGCAGGCTCTTTTTTGTTTCCATATAAACTTTAAAGTAGTTTTTTCCAATTCTGTGAAGAAAGTCATTGGTAGCTTGATGGGGATGGCATTGAATCTATAAATTACCTTGGGCAGTATGGCCATTTTCATGATATTGATTCTTCCCACCCATGAGCATGGAATGTTCTTCCATTTGTTTGTATCCTCTTTTATTTCATTGAGTAGTGGTTTGTAGTTCTCCTTGAAGAGGTCCTTCACATCCCTTGTAAGTTGGATTCCTAGGTATTGTATTCTCTTTGAAGCAATTGTGAATGGGAGTTCATTCATTATTTGGCTCTCTGTTTGTCTGTTATTGGTGTAGAAGGATGCTTGTGATTTTTGTACATTGATTTTGTATCTTGAGACTTTGCTGAAGTTGCCTGTCAGCTTAAGGAGATTTTGGGCTGAGTCGATGGGGTTTTCTAGATATACAATCATGTCATCTGCAAACAGGGACAATTTGACTTTCTCTTTTCCTAATTGAATACCCTTTATTTCCTTCTCCTGCCTGATTGCCCCGGCCAGAACTTCCAACACTATGTTGAGTAGGAGTGGTGAGAGAGGGCATCCCTGTCTTGTGCCAGTTTTCAAAGGGAATGCTTCCAGTTTTTGCCCATTCAGTATGATATTGGCTGTGGGTTTGTCATAGATAGCTCTTATTATTTTGAGATATGTCCCATTAATGAAGAATGGCCAAATTTGGGGCTGACCGATTTAATTTGGGGGAAAGGAGAGGGCGGGTGTCATCATTTCTCCCCTCGGTGCCATGAGGATGATGAGGCATCAGGCAGCATAGTCAGGTGGAGAAGAGAGCTCAGTAGCAGTTAAAGACTGCGAGCAAAAAGGTGTCAAAAACAGAAACGGCCCCAACCAGCATTCAGATAAACACGCTTAACACCCCCGTCACAGGGGACAGCGTAAGGGTGCTGCCACCATGGCGGGGCCACAGGCAGGTCAAGGCCACTCATACCTATGGGGAGAAATGGGGTCCTTGGTTTATGGGCATCACCCTCCAGGTACAAACCAGTGGCATTTGGGGCTGTGTCAACCCTTCACAGAAGTGTCTAATATCTCCTTTTTCGGTGCTCTGGTTCCCCACATGGAGATCCTTGATTGCTGGAGTCGGGGTGAGGCCACGCCAAGCTGTATGGGCACCAAAAATGCTCTGCATTCAATGAGCAATGCTTTGTGTAAAAATGTGCCCGAAGCCAGGCCGCCTTGCAGCAGTGGCTGGGTCAGGGATGCTTCAGCAGGGGCTGGGTCGGGGATGCTCCAGCAGGGTCTGGGTCGGGGATGCTCCAGCAGCTTATTAAGTCAGGAAGACAGGATGGGGCAGCAAAGACGCCAGGTGAGGGGAGGCTGTACTGAGGTCCCATGTCCAGCTGACCCAACAGGAAGCTCTGGAGTGTAAGGCAAAGGTGTGCGATGTGTCAATAATGAGCTGTGGGCGCTCCCAGGCATGCAGGAGGTGCAGGAAGACTTAGGCAGTCCTCCTGACATCCCTTCTCCAGCTGACCCAGCAGGAAGCTCTGGAGTGTGAGGCAAGGGTGTGTGATGTGTCAGTAACGAGCTGTGGGTGCTCCCAGGCATGCAGGCTTCTGGTGACCAGGGCCATTCTCAGGAGGAGGCCGCAGCTGTGAGCTGCTCCTGGCCGGTACTCGGAGCCAGGAGATCAGGAAGCCCAGGATGGGGCGGCTGTGGTGCCAACAGCATTTACTCCAATCCTTCCAATGATGCTGTTAAGCCAATAAAACGCAAGTTTGTATAGAAGCATTACTCCATACATAGTGGCTGTTGGTGATCTCTTTTCTTATAAATGGCTATTGAGAGTAAAACTACTACCTTCTGTAAGACAACATGAGAAGTAGTCACAGAAAATGTACGTATACGAATTTCTATAGAATAAGTGGAAAAGCTGGCCAAAGAGCAGGGCTACTGCACCCCCGCCAAAGCACCAAGCACAGTGAGTTTTGTAGAATTCGACTGAACCTTTAAGTAGCAGATGGTTTCAAGGCAATTTTAAGTGTTCCGGAGCATGTAAAGACAAGAGAAGCCTTCAGGTTGTATGTTATCATGGAATGCCTAAATCATTGCCATACTGACGTAGACTACACAACAAAGAAGACAACAGAGGACCCTCAGTTAGACAAAATACTAGCCATCAAGTAGCAGAGGAAAAGAGCACTACAGTACGTCCCTGCAACGTGGGCTTATTTCTGAAATGTGAAAATCAATTATATTAAAAAATTAAGGCCAGGCACACAGTGGTTCACACCTGTAATCCCAGCACTTTGGGAGGCTGAGGACAGTGGATTGCTTAAGGCCAGGAGTTTGAGACCAGCCTGGGCAACATAGCCAGACCACAAGTCTACAAAAAATATGAAAAGTAGCTTGGTGTTGAGGCGTGAGCCTGTAGTCCCAGCTACTAAAGAGACTGAGGTGGGAGGATCACTTGAGCCGTGGAGGTGGAGGTTGGAGTGAGCTGAGATTGCGCCACTGCTCTCCAGCCTGGGTAACAGAGCAAGACCCTGTCTCAAAAAAAAAAAAAAAAAGGATTTATATGCAATACAAAAATAAGCATAATTACAGACACTGATAAGGCATCTGACAAAATAAAACAACTGCTTTTGATAAAACATTGAGTTTTTATCAAAACTCAACTGTCAAGTGGAACAGAGGGATTTTTTTCCTGAATGTGATTTTATGCATACACACACACACACACACACACGAGTATCATGCTCTATGGGGAAGCACTCCAGGCATTTTTATGACCATTCAGGAACGTCTGCTACAGCCATTGATGAGCACAACAAGAGAAAGAAATTAGCTCTATAGTAATTGGAGAGGGGCAGGTAACACAAGCACTGTCTGAACATGTTATGATTCTGTGTCTGGAAACCTCCAGAGAATCCAGTTGACATACTACTAGAAACAATGAGAGAGCTTAATATGGTGAAAGGGTTCCAAGTTAATATACAGAAATCAATAACTTTCATATAGACACACAGCAACTAGAGAGACACTGTAAAGGAAAAAATGACTCCATTTATAATGGCAGCAAACAAGATAATAGGAATAAGTTTACCAAGAAATGACCAAGGACTATAGTAAATAAAACTTCAAAATCCTATTGAAGGACACAACGAAATTTAAACAAACAGGAAGACATGCCACATTTTTGGATAGGGAGGTTTAACATAATGAATCCTCTCTTAAATGATTTATAAAGTTAACAGGATTCCCAAAGAAACAGCAATAGTGCTTTGTTTTGGACAAGACACCTGGTTAAAAAGTATAATTTTGTTTTGCTTTGCCATTGCTATGGCTTGGGTATGGTTTATTTGTAGCCAAAACTCCTGTTGAGATTTTGTCCTCAGTGTGGCGGTGTTGGGGGGGATGGGACCTAGTGGGAGGTGTTTGGGTCATTGGGTGGATTCCTTATGAAGGGCTTGGTGCTGTCCTCAAGGCAGTGAGTTCTTGCTCTGGCAAGATGGATTAGTCTTCAAGGAAATGGGTTCATTCCTGTGAGAGTCGGCTGTAATGAAGCCACGATGCCCCTTAGTCTTCAAGGAAATGCATTAGTTCCCATGAGCGTGGGCTGTAATGAAGCCATGATGCCCCTCTGGTTTTCTCTTTGCAAGTGTCTGCTTCCCCCTTGACCTTCTCCATCATGTTATGATGCAGAAAAAAAGCTCTCACCAGAATCCACTGCCATGCCCTTAAACTTCCCAGCCTGCAGAACCATGAGCTAGATAAACCACTATTTTTTATAAAGTACCCAGTCTCATGTATTCTGTTATAGCAACACAAAATGAACTAAGATAGTTATTTGTTTTTAACTGGGCAAGCTAATTCTAAAAGGAAACCCAGAAAATTCTGAAAGAGAAGGCTAATGCTGGAGACAAGCCCTAGTGTACATCAAGCAGGTTATAGAGGCTCCATGCCAGGTCACTGTGGGGATGGGCTGTGAAGTGAAACAGGTGGAACAAAGTGGGGAGTCCAGAAATTGACCCAACACGTGCAGGAATTTAGTATAGGCCAAAGGTAATCACATTTCAAACCACTGAGGCAAAGAGAGACCATCCAATTAATGGTATCTAACAACTGCATAGTCATCTGAGAAATAAAATTGCATCTTTATCTGACACCATGTACCGGTGTAAATTCCAAATGATCAATATTTAGATGTAAGAAATGAAAAACTGTATTTGAATGTTATAGCATCTTTACCCATAATTGCCAAAACTTGGAAACAAGCAAGATATCTTTCAGCAGGTGAATGGATGAATAAACCATGGTACATTCAGACAATGGAATATTACTCAGCACTAAAAATAAATCAGTTATCAAGCCATGAACAGACATGGAGGAAAGTTCAATAAAAGTTAAGTAAAAGAAGCTGATCTGAAAAGGCTACATATTGTATGATTTCAACTACAGGGCATTCTGGAAAAGGCAAAACTATGGAGATATGTAAAAAAGTCAGTGGTTGCCAGGGGATGAGGCGGGGAAGGGATGAATAGATGGAGAACAGAGGATTTTTTAGGGCAGTGAAACCACTCTGTATGATGGTACAATGGTGGATCCATGTCATTATACATTTGTCCAAACCCATAGAATGTCCAGCACCAGGAGTGAACCCTAACACAAAGAATGGTTTTTGGGTGATTAAAGAAATAAAGATGCATATGTCATAAAGAAAATAAGGGATAATGTATAAACTTGGTGGGTACTATGGTTTAAATGTGGTGTTTTCTCCAAAATTTATATTGAAACTTAATCCTCATTGTGGTGGTATTAAAAGGTGGGGCCTTTAGGAGGTGATTAGGGGATGAGGGCTCACCTTCATGAATGGATTAATACCCCTATAAAAGAGACTTCAGACAGAGTCCAGCCCTCTTTTGCCCTCCATCCCATCTGCCATGTGAGGATACAGTGTTCCTCCCCTCCAAATGATGTAGCAACGGCACCATCCTGGAGGCAGAGTGCAGCCCTCTCGACACCAAGCCTGCTGACGTCTGGATTTTGGACTTCCCAGCCCCCAGAGCTGTGAGCCATGAACTTCTGTTGTTTATAAATGGCTCAATCTGAGGTACTTTGTTGCAGCAGCACAAATGGATGCAGACACAGGGCTTCTCCCCAGCACATTACCCATCTCTAGACAATGTCTGGGAATGGGCTTTTATTTATTTACTTGGAACTAAGTCATTCTCAGCCTGTTCCAATGTTTTAAAGGTACATTCCTTATACTATATCTGGTTTTGGAGGAAAAGGATTACCAAATTTCTAAGAAGAAAACTGAAAGTAAAATATACCAAATAGCATCAAAGAAATACATTTCAAAATTATAGAAGATAGAGAGAGAAAGGAATAATTTTTACTCCACATGTACACTGCCCCAAGGGTGTCATGTGTAATTAATTCTGACTCCCTGTTTCCTAGAACTGTGCCCACTGAATTTAATGACTCGATAACAGGGTTTCCACACCTTCTCTTGAGAAAGACACTTCCACAGTTTATCAGCGCTCAGTGTTAGGAAACCTTCTTCAATGTTCAGCCTAACTGACCTTCTGTACAATTTCAGTCCACTTCCCAGACTTCATCTTTAAAGCTCCCAGTCTCCTTGTGGTTGGTATTCTCTGAATACTCGCAGTGAATATCATGATCGGCCCGCAGTCCCACGTCTAGTCATTATTTGGCCAAAGTCTATGTTTTATTTTCAATCTTTTCCTGCAAGACAATTTTTTTTTAATCTTCTAGTGTTTCTGCTTCCATTCTCTATATTCCCTCTAATTAGTTCGAAATCAGGTAGATTTTAAAATGTCTGGCTTGGGGACATCTTGTCTGTTGGGGACATGATTGGACTGAGACTGAAAGGAAACAGCTTTGCTTTTGACAGGGGAGATTTTTCTTCCACTAGGGTCTTGATTTATGGCTTTCCTCAGGAATCAGAAGACACCAGTGTCCCCTGGGCTTTTATTCTCTAAACATTTCAAATGCATTGATTTTGGAAGGAAAACAAGTTATGTGTAAATGTTTTGTGCTCTCCTCTATGAATGACAATACATCTGGGGAATATCAGATAACAAAGCACTGTAGTCAGAGTTTAACAGGCTCTAGGGCACAGGTAGTCCTGTTTCTGCTGCTTACTTGAGGCAAGAATTTAATTGTGTTCAGTTGTCTTGTTTGGAAAAAGTTTTTAAAGATTAAAGAAAATAATGCGAAGTTCTTAACATGTGCCTGATACACAGCAAAAATGCCGCCATCTTTAGCTATTATGATACATATATTTCTATTCTCTTGTAATCATATTTGTTTTTCCATCTGCAACCAGGATGTTTCTGTGACTTCCCTTGCTAGAATAACACACACAAAACCATGTGTTCCATTATTACTTCTACTGACTATGAAGCACATGTTCTTGCAATGAGAACAAGAGGGCTGGTATGGGAAAGCTTAAAGACAAGACACATTCAAGAACACCTTTCAACTAAATCTGACCATGGCATTGCACCATGGGCCAAATAACAATTCCAGGATGAGCACTCACTTGCTTTAAAGTATCAAGGGCATATTTTAATGTATTTCCGTTTGTTTATCCATCCATTCATTCAATGGGCATTAAACACCTAACTTATTCAAGGGAAAGAGGATAAAAAACTGTGCAGTCTCAAAGCTCCTTTCACAGCGCATGCTCACAGGCAGGGAGAAGGCAGCATGGCAGGAGAGCAGAAACTCACTGTGGTTGGGCTACACCAGCTGTAGGGACGCCTTCTCAGAGGAGGGGGCAACCGTGGATGTCAAAGCCAGTGTTAAGAGAGGGAGAGAGAAGAGACCTGTGTCCTGGACTAGAAGGTGTGTAACCACTGGCCACGTAAAGGAGGAAGAGTAGCTGAAGAGTGGGAGCAGCCTGCATGAAAACAAGGAGCTCTGTGGTGAGGATGCGGTGGCATCTGTGGTTAGGATGCTATGGACTCTATGGATAGGATGCAGTGGGCTCTGCGGTTAGGATGCGGTGGGCTCTGTGGGTAAAATGTGGTGGGCTCTGGTTAGGATGCGGTGGGATCTGGTTAAGATGCGATGGGCTCTGGGTTAGGATACAGTGGGTTCTGTGTTTAGGATGAGGTGGGCTCTGTGGTTAGGTTAGGATATGGTGGGCTATGGTTAGGATGCAGAGGGCTCTGTGGTTAGGATGAGGTGGGCTCTGTGGTTAGGATATGGTGGGCTATGGTTAGGATGTGATGGGTTCTGTGGTTAGGATGTGGTGGACTCTGGTTAGGATGTGGTGGACTCTGTGGTTAGGATGCAGAGAGCTCTGTGGTTAGGATGCAGAGGGCTCTGTGGTTAGGATGCAGAGGGCTCTGCGGTTAGGATGAGGTGGGCTCTGTGGTCAGGATGCGGTGGGCTCTGTGGTTAGGATGCAGAGGGCTCTGCGGTTAGGATGAGGTGGGCTCTGTGGTCAGGATGCGGTGGGCTCTGTGGTTAGGATATGGTAGGCTCTGTGGTTAGGATGAGGTGGGCTCTATGGTCAGGATGCAGAGGGCTCTGTGGTTAGGATGCCGTGGTCTCTGGTTAGGATGCAGCGGATTCCGTGGTTAGAATGCAGTGGGCTCTGTGGTTAGGACATGGTGGACTCTGTGGTTAGGATGGGGCGGATCTGTGTGGTTACTGGTGTAGAACTCCAGTGCCTGTGGGGCAGTAGTAGTTTCTGGAGGGCCTCCTGTTTTATGGGTGACATCACCAGAACTGTCTACCTTCTTCCCAGGTACTCCTGAGTGGAGATGATGAGTAGAAGCCTTGCCCACCATGTAGCCTTCACCAGAACTGGGAGAATTGCTCTCTGCATAAAAGATATCAAGCAAGTTTTGGCCATTCTTTCTTATACTTGAGTGATCAGAGGAATCTTTTGGTGTTGAAATCACAGATGTGGCTCCAGCCTCCTATAAATCAAGAACCCCAAAGCTATTGAATGAGTGTCTCCTTGTGAGGTTCCTGAAAATCTGTTTTTAGGCAATGTTTTCAGGTTATTTTTATGGTCAGGTGAATTTGGGGAGCACAAGTATGTGAAAAAAAGCAGATGCAGAATATTCACTTTTTCACCTGGCTGTGTGATGTCATTGGATGCAGTTTGGGAATAGGTGCTCTTCACTGAGGCAGATTCTTTGGTTTGATAATTTGAAAGAGAAACCAATGAATCGAGGGGCAGTTTCTCTTGAGCGTTGCACACATACGGTGCTCAGTAGATTCGAGGCATCTACAAAGAAAACCCACTCTGTGGGCATCCACAGATGCCGCGGTCCCCATTTGCTGTACTGGAGCTTCAAAGAATGGCAGGCAACTGATTAGTGAATCCCAAATGCTGACTCTGTCCAACTCTGTGAACACGCCGTGAAAGCCAGGGTTTCTCAGTCTCAGCACTTAGTTGTCAGGATAAGCACAGTAATCACATACTCATTAATTTCCTTATAAAATGCTCCCAGAGGACATGCCACCCTCACTTTCAGGTGCTGAGACTGCCAGTCATGCTGGGGCTCAGCCCCAGTGAGAGAGCAAGTGGGGCCAGTGCTCCGAGCTCCTCATGGGGCCAAAACATGAGGGAGTGCTTGGATCCAGGAATGTCAGAAATGAATAACTCTGCTGTTTCAACACTCATTCTTTTTCCTTCCAAAATGGCTGGGGCTTGCTTTGTAGACACAGATTCACATGTTGGTCTGACAGGAAAAGAGGCAGTCACTGGCCCTGGGTGCCATGTCACGTAGATTGTCCTCATCAGTGCAGCTGACGCTCACCAAGCCTCCTATGCCAGGCACATGTGAGCGCTGGGTCTACACACTAATCAAACATGCTGCTCACTCCACATAACATACAACACGACAAAGGCACTGAGAGAGCCCAGAAACCATGCCAGGCTGACGCTGGCTGCTGTCCACCTGTGATGGCCTCGGGCGCTGTGGCCCCCACTACAACCCAAAGAGGGTCAGCCCATGGACAGGGATGTGACCAGATGTCAGCTGGTCAACACTCTTTGCTGTTCCCCATCAGGGAATGGAACTTCTCTAAACCTGATGGGCTGTCAGTGAGATTAGAGGTAAGAGGGAGGAAACTCAGGAGATGCCAGTGACCTTTCTGTGGGCCTTGGGCGGGGAGCCGGCTGCATGGTTTGCTAGACAGTGCGACCTCATAAGAGTGGAGGGGATCCCTCCCAAACATGTCACACGTGTGTCTGTGACTCATGGTGGGTCAAACACACTACAGCCCCATCAGAGGGCAGGACAAGCTGGGCCCTGACACAGGCGATGTCCAGGCAAGCAAGCACATTGACAACCACATGTCAGCCCTGGGACCTAATGGTGTTTACATGACAGTGGCACATCTGGCACATTCTCCTACTGAATTAACTTGACTTTTCCGAAGTATACTTTTGGGGCATGAGAATGGACAGGCAGATGCAGCGGTATTTTTTGCTGCACAGACCTCTCCACACTCATCCCAGCACAGTGCTCAACTTGGAGTATTGCCCAGTATTACAGCTCAATAACGAAGAGGGACTTGAGGATCCAGGAGATGTGAGCAGGCACTGTGGATGCCTGCACCAGTGTTGGTTCTTGAACATCCAGCTCCAAGCTGTCCTCCCTCACTGGCTCTGCTGTGGAGACCGAGATGTAAATCTCTCCCTTTCCAACTCTCTCCGCTACTTCCTGCACAGCTGAGTGGCCAGCAGCAAAATCCTGGCCAAAAGAAGTCTGTGGGATGGAACATGTCCTCCTCCTGCCCTGATGGGGTCTGAGAGCATGAACTGCAGCAGTGGGCGGGATGAGGAGACGCCAGGGGGCCACAGACCCTGAAACCACAGGGGCTGAATGGCACCTGCCACCACTGTCTGGCACATGGGCCACTGTTGGTTACTGAGACAATAAAAAGGTGCTTGTTTGCAACACTGCTAATCAGCTGTCTCACTTCCTGCAGCCAGTGGCATTCCGAGTGGATAAAACCTCCAAATGCATAGAATTTGGGGTAGGATACCACATGCATCAAAAGATGGGGCCAGGTGAGCTTATGAGAAGGTTATTAGTTATGTTCCTCAACATCAACACTGCGAGGTTTCACTGGATATAAATATGGTAATTTCACATTTAGTAAATATATTCAATGCCCTCTTCCTACCCCCAAGAAAGAGGTAGAATGACAACAAACGCTTTGCAATTAATAGATTGAAAAGTCTATTTATCTCCTCATTTGCATTGGGTCGAGCAAGCTCTTCACCCCATTAGTAACTCATTCTTTTATATCAAAGGAACAAATAGGAAACACCTGGTCTGATCGATGAATGGTCTCTTCCTTCTCCCACCGAGGATGGCTGACAAGGTCTCCTCACTGGCACTAAAACCAGAAATAATGAGAGCGTGAAGCCTGCGCTCATAAATAATTCATGGACTAAATATTGTAAGTGACAGTGCTTTCTTCATCTGTAAGCAACCACTTGGTATGCTCGTTTTTGTTCTGTTTTTAAGAAGATCATATTTGAATCAGCTCAGAGGGGCGCTGTGTTCAGGCCCTGTGAGCTCCACGCCCTCTCTGCTGACCTCTAATACTTTCTATTCTTTTCTTGACTGAGGTGTGGGTTCCCCGGGCTCAAATCTGGCTGGCTAGTTAGAGCACCCATTCTTGGGTAATGACCCAACCACACAGGGAGGCACTGACCTAAGTTGGGGAGGCTGCCCTGAACCCGCTGTCGATTGTAGCTTCACGCTCTCCTCTCCTTCTCTGCCTTCCACTGACCTTGTCATTGACTGGCTCCTCCCTGAGCCACCTGTTGCCAGGATGGCCCCAAAGCTGAGACTGCTTTCCTCCATCGGGAGCTCCTCCTCAGCCCGAGACTCCGCCTCCCTTCCTCTTCAGGGTCAGCACTCAGGGATCAGATGCCCACCCCCTCTCTAACCTGGGAGCCTGCCTCCATGCACACCTCTTCCTGTCATCAGTGTGGTGAAGCTGCTGCAGGGGCTGGGTCCAGAGCGCTGTGCATGAGGGCTTCAAAAGTCCAACAGAGGAGCAGAAGGAGACACAGACACGCTGTGCAGTGAGGGTGTGTGGGAAAGAGAGGTGCAGGGAGAGGAAAGTTTGGTTATAACAGCATAGGGCAGGAAGCCAGGAGACCCTTTGTTTCTTGGGGTGAATTATCCCCAGGTTCCAACGTGGATGTGTCTGGAACAGCATCACAGGTTCCTCCAGTGTTTCCGCAGGGAAGCCCTTTCAATATCACCTAATGCAGATGGACACATCTTGACAATTTAAATATGGGGTCTACTGGGGAACGAGGGAGTGTAAACCATGACCCCAGGTGCACGCATTTGAAAGTCCACACTTCAGAGGGTTACAGCTTCACTCAGTTTCACATTTGTTCACTAATTAGCCCGAATCCTTTAGAATATATCTCCATCCACACAGTGGGGACCCTGTCAACAATGATTAACTCCTGCTCACAGATAATGCACAGTCATTTCCTGAAGCTTCTTTTTTCCTTCTCCCTCCCTTTCCTTGCTCTCTCTTTTTCTCTTTCTCTCTCCCTCCCTCCCTAACTCTTTTTCTTTCTTGCCCTCTTTCTTAAGTGTGCTTAACCAGAGCATGGTTAGGGTAAACATAAGAATATTTTAGCTTGTTAGGAAGAAACTCCATCAACTAATGAGCAAAATAACCAGCTAACATCATAATGACAGGATCAAATTCACACATAACAATACTAACCTTAAATGTAAATGGGCTAAATGCTCCAATTAAAAGGCACAGACTGGCAAATTGGAAAAAGAGTCAAGACCCATCAGTGTGCTATATTCAGGAAACCCATCTCACGTGCAGAGACACACATAGGCTCAAAATAAAGGGATGGAAGAAGGTCTACCAAGCAAATGGAAAACAAAGAAAGGCAGGGGTTGCAATCCTAGTCTCTGATAAAACAGCCTTTAAACCAACAAAGATCAAAAGAGACAAAGAAGGCCATTACATAATGGTAAAGGGATCAATTCAACAAGAAGAACGAACTATTCTAAATATATATGCACCCAATACAGGAGCACCCAGATTCATAAAGCAAGTCTTTAGAGACCTACAAAGAGACTTAGACTCCCACACAATAATAACGGGAGACTTTAACACCCCACTGTCAACATTAGACAGATCAATGAGACAGAAAGTTAACAAGGATATTCAGGAATTGAACTCAGCTCTGCACCAAGCGGACGTAATAGACATCTACAGAACTCTCCACCCCAAATCAACAAAATGTACATTCTTTTCAGCACCACACCACACCTATTCCAAAATTGACCACATAGTTGGAAGTAAAGCACTCCTCAGCAAATGTAAAAGAACAGAAATTATGACAAACTGTCCCTCAGACCACAGTGCAATCAAACTAGAACTGAGGATTAAGAAACTCACTCAAAACCGCTCAATTACATGGAAACTGAACAACCTGCTCCTGAATGACTACTGGGTACATAACGAAATGAAGGCAGAAATAAAGATGTTCTTTGAAACCAACGAGAACAAAGACACAACATACCAGAATCTCTGGGACACATTCAAAGCAGTGTGTAGAGGGAAATTTATAGCACTAAATGCCCACAAGAGAAAGCAGGAAAGATCTAAAATTGACACCCTAACATCACAATTAAAAGAACTAGAGAAGCAAGAGCAAACACATTCAAAAGCTAGCAGAAGGCAAGAAATAACTAAGATCAGAGCAGAACTGAAGGAAATAGAGACACAAAAAACCCTTCAAAAAATCAATGAATCCAGGAGCTGGTTTTTTGAAAAGATCAACAAAATTGATAGACGGGTAGCAAGACTAATAAAGAAGAAGAGAGAAGAATCAAATAGATGCAATAAAAATTGATAAAGGGGATATCACCACCAATCCCACAGAAATACAAACTACCATCAGAGAATACTATAAACACCTCTACGCAAATAAACTAGAAAAATCTAGAAGAAATGGATAAATTCCTCGACACATACACCCTCCCAAGACTAAACAAGGAAGAAGTTGAATCTCTGAATAGACCAATAACAGGCTCTGAAATTGAGACAATAATTAATAGCTAAAGAACCAAAAAAACTCCAGGACCAGAAGGATTCACAGCCGAATTCTACCAGAGGTACAAGGAGGAGCTGGTACCATTCCTTCTGAAACTATTCCAATCAATAGAAAGAGAGGGAATCCTCCCTAACTCATTTTATGAGGCCAGCATCATCCTGATACCAAAGCCTGGCAGAGACACAACAAAAAAAGAGAATTTTAGACCAATATCCTTGATGAACATTGATGCAAAAATCCTCAATAAAATACTGGCAAACCGAATCCAGCAACACATCAAAAAGCTTATCCACCATGATCAAGTGGGCTTCATCCCTGGGACGCAAGGCTGGTTCAACATACGAAAATCAATAAACGTAATCCAGCATATAAACAGAACCAAAGACAAAAAGCACGTGATTATCTCAGTAGATGCAGAAAAGGCCTTTGACAAAATTCAATAACCTTCATGCTAAAAACTCTCAATAAATTAGGTATTGATGGGACGTATCTCAAAATAATAAGAGCTATCTATGACAAACGCACAGCCAATATCATACTGAATGGACAAAAACTGGAAGCATTCCCTTTGAAAACTGGCACAAGACAGGGATGCCCTCTCTCACCACTCCTATTCAACATAGTGTTGGAAGTTCTGGCCAGGGTAATCAGGCAGGAGAAGGAAATAAAGGGTGTTCAATTAGGAAAGAGGAAATCAAATTGTCCCTGTTTGCAGATGACATGATTGTATATTTAGGAAACCCCATCGTCTCAGCCCAAAATCTCCTCAAGCTGATAAGCAACTTCAGCAAAGTCTCAGGATACAAAATCAATGTGCAAAAATCACAAGCATTCTTATACACCAATAACAGACAGAGCCAAATCATGAGTGAACTCCCATTCACAATTGCTTCAAAGAGAATAAAATACCTAGGAATCCAACTTACAAGGGATGTGAAGGACCTCTTCAAGGAGAACTACAAACCACTGCTCAAGGAAATAAAAGAGGATACAAACAAAAGGAAGAACATTCCATGCTCATGGATAGGAAGAATCAATATTGTGAAAATGGCCACACTGCCCAAGGTAATTTATAGATTCAATGCCATCCTCATCAAGCTACCAATGACTTTCTTCACAGAACTGGAAAAAACTACCTTAAAGTTCATATGGAACCAAAAAAGAGCCCGCATCGCCAAGTCAATCCTAAGCCAAAAGAACAAAGCTGGAGGCATCACGCTACCTGACTTCAAACTATACTACAAGGCTACAGTAACCAAAACAGCATGGTACTGGTACCAAAACAGAGATATAGACCAATGGAACAGAACAGAGCCCTCCGAAATAATGCCACATATCTACAACTATCTGATCTTAGACAAATCTGACAAAAATAAGCAATGGGGAAAGGATTCCCTATTTAATAAATGGTGCTGGGAAAACTAGCTGGCCATATGTAGAAAGCTGAAACTGGATCCCTTCCTTACATCTTATACAAAAATTAATTCAAGATGGATTAAAGACTTAAATGTTAGACCTAAAGCCATAAAAACCCTAGAAGAAAACCTAGGCAATACCATTCAGGACATAGGCATGGGCAAGGACTTCATGTCTAAAACACCAAAAGCAATGGCAACAAAAGCCAAAATTGACAAATGGGATGTAATTAAACCAAAGAGCTTCTGCACAGCAAAAGAAACCACCATCAGAGTGAACAGGCAACCTACAGAATGGGAGAAAATTTTTGCAACCCACTCATCTGACAAAGGGCTAATATCCAGAATCTACAATGAACTCAAACAAATTTACAAGAAAAATCAAACAACCCCATCAAAAAGTGGGTGAAGGATATGAACAGACACTTCTCAAAAGAAGACATTTATGCAGCCAAAAGACACATGAAAAAATGCTCATCATCACTGGCCATCAGAGAAATGCAAATCAAAACCACAATGAGATACCATCTCACACCAATTAGAATGGCGATCAATAAAAAGTCAGGAAAGAACAGGTGCTGGGGAGGATGTGGAGAAATAGGAACACTTTTACACTGTTGGTGGGACTGTAAACTAGTTCAACCATTGTGGAAGACAGTGTGGCGATTCCTCAGGGATCTAGAACTAGAAATACCATTTGACCCAGCCATCCCATTACTGGGTATATACCCAAAGGATTATAAATCATGCTGCTATAAAGACACATGCACACGTATGTTTATTGTGGCACTATTCACAATAGCAAAGACTTGGAACCAAGCCAAATGTCCAACAATGATAGACTGGATGAAGAAAATGTGACACATATACACCATGGAATACTATGCAACCATAAAAAATGATGAGTTCATGTCCTTTGTAGGGACATGGATGAAGCTGGAAACCATCATTCTCAGCAAACTATCACAAGGACAAAAAACCAAAAACCGCATGTTCTCACTCAGAAGTGGGAATTGAATAATGACAACACATGGACACGGGAAGGGGAACATCACACACTGGGGCCTGTTGTGGGGTGGGGGGAGGGGGGAGGGATAGCATTAGGAGATAAACCTAATGCTAAATGATGAGTTGATGGGTGCGGCACACCAACATGGCACATGTATACATATGTAGCAGACTTGCACTTGTGCACATGTACACTAAAACAAAGTATAATAATAATAGTAAAGAATATTTTAGCTTGTTGAATAATAGGAGAATGTGGCTTTACACACCCCAAACATTGCCTGGCATGCAGGTAAACACTGGATGCTAGCGTCCTTTATTTTTTCACCAACAAAGTTAGTGTTATGCTTCCATTAAAAAAAGACTTATAGTCAAAGAGACCAGAATAAAATGAGCTTAGTTGTGTTGCCTTGAGATAAAATATAGTGTTGGATTTTCTTTTCTTGGTGAAGCATTTTGGACAATTAGATTGAAGATAGAATTGAATGCTCAGTTATGAGTTAATAATCAGAAAAGTGAAGAAGTGTTTGAACAGCTTTGATTGGAGTACTAGACCTTGAGAGAGTGTAGGAAAAATATTTATTTTCTCCTCCATTTCTCATGTATTTCCATCTACCCATTTCCTTACTTGGGATAAATGAAGGCATTTGGTGAGGATTTAACTCACGGTCAGGGCTGCCAGTCTTCTCCTTAGTTAATTCAGCCTTGAGGGTTTTCATCGGCACCCTGTGAATTATTCCAGGCTAAACTATTTAAATGAGCCATGAGTGGGATTCGGGTGGAACAAATGTCCAGTCATTGATTTTCTTTTCCTCTCCATTTTGAGGAGGGATGTTTAGTAGAAATGTGTCAGCATTCACACTACGCAAGGGTCAGCATTGGTGTAGTGAAATCTGTCCTGCATCTTATAGTTTAAACCTAACAGTTTAAACCAAAGATTTAAAATCAATTGCCCATCAGTGCTCCTTATTGTACTGAGCTGTCGGCCTCCATGAATCTTAATGTGCCTGAACAGACCCACAGAGACACAGCATCAGCCTCACATTTCTCGGTATCCACTTAGCAATCATTAAGATCAATTCCTTGTAATACAGATGATAATTCACCATCTTTCATCACAGCATGAGGTTTCTGTTTAGGGTTTTTTGTCCAGTTCATTTGTTTCAGCTTATCTTCCTCATGCCCAACTGGATGCAAATAAAAAGACCTTGCTTTTAATTTTAAGATCAAAGTGACTGCCAGTCATTCAGGGGAGACAACGGAAGGAAAGGTTTTGAAAAAATTGGGGGAATAAACTCCTTATACTCCGCTTCTCTTAGGTCCTTGTGAAGATGAACTTACACAGATGCTGTTTGTATGATGGAAAGTGAAGTTTTAACTGTATTTAAACTGTCATGGTTTCTAAAGTGCAAATGGGAAAATCATGTTTGATAACTAGCTTTATCTGATACAACACAATAACACAATTCTTTATTCAAGCCGAAAGCGTGGCACGGACAGTACGGACACATTTCTTTACCTTAAGTGCTCATTTTAGGTTCAAAGCCAAACATATGCAGCAAAACATAGTCTACATTTCAAAACTTGGAAAACTTATGCTCCATCATGGAATTAATTGGCACTTTTGTATTTTCCCTAATAAGAGAGGCCGGACCACTTCCCTCAGAAGGGTTTCCTAGTTGTCCTGGGCTGTTTTTACAAAGTTCAACACTACCAGGCTGTTTTCAAGAAATATGCATTTTTCCAGGGCAGTTGTTAAGTCCAAGAAATTTGTGGAATGATAAAGCTGGACCTTAGTTTAAATGGGAAAGAATATTTATAAAAGCCGTATTTTCAGAATATGTTTTGTAGGCTAGACTAGCAAAAGTTTAAACATGAGCCCCTAAAAATGTACTCTAGAAAACTCCTCTTTTCTAGTTATTTACTTAATAAACTCAGAAAAATAATTTTCCATGAAGCAGTAATGCATGGTCACCACCGGGCCTTGATGCCTACTTCCAAAAGGCACCTGGAGCTGGGAAGGATAAAGGACCATCAGCTCTACATTTCAGCTCTGCCCCGCCCTCAGGGCATCAGGAAAGCCACTTGGCCTCTTCATCTTCGTGTCTGCATTTCCTAAAGTACTAATAAGAATTCCTGCCTTCCCCACTTATCAGGGTTATGTCAATCAAACTGATTAGTGTATGTAAAAATGCTGTCAAAATTATAAATCTGCGTATTAAATGCAAGGCATCAACTATCAACAACCCCTTTAAGAATCATTCTCTCATGAAACACAAGAGTTTCTAAATAAAGCGGTACCCTGACAGTTTGGCTAGTAAGTGCTGTAGGGGTTCAAAAGGATGGGGGAGAACATTTGCTTCTCTTTTTCCAGTGAAAGGAGAGGATTCGGGAGGGAACAACGCTGAACTACTGTGTGATGGAGAGAAGGGTTGAGTGGGACCCATGCCCTCCCAGAAGACGCCCTGAGCGGGGGCCCAGGGTCCCCTAGAAGACGGCGTGAGCCAGGTCCACGCTCCCCCGGAAGATGACCTGAGCTGGGCCCGCGCCCTTCCAGAAGAATGCCTGAGCGGGGGCCCAGGCTACCCCGGAAGACGGCCTGAGCCGGGTCCACGCTCCCCCGGAAGACGGCCTGAGAGAGGGGGCCCATGCCCTCCCGGAAGACGGCCTGAGCTGGGTCCACAGCTTCCCGGAAGACGGCCTGAGTCAGGTCCACGTTCCACCGGGAGACGGCCTGAGTCAGGTCCACGTTCCACCGGGAGACGGCCTGAGTCAGGTCCACGCTCCACCGGTAGACAGCTTCAGCACGGGCGAGGCTCCTCCGGAAGACCTGAGCAACGGCCCATGCCCTCCCAGGAGACGACCTGAGCGGGGTCCAGGCTCCCCCGGAAGACACGGTCCACGCCCTCTGAGAAGATGGCGTGTGGGTCGGCGCCGAGAAGGAGTGGAGAGAATGAGAACAAAGCTTCCCAGTGGCAGAGAGAGCAGCTGTCTTCAAGGTCGGGCCTGGGAGGGCCCAGCCTCGGTGCCTGTAGGTCTGGGGGCAACAGGGCATGTGCTCCTGGCATAGGGCTCGCTGGATTATTTTAAATAAATGGCTATGGCCGTTGGCCAAGCGACCTGCTCTCTGGGGAGAATGTCTGAGGGTGGAAGCATTTGTTCAGCATGAAAGATGGAGTCCCACCCTACAGGGAGGGAAGGACCACCTGAGAAGGGTCCAGGGCTGGCTGGGACCCCACCTCATTGGCGCTGTGGTGGGGGGTGCGGGTGGGGCCGTGCCCACGAATCCTAAGGAGACCTGAGCTGATGGAAATGGGCCCTGGGCCACCTTCCCATCCGGGCGGGAGCCTGTGGGAGAAGGACCAGCCGGCCACCACCGCAGAAGACACCAGGCCAGCGCCTACAATAGCAATCTAACGTCTCGTTCACAAGTGTGTGTATTCAGTCGAGAGCCATCAGCAGGACACGGGAGAAAGACCACGTGAAACAGAAAGCCACTGCCCCTGGCCTGGAGGACACGGGCCAGGGCGTCTCCTCAGAGGAGTTGAGCAGAAGTTACAGCTACAGAACAAGAGGCTCCCTTGAAAAAGGAAGAGTGGAGGATAAGGGAAAGAAATAATGAAAATAGGTTGCAGAAATTAGGAGGGAAAGGCAGTTTATGAGCTGTAGGATAAATTTAAGAAATCTCCAAAAACATCGAGTAAAAGAATGAAGAGACTAAAATTTTAAAAGTAAAAGCAGAAAATACAGAGTATTGAAAATTTAACAAAAATGTGTGTAAATGAAGGAATTCATGAAACAAATGACATAAAACTGTACAAATAGCTTAAATATGTCAAGAGAAGTGAATGGCTTACACCTAAACATATTCTTAAGTCCAAGTTAAAAAAAAAAAAGACCTTTTCCCCTCCCGGGTAGGTGTGGGTGCTGGTCGCTGCAGAGAAAATGTGAGGCAGGTCAGAAATATTGGATAAAAGATAATGGAAACATTACTTCAAAATACTGAGGGAAAATAATTGAAAGCTTAGAATTCCCCACCTGGGAATCTATTGAGAGAGATGAGAAGCAATTCAAGGCATTTTGAGATGTGGGAATATTCACAAAGTTGATCTCCCATCGTTTTAGATGATGCTTCTTGAGGAAGCTCTCTGTGAGGGGAGACAAAGTGGGGAAGAAGACAATGATTACAGAGGTGGTGTCCCACTGGAAGAGCAGGACGCGGGGTCTGCAGAGCATGTGCCTCGATAGGCCTGGCCTGGGAGTTCTCCGGGAGAGAGGCAGGTACCCTCTGTGAGATGCTTCCACAGAGGCCTCGTGACTTAGCACGTATGGTAAAGGCACAATCTTCCTCTTTTTTTTCAGTAAGAAAAAAAAGACATTCCAGAAAAAAACACGCACAATATTTCAAAAGCGATATAAGCAAGTCTAGCAACACAAGTGAATCAAACTTAAACACAACACGACTTGGAGCTGGGGTTGGAGGCAGAGCCTCTGTGTGTCCTGACGCCAGGCAGCCAGGCTCCCTTTCCAAGGGAACTGTGCTGGGAGGGTTGAACGTGGTTCTGCTTGGCTCTGTGGTGGGAATATCTACAACACTCTCATCAGATAAATGCTGTTCAGCTGTTACAATCACTCAAAAGATAAAATAGAGAAGCCTTAATTATGGGCATAAGAAAGGATATAAATACCAGTGATGATGGTGTAAAGATGTAACATGTATAACTGAGAGAGGCTGGCTAGTGGGGAAGGGGCTGAGGGCTGCCACCCTCAACGCACAGAACAGGAAGTGAAACCACACCTTCTAAATTTGATGCAATAAGAAATAAAGGTTTATCTATAATTGCGCATTACAAACATAATAATGGAAAATGAAAAGTATCAAATGTTAATAGCATGAGACAATAGATGTTATCTAGAACTGAAAGTCTAGAAATATAGAAGTATATAGTACTTAGAGTCACAAGAAAAAAATTTGAAATGGTTAGAGGTGGCTTCTGAGAGTGAAGGGGAGTGAGGGGTGGAGTGGGAGAATACGGCTTTTCATTCAGAAGTTCTTTAGAATCTTTACCATATGACTGCATTAATTTGATTAAAAAAACTTCTGTTCATAAGTATATATTTCTGTGATTATATTTCTCATAATGGCTAAGAAATGGTCTCTGATTCATAAACAGAACTTTTAGGAGCTAATAAATGTGAGTGAATTGGCATCCCATCCACTGGAGGGGCAAATCAAATTGTGTTTTATTTCAAAATAAGTTTAATTTTAAAACATTGTGACATATACAGCAACTAGAACAAGACATATTACTCTGAGAATTTCTTAGGTATTTGCTTGAATAACTGAACTAGAATTAAGATGAAATGGCACATCAACTTTAAGTAAATGAGTATCTAAAAATGTTTGGTATTAGTAATTTTGCACATTTCTAATTTTTTAAAATCAGTGTTTATCTCTTTACAATAGGAAAGTAAATTTCAGCAAGTTATTCTTCAGTGTTCAGAAGTCACTAATTAGTGAAGCTCTACCTTGTGAAGTCTCATTTTCATATAGTAAGTTTAATTCATATAGATAAATTGCCTACACATAAAGCATTGTATTCACTGGCAACTTAGAAGTATCATTTCCCCACAAGCCTCTAAAACATTACTATTTTCCACATGAAGTTTGAGAGTAGCTTCCAAAACTTGCCAGATTTGTTTCCCAGAAAGATGGAAAGATATTGAGTTCCGGTGCTGAGAAATGCTAAAAACTTACTTTCCAGGTCATACTGACTTATGCCTCTGGGGCTGGAAGTGCATGGCACAATAAGGAAGCCAGGGTGGCTGGTGCCCCTCCCCTCCCCCTTCTGCTCCCTCCCCCTACCCTTCCTCCTTTCCTTTTCATACCAAGACACTAATTTAACCTGAGTTATTCAGAAATCTGTAGCAGAAATCTGTGTAACACTCCACATTTTAAAATTTACCAAAGTTTTGTTTATATGGACCAGCAACTCTGTGTGTATATAATTCTTTTATAGTTCTTTTATATTGGATTTAAATTGTTCTTTATGAAGCATTCCCCACTGGAACATAAGAGCCACAAGGGTCGGCATTTGGTCTCTTGTTCTCTGCTGATTCCCCAGAACTTTGTATGCCAGGCACCGACTAAATAATTTGTAAATAGTGCCATTACCAATAATTAACTAACACTTACATGGTACTTGCCATGGGCTAGGTAACTTTCTAAGCGCTGGAAATACATGAACACATTTAGCCTTCAAAATAACCTGATCAGGTAGGTGTTGCTGTTATCCCGATTTTAAAGGTGAGAGAACAGAGTCCCAGTGAGGCTCAGTGGCTGGTCATGGGTCGCAGAGCTCTGTGCAGGTGGGGCCAGATTCTGTGCTAGGATGATGCTCTTGGCCTGCCAAACTCACTGCTCCCTCGGTGAGAATGCTGTACCCTGAGTGGGGGCTGTGTCTCTTCCTCACAGCCCCGTGGGCCTACAGAGCAGTGCCCAGTGTATGGCGGTGCCCAGCTGATGGCTGCATGCTGGAGGATGAAGGAATGGTCACCTCCAGCAGGGATGAGCTTGGTGGAGGTGAACTCTTAGCCCTCAATTTAGAACATTCCTAATTCCACAAAGAGGCAGGTGTCATCTGTGTCTGAAAGGGGGCCAGGTGCTGGTGGCCAGGGCGGGGCTGGTATATTTATATACTGGATGATGTGTTTATAAAGCAACTTTACCTTTCAAAGAATCTCATATTCTAGATCTCACCCAGTTACATTGTGAGGAAGCAGCTTCATTTTCATTTTACCAGGAGGCCCACATTGGGAAGATTACACAGCCAAGACATGGCGCTGGGTTCCAGTGTTCCCACACCCAGCAAGATTGGAGAGGACCCTGTGGCCCAGCGTGGCTGAGAACCATGCCAGTCATCTGGTCCTTTATTTTTTTAACATAAATATGTTTGTATGTCAGGTCGATGGTCTTTTTCCGCCTTAGATTTTGCCGGCACATGCAGAGCAAGCGTGTGTGTGAAACTTAATCCAAAGGTCAGTGACTATTTCACAGTGATGACTCTCATGTGTGAGAGTGTAATGAGTGTGACGAGAAGGTCATGACACACTCGTGAAAAACTTTGGAAATGGAAATGGTTGAATTCAAATAACCAGCTGGCTTGTTATCAATGGGTTGGTGGCTCATTGTTTCCACAGGGCCGATTGATCAAATTTAGCCCTCATTCATTTTCCCCCATCCTGGCTGACTGGAGAGGCTGCCTCCTTGGTTCTCAGCATGCCCCTCGCGGCTGGGTCACCCTTGTTTCTCAGAGTGGAATTCCCTCCCTGTGAGTTTGAGATGGGGAATCTTGGCAGAAAGGAGAGCATTCCGGGGTGGGTTACACCCCAAAGAGAGGGACTTAGGACTCTCAGGAAACTTGGGTTCTCCAGAAGGGGCTGTCCAGGCCCCCCAGAGATGGGGGATGCCCACGCAGAGCTGGGCCCCGGCAGCCTAATCACAGCACCATGGTCAGGATGGCTTTTCCTGCTAATATGCTGTGGCCACTGATATCTGTGTATGCTATAATATTTTGTCTTTGTCGCAGCTTTTTGTGGAAGAGAGAGCCTTTGGCCTCCAAGATCAGGTAGATGCTAATGCTCCTTTCTTTAGAGATGAAAATGCCCACAGGAAAAGAGGAGGTGGCTACCTTTGGTCATGACGATTCCTGCCAGCGCTTTGTGGCGGGCGTGCGTGGGCGTGAGGTCCATCGTCACCTCGCGGAACTTCTGTGTGACCAGCTGGGATATGGAGTCTGCCAATTCCTGAAAGACACAAGCACAGGCCTCCACGTTGGGCTGAGCAGGTGCCGCGGAGGATGATGGGGCACTGTCCTCCCCGTCCTCACAGCCTCATCCCCGTGTGGCCACAGGTGGGCCTGCTCTCTTCCCTTCCTCACAGCCTTGTCCCCACGTGACCACACATGGCCTCTCTCTGGCTGTGCCCCCAAAACTCAAAATCATATTGAGTGGCTTATGAGTGGTTAACCCCAGCATTACTCTCAGCAGAAACCCTGAGCTCTGCCAGCCTCCCCATGGAAACAGTGTCCACTTCCCCTCCCTGCCTCTCAGAGCAGTGGCTGGAGGAGTCTTTCAGGGATGATGGGCCAGCACAGTCTTCTGAGTATTCCAGAGCCAGTGTCTACACAGCCAGCAGTCTCTCAAGGTGCTCCTCGGGCTAAATGGCTGGCGCTGTGGCTCACTCCACAACCTCTTCTCACCATCCTGCACATGCACACAGATGCACACATTCACATGCAACACACAACACACCTAGGGCACACGTGAACACACGCGTGTGCACACACGCATATGCACACACAGGCACACATGTGCGTATGTGCACACACAGGCACACAGACACATAACACGTGTGCCCTTGCACACCCCTTAACATAATCCGATTAGTGATAAGGTGACTCCTGGTCTGTGGGAAGACAGCACACACAGTAGCATGTGACTCCACATGGTGCAGCCAGAGTGTGGCTCTGTGGCTGCCCTTTCCCCGGCTCCTCTGGGCCCAAGTCTGCAGCACTGCTCTTTCCTTGACATGGGGCCCTAAGCTTTTCATCGGGGGCAGTTTGGCTGGCATAGCCGTTGCAAGCCTTGGAGTAGGGAAGCCTGGTTGGACCCTCAGTTCTGCCACTCAGGAGCCTGGATGAGTCGTTAACACCTTGGAGCCCATTTTCCTAATTTACAAGTGAATCATCTTCATTTCCACCTTATGGTGTTTTTGTAAGGATTAAATGTAATACGGCATCTTAAGTGCTCAGCACAGTGCCCCACACTTGGTAGGAAGTGCTCAGAGATGACGGCTGTGACTATTACTCTTATTATTTTCATCATTATCATCATCTCCCCCAGTCACCACAGGCATTGCCTGAGCCTCTGAGCAGCCAAATCAATTCATTATCTCATCCATGAGGCAGGAAACAGTCCCTTTTCCTGATGGACTGGGCTTCCCCGTTTCTACCAGGCATGTGTTGATGTTGATACTGTGCAGGCATTGGGCCTGGTTTCCACATTTCCACCAGGTGTGTGTGGACGCTGATGCTGTGCAGGCATTGCTGCTGATAAGGACAGCTCTCTGATTAATAATGATAAGAAAGATAGACAGTTTTTAAAAATCCCACTTCTAGGCAATAAAACATGTTTGTGTGAAAACAGCTCTGCCTGCCAGAAGCGAAAAACCTGCCACAAAACAACCTAGCACCTCTCCCTCTTAATTCTTCTGCAGTAAAGGGTGGAGGTGCAGGGCCCAGCGTAGTCTCCTCTGCTTACCCCGGGGTTTCAGGGCCCCAAGCCGCTGTAGCCCGTGGATGATGTCAGCTACTTTTCCCACTGTGTTGTGAATCAATATGGAAGCCCCACATAGCAGATGAAAGGCACCCCGACCTTTCAGGGACTGCTGTGAGCCTGGAGTCTTCCTGGGTGCTCCCAGCCCAGGCTGCTCCCGGCTGTCCTGTCTTTCATGTCTGGAATCAGGTCCAGAGAGGGAAACCTGTGTCCTGGATATCCCGTGTGCTGTGTCCTGGGGCTGCTGGAAAAATACCCTTAACTGGGGGTCTTTAAACAACAGGGATTCATCCTCCCACAGCTCTGGAGGCAGAGATCTGAGACTGAGGTGTCCAGGGGCGGTGCTCCCTCCTGAGGCTCTGGGGAGCCTTCCCGCCTCTGCCAGCTCCAGGACTCCGGGCATCCCTGGGCGGTGGCCGCATCCCTGCAGTCTCCTTTTTTCTGCCTTCTCCTCTGTGTCTGTGTCTGCTCTTCTGCCTCTTGTAGGGACAACTGTCATTGAATTTAGGGCCCACTTGGGCAATCCAGGATGAGGCCATCTCAAAGTCCTTAACTTGAGGATATCTGCAGAGAACTTTTTCTCAGTCACTGTCATGGGGTTGGATGTGTCTTTCTGGGGCCACTGTTCAACCTGCTGCACCCTCGTTTACTCTTTCAATGCATGCTGTCAAGGGAGAGCATGATTCTTAATTTTCTTCTTCTTCTTTGAGACAGGGTCTCTCTCTGCTACCCACGCTGGAGTGCAGTGGCACCATCATGGCTCACTGCAACCTTGAACTTTTGGGCTCAAATGATCCTCCCACCTCAGCCTCCCAAAGTGCTAGGATTACAGGCTCCAGTCACTGGGCCAGGCCCCTGTGATAACCTGGTCTTCCTTGGTGCCCAAATCAAACACAGTTGCCATGAACGACGTCCACAAGGTGGGTGGCAGGCGGGAGCCTTCGTGACGGTCCTTGGTTCTCACCTAGAAGGCTGGCTGCCCACATGTAAAGGTCAGGCCTGGCTGTGAGGTCGTCTGGCCCTGCCTGTGCCCCCCATGGCCTTGCACGCTGAACTCTGAGCTGGGGTGGAGAAGAAGATGCAGGAGGACAGAGGCCCACGGAGTCCTGGAGCCCCGAGAGGCCTCAGCTGTCACCTCAGGCCTTGAGAAATCAGCTTCTGAGCACCATGACAGACGGTGAAGGTGACATCAGCAGCCCCACCACAGGCTTCTGCAGGGCATGTGCTGCTAGCCCCATCCTGCCAGGACCTCCCGCATCTCCCAGGGGAAGCATCCGGGCACAGGGTTGATGGGGCAGCCCTGCCTCTGGGACCGGGTGACGGGTGGGACCTCTGCCAGGCCCAGGGCTCATGGGTGCCAGCAGGTCTGGGAGGTGGGGAGGCTGGTGCTGGGCCTTGACTTGGGGTGCTCATCCTCACCGGCCCCACACAGGGGATGGGGCACTGAAGGGCTCCCCACTGGGCAGAGGGTCTAGAAAGCCTTGTCCGAAGCTGATGTCTGAGATAAACCTTGAAGGAAGAACAGGAGAGCTTCCCTTTCTCAGGTGACAGAACACAGGCTGCTCTCCCGCCGGCCCGCCCCATGGCACATGGGCAGGCGAGGGCAGCACCGATCAGCATTGCTGCACAGGCATCCCGGACTCCAGCCACGGGGACACTTCCCCAGCCCGGGTGGTGGCCGTGGCAGCCTGGGGGCCACATCTGCCCCACAGGGTTCACTGTCGTTCCCAGCTCTGGTGTCCGATTCTGGGTGATTCATGGGTGTTAATGTTGATTCAAGGACAGAACTACATCTTTTGCTTCTAAAACAGCTTTTGTGGTGCCAGGCATCTGATTCCAGCACACGCTGTGCTCCGCAGTTATTCCAAATGTGTGTAGCTGTTTGTTTTTTTTTAGGATGAAGTTTCAAATATCTAAGAAGTGATAGCTTGTCCAGCACAGGAGGCCTCTCTGTGTCACTTTGTGTCTGCTTGAGAGGCTCCAGCACAGGACATCAGGATGGTCTCAGACCACTGAGTCATAACAGTGCGTGCAAAAATAGATTTCACTGTGGAAACCTAGGGAGTGCTCTGTCCCCTTAGAGATGGGAAGACACACAAAGAGTGACAGCAGGGACTCGTTCTGAGCAGGTGCAGTACCAGCCCAGGAAGGTGACAATATTATCCTTTTTAGCTATTGAAGCAACATAACCAGTCACACAGCAGAGGGTGGCAGAGACGGGATGTACCCCAGCCATCTTGACCTTGACCCTTGCACTGAACTGGTGACCAGATTGCTCCGAGGAAAAGCAGGATCTGAACTCAAGGATGGCCGCAGGCTTCGCTGCCTCTGGGTGCAGGCTGGAGCAGCCGCGGCCAGGACAGAACACCGGTGAAGGCGGCCGGCACCCTGAGAAGGTGGCGGCCCTCGGAGGGGGGTCCGTGGTGGAGCCTGGCCACCCGCTTTCCGCACCCTGCAGGCCTCTACCCCTGCCCTAGGCTCCCGCTATGAACCAAGCAGCCTGAGCCCTGGCCGCTCCGTTGTGGGGTCATTTGAGGAACAGCTGGGGTGGAATGAATCACATTTGGTTTGGGCCCTCAGCATTTCCACAGACGAAGGCCTCCTCGACTCACTGGGGAGGGCTTGCATGGCCAGCAGATGCCAGGTGGACAGTGATGCTCAGCCTTCTTCCAGAGTGACAAGGGCCCCTGGCTGGTAGAGACGGCCTTGAACTGACAGAGCAGAATGGAGATATTGCCGGCCGGGCGGTTCCAGCCACCCCAGCTGGAGGAGGTGGATGGCGCAGCTGCCAGCCAGGAGGCCATGGCACCCACATGTGCACATTCAGTCCTGCAGGTTGGCTCCAGGCAGCGGCCACGGTGCCCTCAAGGGCAGGGCACTTCCACAGGTCCACACATTCCTGACTCCACAGCTGGTCTTTTTTTTTTTTTAAATTTAAGTGTTAGGGTACATGTGCACAACATGCAGGTTAGTTACATATGTATACATGTGCCATGTTGGTGTGCTGCACCCATCAACTCATCATTTAACATTAGGTATATCTCCTAATGCTATCCCTCCCCTCTCCCCCCACCCCACAACGGCCATGGTGTGTGATGTTCCCCTTCCTGTGTCCATGTGTTCTCATTGTTCAATTCCCACCTATGAGTGAGGACATGCGGTGTTTGGTCTTTTGTCCTTGTGATAGTTTTGCTGAGAATGATGGTTTCCAGCTTCATCCATGTCCCTACAAAGGACATGAACTCATCATTTTTTATGGCTGCGTAGTATTTCATGGTGTATATGTGTCACATTTTCTTCATCCAGTCTATCATTGTTGGACATTTGGCTTGGTTCCAAGTCTTTGCTATTGTGAATAGTGCCACAATAAACATACGTGTGCATGTGTCTTTATAGCAGCATGATTTATAATCCTTTGGGTACATACCCAGTAATGGGATTGCTGGGTCAAATGGTATTTCTAGTTCTAGATCCCTGAGGAATCGCCACACTGACTTCCACAATGGTTGAACTAGTTTACAGTCCCACCAACAGTGTAAAAGTGTTCCTAATTCTCTACATCCTCTCCAGCACCTGTTGTTTCCTGACGTTTTAATGATCGCCATTCTAACTGGTGTGAGATGGTATCTCATTGTGGTTTTGATTTGCATTTCTCTGATGGCCAGTGATGATGAGCATTTTTTCATGTGTCTTTTGGCTGCATAAATGTCTTCTTTAGAGAAGTGTCTGTTCATATCCTTTGCCCACTTTGTGATGGGGCTGTTTGTTTTTTTCTTGTAGATTTGTTTGAGTTCATTGTAGATTCTGGATATTAGCCCTTTGTCAGATGAGTAGATTGCAAAAATTTTCTCCCATTCTGTAGGTTGCCTGTTCACTCTGATGGTAGTTTCTTTTGCTGTGCAGAAGCTCTTTAGTTTAATTAGATCCCATTTGTCAATTTTGGCTTTTGTTGCCATTGCTTTTGTGTTTTAGACGTGAAGTCCTTGCCCATATGCATCCAATACAGGAGCACCCAGATTCATAAAGCAAGTCCTTAGAGACCTACAAAGAGACTTAGACTCCCACACAATAATAATGGGAGACTTTAACACCCCACTGTCAACATTAGACAGATCAACGAGACAGAAAGTTAACAAGGATATCCAGGAATTGAACTCAGCTCTGCACCAAGCAGACCTAATAGACATCTACAGAACTCTCCACCCCAAATCAACAGAATACACATTCTTCTCAGCACCACACCGCACTTATTCCAAAATTGACCACTTAGTTGGAAATAAAGCACTCCTCAGCAAATGTAAAAGAACAGAAATTACAACAGACTGTCTCTCAGACCACAGTGCAATCAAACTAGAACTCAGGATTAAGAAACTCACTCAAAACCACTCGACTACATGGAAACTGAACAACCTGCTCCTGAATGACTACTGGGTACATAACGAAATGAAGGCAGAAATAAAGATGTTCTTTGAAACCAACGAGAACAAAGACACAACATACCAGAATCTCTGGGACACATTCAAAGCAGTGTGTAGAGGGAAATTTATAGCAGTAAATGCCCACAAGAGAAAGCAGGAAAGATCTAAAATTGACACCCTAACATCACAATTAAAAGAACCAGAGAAGCAAGAGCAAACACATTCAAAAGCTAGCAGAAGGCAAGAAATAACTAAGATCAGAGCAGAACTGAAGGAAATAAAGACATAAAAAACCCTTCAAAAAATCAATGAATCCAGGAGCTGGTTTTTTTGAAAAGATCAACAAAATTGATAGATGGCTAGCAAGACTAATAAAGAAGAGAGAAGAATCAGATAGACGCAATAAAACATGATAAAGGGGATATCACCACCAATCCCACAGAAATACAAACTACCATCAGAGAATACTATAAACACCTCTACGCAAATAAACTAGAAAATCTAGAAGAAATGGATAAATTCCTCAACACATACACCCTCCCAAGACTAAACCAGGAAGAAGTTGAATCTCTGAATAGACCAATAACAGGCTCTGAAATTAAGGCAATAATTAATAGCTTACCAACCAAAAAAACTCCAGGACCAGATGGATTCACAGCCAAATTCTACCAGAGGTACAAGGAGGAGCTGGTACCATTCCTTCTGAAACTATTCCAATCAATAGAAAAAGAGGGAATCCTCCCTAACTCATTTTATGAGGCCAGCATCATCCTGATACCAAAGCCTGGCAGAGACACAACAAAAAAAGAGAATTTTAGACCAATATCCGTGATGAACATCAATGCAAAAATCCTCAATAAAATACTGGTAAACCAAATCCAGCAACACATCAAAAAGCTTATCCGCCATGATCAACTGGGCTTCTTTCTTTCTTCCCTTTCTTTCTTTTCTTTTCTTTCTCCTTCCTTCCTTCCTTCTCTCCCTCTTTCTTTCTTTCCTTTTTGAGACAGAGTCTAGTTCTGTCACCCAGGCTGGACCTCAGTCCAGCTCACTGCTGGACTGTCACCCAGGCTGGACCTCAGTCTCGGCTCACTGCAACCTGCGCCTCCCAGGTTCAAGCAATTCTAGTGCCTCAGCCTCCCGAGTAGCTGGGACTGTAGGCACGTGCCAGTATGCCTGGCTAATTTTAGTTTATTTTGTACTTTTTAGTAGAGATGGGGTTTTGCCATGTTGGCCAGGTTGGTCTAGCACTCCTGACCTCAGGTGATCCTCCTGCCTTGGCCTCCCAAAAGTGCCTGGATTACAGGTGTGAGCCACCACACCTGGTCCTTTTTTTCTTTTTCTTTTTTTAAATTTCAACTTATATTTTGGGTTTGGTAGGTACATGTGCAGGTTTGAGTGATGCTGAGGTTTGGTGTATGAGTGACCCAGGTAGTGAGCACAGTACTCAGTAGTTAGTTTCTCAACCCCCTCCCTCCCTCCGGTATTCCCCAGTGTCTGCTCTTCCTGTCTTGATGTCTGTGAGTACTCCATGTTTAGCTTCCACTCGTAAGTGAGAACATGCGGTATTTGGCTTTCTTTTTCTGTTAATTCGTTTAGGATGACGGCCTCCAGCTGCATCCATGTAGCTGCAAAGAACATGATTTCATTCTTTTTTTTTTTATGGCATAGCCTGTTTCTCAATCCATTATGTCCTGCCCTGCCTCAGTCTCTAAAACTCCTTCCTAGGCCCAAAAGGTTTCCTGTTCCCCTGTTTGGAGGTCCTCTCCCTCATCTGCAATCCACTGCCTTTAGAACTCCAGCAACATTCATGTAGGGGTCGATTCATGTTTTTCCTGCACAATTACCTAACAGTTCATGTTTTATGGTGTGACTCCCATGCAGTGCTGCATCTGTGGCTGGGAGCATGGCTTGGATGTGTTTTGCTTTTTCATGGTCCTGCCATAGCACCATGAGTGATCACGGCTGTCATCAACAGTGGTGTACCTCTCGAATGAATGACTGCGTGTATGGATAAGTGAAACTCAGGGATGAATTATCTTTTAAAAAGTAAAAATTTCAGAAAAAAGTTGGTTATTATTTTTCCCACCAGTTATTATCAGCATTTATTTCCCAACCTTATCATGCTGTCTTCATCTGCTGGGGCTGCCATAAAAGAAAACCATAGTCTGGGCAGCTTAAGCAATGGAAATTAACGTTCTTAACGGTTCTGAAAGGTGAAGTCCAGGTTTCAGGTGTCGGCCAGGTCAGTTTCCTTCTGAGGCCTTTTCTTTTGGCGCGTGGGTGCCACCATCTTGTCGTGTGCTACATGAACTCTCCTTTGTGTATGCGTGAAGACAGAGCAGGACCAGACTCCATGGCATCATTTGTTTGTCTGTTCGTTTTTGAGACACGGTCTCCCTCTGTTGCTCAGGCTGGAGCGCAGTGGCATGATCATAGCTCACTGCAGCCTCAACTTCCAGGGCCCAAGTAATCCTCTTAGCTCAGCCTGCCAAGTAGTTGGGACCACAGGCACAGGGTGCCATACCTGGCTAATTTTTCAATATTTTGTAGAGGTAGGGTCTCACTATGTTGCTCAGGCTGGTCTCAAACTCCTGGGCTCAAGCAGTCCTCCTGCCTTGGCCTCCCAAAGTGCTGGGATTACAGGTGTGAGTCACCGTGCCTGGCCTGTGGGGTCATCTTTAATGAGGACACTAATCCACTGGATCAGCTGCCTCAACTCCATGACCTCATTTTGCCATAAGTACTTCCTTAGGGTTTTGGACTTGCTTGGGCCCTGCCACCCTTTCCTTGTTGCCTCTTTCTCTCTCTTGGAAAGGGACGTCTACTCCATGCCTGGCTCACTGTTATATTTTGGGAACATGAACTTGTTTGGGTTCCGTGGTTCACGGCTGGAGGGGAGAGCTCAGCTTCAGGGTGGGCGAATCACACTCTGAGTCCCACCCATTCCTGATTCAGGTGAATTTTTGTTGAGGCTCAGGACTTCACAACTTAGCGCTGATGCTGGAATGAGTTAAGACTTCTGGGGCTGTTGGGATGGGATGAGTGCATTTGCCATGCAAGAAGGACATGAATTTGGGGGAGGTCAGGGACAGGATGTTCTCAACTGAATGTCTGTGGCAGCATCACCTCGTTGGCTCAGAGTGAGTGAGCTCACTCTCTGGTGTCACCTCTTAGAAGGACACTAATCCCATCAGATCAGGGCCCCACTCTCATGGCCTCACTTAACCTGAACTACTTCCTTAGAGGCCCCATCTCCAAATACAGCCACACTGGGAATTAGGGCTTCAACATATGAATTTCGGGGGACACAAACATTAGTTCCATCAAACAAAACATGATGTCACCTGAGCGCCTCCCTTTCTGAACCCATGTCATGTGTTAGCCTGGTGGATACACCTTAGGGGCAGGCACCACTTGCTCTCTGCCCCTCATAGGCTTTATCCAGAAACATGTGGACATGTAGGTGTGGACTGTCCCTCTCCTTCCTTGACACATGACATCTCCTTGCTTCCAGCATCGAGGAGGGCCGTGTGACCAGGGCTGCCTGTTGAGTGCTGGAGGAAATTGTGTCTGCCATTTTTAGGTGTGGATCCTGAAATTCCTAGGTGACGCTCCGTGAAATTCCTGAGTGATGCTCTGTGAAATTCCTGAGTGATGCCCCGTGAAATTCCTAAGTGACGCTCTGTGAAATTCCTGAGTGACGCTCTGTGAAATTCCTGAGTGATGCTCCGTGAAATTCCTAAGTGACGCTCCGTGTTCGCCTCCTAGGCTCTTTTCCTCCTCTTCCTCAATCCCCCGTTTCTCTCTTCCCAAGCTGGATTCAGAGAACCCCAGGATGGAGCCACGAGAGGGTTGGGGCCAGGGTGAAGGAGTTAGCTACAAGCTGAGCACTGCACGGCTTATTTATAGTGCGCCACTGGCTTTGGGGGCTATGGGTTACGGCAACAATGTTATTTACTCTGAGTCATAGAGGAGAGAAATCCATGAGAAAAAGACAAAACGTGGCAATCAAATTGAAGACTTATGCAAATAGTGCATAAAATCTTACAACTTATAAATAGCAAATATCTCTGCACCATAACTCATGATTGATTTGACATGTGTGGTGGATCCATGATGAGTTGGTCTATTGTTGGTGTCACACGTTTGGTGGGTCCAGATGATGACCTCATCTCCACTTAGGGGCTCTTCAGGCCTGGAGGCAGGTCTTGAGCATGTGCTGGGGGGGTCCCCAGGCCTCAGGGATTAGCTCCTCCTCACTGTTCTGCTGGCCAGTAGGAAACATTTTTGTTATGAAAGCAGCCATTATTAGGGCCTCACCTATGGAATGGTAGATTTCTGTGTGTTGGTGGTTTGTGGATTCAGATATGCAATAGGAGGCCCAGGCAAAGCACCATGTGCTTATATGCTTTGTGCTGGTCGATCCTGGTCCAGTGGAAAGATGTGGATTGGATAGCTCCAACACTTGTTTCCAAGAATCTGTCCAGCTCTCATGCAAGTGCAGCCTTGGTGAAAGACAATTTGTGTGATTTCTCAGCACGGTGCCAGCAGGGCTCAGGAGCAGCACTGAGGGGTGCACAGAGACTGTCACCCCAGAGCGCCCCAGCATCCTGCCCCTCAGGGACCGCAGGGCTGCGTGGGGAGGACGTGACACTAGGTTCCTGGGTGACTGCTCTCGCTACACTCCTAAGCCCAGGAAACTTCCATGAGAACTTTTTTTTCCCTTTTTTTTTAAAAAGCCAACCCCATCTCCTCCTCTATAATCCTTTTCTCTTTATTCTAATTGAGGGGCGCTTGACATTTATATGAAGCATATTTTTCAACTAACATTTTATAAAGTCAAATGTAAAAAGAGAAAAGCAAAAATTTGAAAAACTTTCCTTACTTTGGGTGGTGAACTAATTAAAATGTAGAGAGATTTGTAGTGAGCTGGTTAAATGTTCTCTCTTTGATATTTAACCAGCGTGATTTCCCATGATGGCTTCAGCAAGTCTCACCTCCTGGCTGGGGTCCCCACAGGCTGGCACAGCTCAGCTCCAGTGACAACCTCACTGCCTGAGTAATTAGTCTCTTTCTCCAGAATGTGGAGTTAGAATGGGTTGTGTTGGGGTCCCATTTACTCACTGCAGATCTTCCTCCCCTCCCTGTCCTTTCGAGACCACCTTGGTGTTTACGTGGTGCTCAGAGACCTGATATATTTCTGTGCTTAGCCACAAACCCATCTTACTGATAACCAACATGGCTTTCAACACAGATCTTGCTGTTTTGCACTGCATCCTTCCATTTCCCCAGTGAAGCCCTTTCTGTGTCTCTCCACAGAACTGTGTCTACTGTGCCACAGGTATTTTAGTTTTTAATTAAATCACATACATGATTGCTGCTCTATGTAGTTTTCCATAGTTGAATTACTGTATGTAAATGACACTGCCATTGATGACATAGGGTATAAGAAGCTAGACAGCAGCTTAGAATTCAGATAGGGAGACATACTTCTTTAACACTAGGGATTTTTAATGTTTTAATCACTTGGGATATAATATATACAGTCAACTTTGGTTACTGCAAACCCAACTAATCAGACTTTGCAATAATGTGATTTTCTTCCCCACCTGGAACTTGGTTTACAGGAGAAGCAGCTAAAGTGCTCAAAAATAAGCTTGTGCCTGATTAGTTTTATGCATGCAAATTACAGAATACGCCCATGGGCCCGCAAGGGGTTCATTTCATCTCCCAGGATGGATAAATGCATTCAGATTTAGTGTTCTGAGCACATGGGCCAAGTTATATTGCATGGTCCCTTTCTAAAATAAGGGAAGACACTTTCCCATAACCCTGAGGACTGAGTTATCTCATTGTGTATTATGGCCAATCCACACCTTCCCGTCGTATCTTTCAATTCAGTGCCTGCGTCAGAAGTTCTACAGATGCTCCTAGGGTGCTCAAAAACCATGTGCTTACTAATTCTGTCCACTTGAACTCGCATCATAGAAGGTAGACAAACCTATGTTTCTCTGTGGAGATTAAATGCCAGCTCCTTTATAAAGGCTTCCCAGCATGGGAACCCTTGGTGTCCTACAGCACTTTGAAGCTGTGTCCTTTCCTGGCATAATTTGTAGGCTTGTCTTTCTCTTGTACATGTCATACATGTGCAATATACCACAGACCTTGTGGACAGGTGGTTACTGTTTCTACTGACTTTCTGTTGGTTAATAGGAGTTCTAGCTAAGGTCATTGAAATCGTGCTACTTGCCAGACAGTTTCTAAATGCTTTAGGTGCATGTTTTCAATTAAGCCTCATAAACCACTTTATAGTTAAGGGGCTGCAATCATCTCTATCTTTGTTAACAATCCTGTGAATTAATGGTAGTGTGCACAGCTTAGGATACGTGTCCTATAGGTGGCTCATTGGTGGAGTGTTGTCCATCATGGGAATGACTAGTATAGACAGCCTATAACACATGCCTGAGCAGTGGAGTGTTGTCCATCATGAGAATAACCAGTGTAGACAGCCTATGGCCTGTGTCCTTCATGTGGCTCACTGGACTTGTACAGATACTTGCAGGAGGAAGAGGCCACTTCTGGGTAGGGACTGGGAGTGGGGTAGTCAGGGAAGACTCCCTGGAAGAGACAGTTTCTTTCTGGGCTTTGAAGGAATCACATAATCTAAATTGTCAGGGATTAAATGATCATAAAAACATAGCCTAAAGCAGTTCAGAGGTGGAAACATTTGTTTCTGGGATAAGAACAAAGAGTAGATCAGCCTGGCCTGAGTAAGAATTTGTGCAGAGTAGTTATGAGAAATTAAACTGAAAGGGCCACTCACTACAGGAGAGTGTAGGCCAAGGAGTTCATCTGTTAATTCATCAAATATTTATGGAATGCTTCTCAGGGTCAGGCACAATTATACCTGCCAGGGATGGATCAGCACAAGAAACAGGCAGAGATAGCTTCTGCGTGAAGCTCAGACATCACCCAGGCACATGATGTCCTTTGAGGGACCCTGACCAGCAGGGTGACAAGGCTGGGTCTGCAGCTGTGTGAGGGGCCACATGTCCTGGTGAGGACAGTGATCCAGGGCCTGGCACCGAGGGTATGTCTCAGTCATGGTAAGGTCAGCAGTTTGTCGTTTTGCTTCGCTTCAAGCACCCTAGATGTAAGCTGGATTATGAGGATGCTCTCAGGGCTAGGAATGTTAAACTGTTGCACTGGAACTGCACTATAGCTGTTGCTACCAATGGCTGCCTCCACCCACAGCATGGGCAGCACCCTGCGAGGCTCTTGATTGAGATCCCTGCTGGGAACTGTTAACACATTATTTAATCCACCCAACAACTGTGTGAAGAACTGTCCCATTTTATAACTGCAGCAAAAGAGGTTTAGGGAGATTTGGTAGCTTGGCCAAAGGTCTAAAGCAAGCAAGTAGTTGAGGCAGAAATGGGGTTGTTTCAGGTCTGAATCTGAGCTGTGGCAGCCTATCTTCGTGGACACTATCTGATGCTCTTTTGAGGTGGATTCCCAAAAGGTCTCAGAAAACAAATCCAACCATATGCTGTAAATCCTTGAGATAAAGAACTCAGCACATCTGTGGGGTCCAACTCCAGTCCTTGAGTGGCAGAGGAAGGTGGGACTTAGAGACCCTCATGGTCTGGTCCACCTTCAGTCCTTGAGGGGAGGCACAGTTAGAGTCCTAGCAGTGACTCCCCCTCCAGACAATGTCAGGAAGGCATAGGTTGCCGTCCAGATGCCCCACCTCCTTCAGAGGACAGGTGGGTGGCTGGGGAGGGGCTGAGAGAGGCTAGACTGGGGGCAGGTGAGATGGTGCTTTGCAATATAGAAAGCCCTGCACAGAGAGACTCTAAAACCTGTTCAAAAAAGCCTGAATAATCAACAGAAAAGTCATCTGCAGCATAAATTCTTTTTTTGCATATGAAAAAGAGAGACATCCGGCTGTACCCATTATTGTTGGTGATTTAGCCATTTAGAAAATGCCTGCTGACAACCTACAGAATGGGAGAAAATGTTTCCAACCTGCTCGTCTGACAAAGGGCTAATATCCAGAATCTACAATGAACTCAAACAAATTTACAAGAAAAAAACAAACAACCCCATCAAAAAGTGGGCGAAGGATATGAACATAAATGCAGCCAAAAAACACATGAAAAAATGCTCATCATCACTGGCCATCAGAGAAATGCAAATCAAAACCACAATGAGATACAATCTCACACCAGTTAGAATGGTGATCATTAAAAAGTCAGGAAACAATAGGTGCTGGAGAGGATGTGGAGAAATAGGAACACTTTTACACTGTTGGTGGGACTGTAAACTAGTTCAACCATTGTGGAAGTCAGTGTGGCGATTCCTCAGGGATCTAGAACTAGAAATACCATTTGACCCAGCCATCCCATTACTGGGTATGTACCCAAAGGATTATAAATCATGCTGCTATAAAGACACATGCACACGTATGTTCATTGTGGCACTATTCACAATAGCAAAGACTTGGAACCAACACAAATGTCCAACAATGATAGACTGGATGAAGAAAATGTGGCACATGTGCACCATGGAATACTATGCAGCCATATAAAAGGATGAGTTTATGTCCTTTGTAGGGACATGGATGAAGCTGGAAACCATCATTCTCAGCAAACTATCACAAGGACAAAAAAACCAAACACCACATGTTCTCACTCATAGGTGGGAATTGAACAATGAGAACACATGGATACAGGAAGGGGAACATCACACACCAGGGCCTATTTTGGGGTAGGGGGAGGGGGGAGGGATAGCATTAGGAGATAAACCTAATGCTAAATGATGAGTTGATGGGTGCAGCACACCAACGTGGCACATGTATACATATGTAACAAACCTGCACGTTGTGCACATGTACCCTAAAACTTAAAGTATAATAATAAAAAAACTAGAAAAAACAAAACAAAACCAAAAAAGAAAATGCCTGCTGAAGGGTCTCTTGGCAGCGGGGCAGGGTTAATGTGTCTTCCACAATTCTTTCATGCCTCCCGGGAAAGAACTCACACCGTGGGGAAACGCCCCCTCCGGTGAACCCTTACAAAGCAGCTCGGCTTCTCGAAGGGACGATGGTGGTAGGTGGGACTGGGTGGGTGGGGGGTTCTGGAGAATCCTTGGTGATGCCCTGAGGCTTTGCCTGGAGCCCTCGGAGCAGAGGTTTGAGATACGCAGCCTTGAAGCTATGAATGCACAAATGGGCACCGGCTGCACATTGGACCAGCAATGGTCAGAGGAGAGGGTGTGTGGTTTCTCGTTACACGATAGTGATAACCAGGTGCTTCCAGCTCCAGAGTTAAGTGGGGAGTCGGCCCCCCATTTGATGAGCTGTGCATTCCTGTGCTTAACAGAAAAGCAAACCAAAAGGCTGCTCCGTTAGCTTCCACTTTTTCTTGCCCACATTTTGCCTATTGGCTCCGATTACCATGGCAAATTACCAGCATTATTCACATTGGAAAATGAACTTTAAATGGGAACATTGCAAGACTAAAACTTTACTCATTTCCAACACTCATATTTTGAATGGCATGAATAAATAAAATGTGCTCAAATTTGCAGTAGTAGTCCTCAGGGTAAAATTGACATTCAGCCGAAGTGGCGGGATACTAAAATCCATAGATTATAAAGGAGAAAGCCTTTAGTAAATATTTTCCCATTGAAATCCTGTCTTTGGGTTTATACTGCTGAAAAATCAGAAAGGTTAGATTTGCATGTGGGTGGGGCAACACGGAATCCAGGACCGATGCCCGGAGTCCCCAGGCTCCTTTCCCCTTTGAACTTTGTTTTGCAGTGGGGGCGGGTGGTGGGGCAGTGGGGGCGGGTGGTGGGGCAGTGGGGGCGGGTGGTGCCTCACTGGAGAGAGCCAAGAGGGGGCTTGGGAGGGCAGATGGCAGAGGGAGGCAGGGCATACCTTGGAGCCGCCTCTCAAACAACCCACCCCATCTAGACCCGGGAAGTAGGGGAAACACTGCCAGGAAAGTCCAGCCAAACACAAACTGAAGCCTCCGGGGTAATCAGAGAAAATGGAAGATGATCTTCCCTGACTTCCATCTTCATATCCCTTTGTGTTTCTGTGGAAGAGGCAGTCTCTATGTCATGTAACGAGCCCTGTTTTCTGACAATTACAATAAAGCTTCATTAATTTCAAAATCAGGGACTGGTAAAAACTGATGTCCAACCAAATAGTTCAAATTATCTGACTATTCAATTATTCTAAATCTCAAATGACCTAAAGGCGGATGGCAAATTTGAGTGAAGGCATGAAAAGGAAAGTCCCTTATTGTAGCCATTGTATGGTGGGAAAAGCCCTAAACTTGGGATCAGAAGAACCGGAGTTGAGTTCTGCCACCACCTTCCCCCAGCTGCATGACCACCACGGGGCAATTGGGGTCTCCGAGCCATGGGTTCCTCCTCTGCAAGAGGCATCATCATAATCCCCCCTCAAGGCCAAGGTTCTGTGTCTTGGCACAGAGATGTGCGCCTGCAGCATCCTGCACTCATCTCTTCAGTAGGAACAGTGCTGGTGTCACAGGGGTGTTATGAGGTTGGATGATAGTGGATGGAGGTGCTTAGCCTGGTGCCCGGCACTAAGCTCAGCATCCAGCACTCAAATACCAGCTGCTGTTGTTATTGCCATTATCATCCAACTGTGTGCAAACATAATAATTTTTAGAAAAAATACAGAAATAACTCACCCCCACGTGCCTCATCCTTCAAATTAAAATAACCTGTTTAAAGGGTACATTTTGATACAATTAAGTATGCAGGCACATGCAGTTTTGAGGGGGCGTATGTTGGGGTGACCTTTCCTGTGACTCACTTGAAGTTGGCCTCTGTCTTGGCTAACTCTCTGACTTTGCTGCTGCTGCTGGTGAGGCCTGTGCCCCACGACTGTGCTCACAGGACGGTCCCCTTAAAAGAACGTGAATAATGAGTTCAATCATAAGGAAATCAAAGCTACATAGTTAGCCTTTTAGAGTTTTATTCTTAATTCACAAATAATAATTGTATATATGTATTGGGTGCAATGTGATGTCTTGATACATATACACATTGTGGGATGATCATATCAGGCTGACATATCCACCACCTCAAAGACTTACTGTAATGAGAGCATTTACAGTCCTTTCTTTTGGCTGTCCTGAAATACATGATACATTATCATTAACTATGGTCACCGTGCTGTGTGACAGATCCCCAGAACCTGTCCCTCCTGTCTGCCTGAAACCTTGCGCCCTCTGACGGACATCCTAGCCCCTGGTAACTGCCTTTCTCCTCTCCATTTCCATGAGAGTTCTGCAGCCATGCACATAGATGCTGGGTAGATTTTGGACCCAAAGCCAACCTTAGGAGGAAATTACACATATATCAGCTGTGCCATTTAATCACTTACAGTGAAATCATCAATCTATTTTTGGTGAGGAAATGCTCATCAGTGAAACTGCCTGCTCACTATTTAATTACATGTACCTTTATTTCTGTTTAAATTGGAAGCTAGCGTCTGAGGCAACAGCACATTCAAAGGTTAAGTCAGTGTGCTTTGGAGTTATGCCGTCGGCTGTGTGGCCCTCTAAGCATTGTTTTCTGATCTAAGTGTTCCTTCCTCTCTGATTTCACAGCTTGGGTGTGTTATTTTGTGACTGTTGACACAAACATTGTCCTCGTCAAACTGGTCGCCCGAGGACAAGGACTCAGTCTCACTCCTCATTGCAATTGCAACATCCACTGAGTGCGCACGGCGGGCCCCCATCCCAAAGCACGCTTGCCTCTGGGTCAGCTCATGCACTGCTGTCTCTGAAGCCCTGCCATAAAGGGAAGCCGGAAAGAAGCTGAGGGAGTGTCTGTCAGAGCCCTGATTGCAGACAGGCTCGGCCATGCCCAGAACGTCACAGACACCAGTTCTCAAGCATTTCTGCTTTTATTTCACCCCCATCCCTGTCCCTCGGGAAAAAGAATCAATCAGAATTTATTGTGCAAGGCACTGATGAAAGACAGGGCAAAATAAGACAAGGTCCTCTACATTATGCAGCCTAGAATATGAAACAGGAAACACAAAACATCATGTGATAAATGGCAGCTGACATTTCTCAAGGGCTGACTGCATATCAGGTGCTCTTCTAAGTAACAGCGAGTGTCATTTCTGTTCATCTACATTGTAATCCTAAGAGGCAGTTACGATTATTATCCTGTTTTACAGATGAACAAGCCAAGGCCGAGGAAAATAAAATTCCTTGTCTAGCACACAGGTAGTAAGTTGTGGGTCTAGAAGTCACACTAGTTCCATGAGGCCCCACAATGCGTGCTGCCTCTGAGACACTGAGGAGAGAGAGGAGGTGCCTTGGTCACAGCTCCCACCCTCAGATGAGATGAGCCTGCAGGTAGGGGCCTGCCATGGCAAATGCTGCCTCTTAGACGAATTGGGGTAGGAGCTTAGGGGAGCAAATGACCCTCAACCTCCTGGAGCAGGCAGGCAGCCACCTGCATCAAGACCACGGGTGCTTCTGCGGGTCTTAAGCCCCTTCCCCACTCCCTGAATAGGGGTTTCTGACAGAGGATGCCGAGGCACTCTGACATGTGACGTGGTTGTCTAAACACTGGTGTAAGCCAAAAATAAAATTCTAAGGCCCCCCAACCATCCAAATGGACCCCTCCTCTCAGCCAAGGGCATTCCAGAGTTAACCTGAAAAACTGGTTCAGGCATGATGGAAGAGGGGTTTGGACATGCCTCATGATACCTCCCTCCATTGTGGAATTCAGGAAAAGCCAACCAGCCTTAACATCAACACAGACCTGAGTCCGATGAGAAACAGTGACCATTTGTTCCCTCCAAAGCCTCCTACCCAGAGATCTGCACGGTCAAACCCTGGTCTCCACACCTCTTATCCTAACCCAGACCTTCCTTTCTACTGATCATAACTCTTTCAACCAATTGCCAATCAGAAAAATGTTATGACCTGGAAGCCGCTGCTTTGAGTTGTCCCATCTTTCCCACTGAACCAATGTCAATCCTACACGTATTGAATGATGCCTCAATTCTCTCTAAAATGTATAAAACCAAGCTGTGCTCCGACCACACTGGGCACACGGCGTCAGGACCTCCTGAGGCTGTGTCACATGTGTGTCCTTAACCTCGGCAAAATAAACTTTCTAAATTGGTTGAGGCTTGTCTCAGATACTTTTGGGTTCATGTTGGGGACCTGGAAGAGTGAGGTGGAGGCCTTCATGGGGAGGCCTCTGCCCACGGCACCATCAGGAAGCCCGAGTCTGCCACAGCTGCTGGGTGGGACAGACCAGGGTGCTCCCGACGGGCAGACCCATCCCAATTTCTGAGGTGGAAAACCAGACTTGGGCCTCCCACTGCCCACCTCCTGCTTCCTCTCACTGGCTCAGTGGCCAGGACCCATTCTCTCTGCCCCTCCCTTTGGTCTATGCAGGCCTCACACCATGCATTGCTGCTGGGTGACAAGACAGCCCACAGGATCCAGCCCCTGGGAGGACAGCCCGACCCTCACTCCACGGTGGGTGTGCCACAGCCAGCACGCAGGAGCAGGTGTGTTCCACACCAGGAAGGTGCAGGTAGGCGTTTGCCAAACAATAGCCTCCGGCCTGCAGCAGGAAGGCCTTCCCACGTGTGTGAGGAGATGCATTAGAGCAGGCATGGCATAGGCTAGTGGCTGGGCACAGCTTTAACTTCCAGGGTTACAGACATTGAGGCATTTCAGTCTTGTGTTGTTAGCATGTTTTAATCCGACATAATTAGTTACAGTAAAGAATCCATCTACGGAAAATGAAGAAAATACGGCTTTAAAATTAAGGATCTGCGTAGAGCGAAAGCAGGGACTGAGTCCTATGAGGCTGAGTCTCTCTTGGTGCCTGAGGCTTTGCAAGGTTGGGAGCTGACTACCTTTTCCCCCGTGTCTGACAAGTGGATTCTGTCCTCTGCATGTTGCTGTTTATTTTATGAATCAGCCCCAGCCATTGTCCAGCTCACGGGCACCTCCAGCAGAGAGTGGAGGCCTGCAGGGACTCACAGGTGACCCACGCCTGCAGCAGAGTGGAGAAGGGCCTCCCTCCTGGTCAGCGGAAGGACATCAATGCTGAAGCCAGATGCTGCAGTCCCCAGGACCAGGTGTCCACACCCCCACTGCACGGATGAGACAATCAGCACAGAGAGGTGGGCTGGCTCACTGACACGGGCTCAGACAGTTGGTGGGAGGCTTGGAATCAAATCCCAATCCCTATGTTTAAATTCTAGCTCCAAAATCTGGGCTCCTGACCATGATGTTAGAGGTGCCTTCCAAGGGCTTTTCACTAATTGAGGATTTCAAACAAGCCTGAGATAAGAGATCCCACATTCAGCCTTGAGCAACTGAGGGTTGAGGGTTGTGTGCGCTGACATCTGTCTGTCTACCTGTTGATTATGTAAAGTAGTTGTCCACAGTTTCCTGAATCGTTAAATATCCACAAATCTGTTTACACACATTAACAGTAGTTACTGCTTTAGCAATCAACTTCAAATTTGAATACCATTAAAACACAGAAAATAAACTAAAAACCACATTGGGAAGATGCATATTTCTGTTTTTTGTGTGAAACTGGTGCTTTCTGGTCTACTCAGGAAGATATTTTGAGCCCAGGTTTAATTAGGATCTTTAAATTCTCATTTGTGTGCTGACAACGAGGGTGCTAACAGATGAGGTCCTCTGTTTGGGGCTGAATCATGGTTATTTGCATTCATCTGGATTTAAAAAGATAAAAACCAGAAGAATCATTTCAGGCCATCTAGAGAAAAAGATTCCCCTAGAAAAAGTAGTTGTTTCATAAAGAAAGTAATATTTACTTCCCAGCTTCTGTTAAATTCAAGAAAAGCCTTTAAGTGAGCATCTAAGAAATGCCAACCCCTCTTCTGCAAAATCACCAGGGAGGCTGATGTTACGCAGGCTTCCAATGCCACAGAGGTGGGGGCCCTCAGACCCCTTTGTCCCATGACTTTGCCCCTGAGTCTTTCCCTGTCCTGACAGCAGGATCTGGAGAACAGAAATCAGTGGATGAAAATTGCCAAGTTGTTCCCAATGCACCTGGGTCCCTGAGGCAGGCTGGGTGCTGCTGCTGAGCATCCTGCGCCACTGAGCATCCTGCGGGCTCCCAGAGGAGCGGGGTCGGAGCTCCTTCACAGCTCAGTGTGTGTAGAAAACGCAGTCCTCTGGTCCATGTTCCCTCCTCACAGCAAAACCACCAACACCTTTGTAATGCCATGTTCCCTGCACAATCCTGCAATATTTTTATTTTGTTTATTTACATACCCGATGCTCCTGGTGGAGTAAAAGCAACTGCATGGAGTGAGGGTGAAAAGTAAGCATCTCAGACGAAGCCACAGATGGCCCAACCTTGGCCGGGTGAAGTTTTAAATTTGGACAAACATGCAACCAAGACGGCTCCTGTGTTGTCCTGTAGGAAGCTGAGCTCAGCCCTGCGGCATGCATGGTGTGTGGGTTCCATTAGATTTTCGTCCGGTGTCTGGAGGGCCTAGAGAAAGGCAGGAGAGGAGAAGGAGCCTGTGTTTCCCTAGAGAGGACCTCGAGGCCTGGCTGGGCAGAGGCTTCGTGCCTGGCACTGCGGCAGGTCAGGGGCTGTGTGGCGGCAGAAGGCACGTCGTGGCTGTGTCAATGGAGCTGCGCCCTCCAAGTTACCAATCCCAGTGGGGGTGTTTGTGTCTGCCACCAACTTTCCTAAGACTCTGACCTCACCAACCACTCAGAAAGCAGCGTTCACCACTATCGATGTGCCTGTGTTAAGTTGACTTGACCTTGTCTGCACTGGGTGTTTCCAGATGGTCTGGGAGTGGGCAGGGGAGGGCACCTCACTCTGTGACCCAGGCTGGTCTCGAACTCCTGGCCTCAAGCCATCCTCCCGCCTCAGCCTCCCACAGCGCTGAGATTACAGGTGTGAGCCACCGCACCTGGCTAGAATCTTGTTTTTCACTCCCAGGGAGCATTGAAACAGAGTAGTCACAAGATAAATGTTTAGAAAAAAATTTAAAAGTTGCATATATTACTGTCACAGGATTAGTAATTGTCACTCTACTGTGAAGCCTTTTTATCCCCCTCACTTAGACAAAAGGCTTGTGACCTGAGGCCCTTCTCTATTAAGTGATTCTCTTTCAAATCACAGCACGCATAGACATTCAGTATATCTTTTCTGATAAAATTAGGTACGTGTTTTCTTCCTACCCTGTTGTACCAGGAATCAAAATGTCTGTATCACTCTCAAGTTCTGTCACCATGAAATCTTGCTGGGTCTTGTCACTGCTCCACGGGACAAAATGTGATGAACAGAGGTGGTTCGGGTGCTGTGCTTCTGAGAGGAGTGACTCGGGTCTCCTGGCTGAGGCTGCGAGGTCACTGCCCGCTGACGGCCCACTTGCCAGGATGTCCTGGCCTGAGGACATCCCAACGGGGAACAGAGGTCGAATGGCGTGTGGCTGCTTGGAGCCTGTTCTCCAGAGAAAGCTCCTTGTTCGAGGAAGGTTTCTGACACCAGAACTCATTCTGGTTTCTTGTCAGTAACTGGAGGGGAAAATCCAAAGCCTTTGTTGCTAAGATACGTAACATCCTTCCATGGAGAGATGGAAGGAGAGAGAGAGGGGGAAGGAGAGAGAGAGGGAGAGGGAGAGGGAGGGAAGGAGGGAGAGGGAGGGAAGGAGGGAGAGGGAGGGAAGGAGGGAGAGGGAGGGAAGGAGGGAGAGGGGAGGCGAGAGAGAGAGAGGGACACAGAGAGGAAGAAAGAGAGGGAGAGAGAGGGAGGGAAAGGGGGGAGAGGAGGGAGAGAAAGAGGGAGGGAAGGGGAGAGAAAGAAAGGGACATAGGGAAGGAAAGAGAGGGAGAGAGGCAGGGTAAGAAAGGGGGAGAGGGGGAGAGAAAGACAGGAATAGAAAAAAGGAGGGAGGGAGAGAGGGACAGAGAGGGAGGGAGGGAAGGAGGGAGGGAGGGAAGGAGGGAGAGGAAGAGCAGGGAGAGACAGGGGGGAAGGGAGGTGGGGGAAAGAGAGGAGAGAGAGGGAGAAAGAGAAGGGAGAGAAGAAGGGAGGAAGATAGATTTCAAAGCAGTTTTACTCTTCATGTGGTCTGTTTTAGCCCCTTCCTCCTCTGCCTTTCTTCTTGTGTGTGTTTTAAAAGCTATTAATCAGTTTTAGAAAGCAAATCTCTGCCTCTTTTGGGAGCATCTCAGATTTTTCTTTTGCATTTTCAGGGCATTGTCGCTGGAAAGGCTCAAGCATGCTGGACAAACTGTTATACCAGTGGAAGTCTGTCCAGTTTCTGATAAAACCAAAACTAATTTATTTTTTGTTTATCCTCCACTACCTTTGACAAAGCTTCCTCTGGAGATGTATATCTTCATTCCCCACTCCTTTCTATGTCATCTCTTTTTGTTTTGTTTTGCAACTGACAAGGGGAAAAAAATCTGACACCAACCTCGGAAGATGGTAATGCATTCAAGGCTTTTCTTCCCTCTCAGATGTGATAAAAATCTTGCCTAAAACCATGTCCAACCTTTTCAGCAGAAAGTCCAGATGGCTGTGCAGCCTGTGTAACAGACTTTACTCACTGATGCCTCTCAGAGTGTCGGCAGGGCAATGTCTTTCTCGCAGCAGAAATGCAAAACAAAAGACAGCATCTGTGGTTTGGGGGGGGATGGGGGTGCTGATGGTCGTCTGGGAGTGCAAACAAAGAAAAAACTTAGAGCAGGCTCAGAAGAGAACTTCCCACGAATGAGAATTCCATCAGGTGGGCTGCAGTGTGAGGAGGAGATGGATGAAAATCAGCTGCAGTGGGTACGAGAATAGATCATTTGAGATGAGGAAGAATTTAACTTTTCCACCACTGAAGATGAGTGACTGCCGATAGAATCAGCTCTGTGGTGGCCGCATCTCTCCATCGGGGTGTGCTTGCAGTTCTGTTATGAGAAATTCCATTTCTGATGCTAACCATATGCAGATGGCTGAGGTCCACATGAGCAGTGTGTGTGCAAGAACAGAGGCCCACGAAGACTTGTGATGCCCGGGACCTGGCGGGGTGACGTGGCTCCTCACTTACCCATCTTCAGTGTGAGGACGAATTCCTCATTTCTGTCGGCCACAGCTGCACACTCTGAGTGTGTGCTGGTGGGCCCTTGACTCACCTGATGGCGTTCCACCTTACAGCTGGGGAAACTGATTCTCGAAGAAGATGGCAACCCCTTGCGTTGTTTGACTGATAACCAGGCAGAGGGTTCCAGCGATGTCGTCCCTAGGATTTCTCCAGCTCTGACATGACTGTCTCACTTCCCCCATCCAGTGATGGTAACCGCTGGGTCACACTGCCTTGCCTTTCTGTTATCTTGCCCCCAACATCAAAGCTTCGCTGAGCTCATTATTACACCTGTGATGGAATTCCAGTCAAGCCATCTCCTTCCCTGAGTTGAAAATTGCCTCTCCCCTGATGCCAGCCCTAATTAGCCCTACCCAATTCTGACAACCCGTGTGCCCACAGCATGGAGTGGTGGCTCTCAGCCTTGTCTGCAAATTGCGTTCTCCTGGGGAGATTTAAAAACAGTCCCCTGCCAAGGCCCCGACCTAGACCAATTGTGATGGGATGCCTGGGCTGGGGCCAGGATGTCTCTGTTTGTCAAAGCAGATTTCTGTGTGCTGCTGGAGTGTGGAGTCACTGGCAGCAGGTAAGCAGCTGGCTTCTGCGGGAACGGCCCACATCCTTTCCTGGTGAAACATGTTGAATATCTTCATTATGTGTGTTCCTCTCACTTCAGCTGTGGAAATGCCGGTGTTCCAGGAAGGCCAGGACAAGGCCTTTCTGTTTGAGGTCATGGCATTATGTCTGGTGCAGAGCTTGACATGTGACATTTGTCGCTGTTGGTTGGCTGATTGATGGGGGCTGGGGAGTGTGAATGTGACATGGGGTGTGGGAGAGAAACATCAGAGGAGCTAAAAACCAAGAAATGACCTTCAAGGTGCTGCAAAATCTTGGGAAGAGTGTGAGAGTTGGGTGCAGGAAGGTATGCTGGGGTTACAGATATTTACATCCCAGGCATGTGTTGAAGTGGATTGCTGTGCACTTTTGACCTCTTTAAGCCACTTAGGTAATAATCAGATAGATCGTAACAATTTCACCAGACAATGTTGGGGACAACATCAGAGATGTCCGATGCAATTTAGGAGAAAGAGTACAACGGACAGGGAGGACGAGAGGACCCTGAGTGCCGCTCTCTCTGGTGGTGGGAGTCTGGGCTCTGAGCTGACGTGTGCACCTCTGTTTCTTCAATGACCTCTCTTGATAAGATTTTGGATCTGCCTCTAGAATCCTGACTTATTTAGAGATCAGAAATAGTAGAATGCATGAAGGTTCTCATTAAGAATTTTTGCTTTTTAGAGTTACCTAAGTTTAAAATACAGAATAATGATAAATGGTTTTATTTTATTCTTTCAAAATATTTTTCAGAGAAATAATCTAATAGCATTGAATATGGGAGAAGTACAGCTTCTTTAAGACCCTGATTTGCAGACTGTAGTAGGAAAAGGTGGCCTACGTGTGGTGCAGCAGTAAGCTCTTGCTGTGTAACGACCATCCCCAAGTGCAACGGCTCAGTCAGCAAGCATTTGCTCCTCACTCAGGAGCCTGTGGTTGGACTGGGGTGGGGTGATTTAGGCTGGCCTGTGCAGCTTGGCTTCCAGCTGTGCTGTGGGGTCAGGCCCGCTCCATGTGCCACTCCCTTTGGATCAGCCCCTCTGGAGACACCTTCCTGTCATGGTGCTGGCAGATGTGCCAGGGTCCAAGTCCAGCTGCTTAAGTGAACTTCAAACCTCTGCTTATTGGGTCCCTCCAGTCCCACTGGCCTAAGCAGGATCCGTGTGTAAGACAAACATGAATGGGAAGGAAAAGTGTGTTCCCTCCACGGAGGAGGGAGAGAAGGTGAATATTTACTGACCTGTAATCTAACCCATCTCAACAGCTTAGTGTGTGCAGAGTGTAGAAAAATGTGAAGGCTCCAGAAAGTGTGCATTAAAGTTTTCCTTCCCCATGGCTGGTCTCTCTTTCACAGTAGAGATGCTGCTTAACCCCATTATCAGAGGACAGGATTGAAAAGGTTATTGGCTACTGATGTTTCCATAACGTATTCTATGCCTTTCCAGACAACTGCCACATTGAGACACCTAACTGGTGGGGGAGAATTGAGGGATGGGCCTGGTGCATGGGGGTCTTCCGGTGGTGCTATGGGGTACAGAAGGCCAAGTGCTCTGTCACAAATGTTGGGGGAGGGCAGGGAGAAGGGGTCAGCATGGTTGTCTGCAGCTTTGCCTGGGACTGTCTGCATTTAGCATCTTTCCATCCACAACATATGTAATGACCCCAAAACTCCTGGGACATAATCAAGTGTGGAAAGGAGGAGGCCCTGCTGTCTGTGTTCTAAGCTCAACAACAGAATTGGAAAACGGGAGAGTAGTTTTTAGCCACCCTCACTTCTACCACAAAATTCCTTTTTCACTCATCCCTTTCTCCTTCCTTACTGCCAGAAAAAATACGCTCCTTCTCCGCTCCCAGCCTGGCTCCTTGCTAAGATGCTCGGCGCTGTCCTGCCCACTGCCTTCAGGGCAGTAACAGTCTGTCTTTTCTAACTCCCGTCTCTCCAGTATTTTATTTGTGTAATTTTTGGTGTTTTCCTTTTCTTTCCCTCCTATACAAAATACCTGTCTAAACATACGAACAAAAATAAGTATCCTGGATTCAATAGTATCCCCCAAATTTAGGTCTACCCAGAACCTCAGAGCATAATGTTATTTGGAAATAGGGTGTTTGCAGATGTGATTAGTAAAGGATTTAGAAATGAAATTATCCTGGCCTTAGAGGAAGCCCTAAATCCAGAGACTGGTGTCTTTATTGCAGGGAGGAAGGGAGGCGTAGCCCCGTCAGCCTTGGGTATGGAGGGAGGCCTAGCCCCAGTCGGCCTTGGGTATGGAGGGAGGCATAGCCCCCATAGGTCTTGGGTATGGAGGGAGGCGTAGCCCCCGTCGGCCTTGGGTATGGAGGGAGGCGTAGCCCAGTCGGCCTTGGGTATGGAGGGAGGCGTAGCCCCTGTCGGCCTTGGGTATGGAGGGAGGCGTAGCCCCAGTCGGCCTTGGGTATGGAGGGAGGCGTAGCCCCCATAGGTCTTGGGTATGGAGGGAGGCGTAGCCCCCATAGGTCTTGGGTATGGAGGGAGGCGTAGCCCCCATAGGTCTTGGGTATGGAGGGAGGCGTAGCCCCAGTCGGCCTTGGGTATGGAGGGAGGCATAGCCCCCATAGGTCTTGGGTATGGAGGGAGGCGTAGCCCCCATAGGTCTTGGGTATGGAGGGAGGCGTAGCCCCCATAGGTCTTGGGTATGGAGGGAGGCGTAGCCCCAGTCGGCCTTGGGTATGGAGGGAGGCGTAGCCCCATAGGTCTTGGGTATGGAGGGAGGCGTAGCCCCCGTCGGCCTTGGGTACGGACCCGCAGGTGGTATGTTTCTTCACTGCAACTGAGCCCCATTAGCTCAAAGCTTGCCAGAGCCAAACTCAAGTTTTTACACATCCAGTTATTTTAAAAATAGCCCAAACAAGCAGATTTTTAGCCATTGAAAGGGTATCTGCTTGGCACTCCCTGTGAAACCTTACCATAGAGCTGTTCCCCACTGATAAGATGGGGCCTTGTTGTTATAAGACCACAGGCCGTTCAGACCCCGAAGAACCCTCTGACCCAGAGACCCCCAGGGCGGCTGCGTGGCATTGCCTGGACACGGAGCCCCCTCTGAACCCCTCTTCCCGGCAGCTGTCTCGCCCTCCTCTCCTCTTGGAACAGTCTTAGGCCGTGACAGATGCCCCTGCATGCAAATCTATCCAAGCGCCAGCCTCGTACAGCCCGTGTGTGCTCCTGCCACCTGGGGGCACATCTTTTTCCTTGGTAAGCCCTGAAACTCCCCCAGTCTAGAGACGTGGGCACAGCCAGGACAGCAGCAGCCATGGAGGCAGGGGCTGGAGGGATGCAGCCACAGCCCAGGGGCAGAGGATCCCCAGCCATGACTGGAGGCCAGGAGAGAGGGTGGGACAGATGCCCCTTAGAATCAGAAGGAACCAGCCCTGCCCACACCTCGAGGTCGGCTCTGTCTCAAGAATAAATTTCTTTCGTTTCAGCCACCTGGGTGTGGTCACTTGCTATAGCGGCCGAGGAGCTCTCACAAACACAGCCTTGCTTTCTCCTTCCCTCCCTCATATTTGAGATAGCAAAAAATGGACCATTCTGTCATTTATTCATTTCAGAAACACACACACAGTCTCCATCGTGCCCCCCACATGCCAGGCAGCAAACGAAATGGACAGAGATCTGTCTTTCCGGGAGACCAAAATGTAGGGAGTAGATGCTATTGAAAAAAATAATACAAGTTTAGAAAGACAAAATGAAGTTTCTCACAATTGCTTTGTGAACACAGCTTGGGGAAAACAGCCAGCTATGTTTTTATGTTTTTTGCCAAGGAAGGTTTTTTGGAGTGGCTGGACTTAAGGGTTTCCATGAAATGTGCTCTGGGTGATCCTGGGGGCACATCCCAGGGCCGAGCAGCCATTGTCTATTCAAAGTGAGGTTTTCCCTTCACCTAATTTACAGCCTATATTTGAGATGCTATTGCGCTCAAAACATAGGCAGGATGGTATGCACAAAATTCACCTTGAGGGAGCCCAGAGAAGACTTCATAGAGACAGGCAATAGCCAAACTGAGGCAAGGAAGGGCCTCTGTTTTGGAAGAAACAGGACACATGTGGATGGAGAAGACAAATACTGGGCTCAAGCAGGAGCTCCCCTCAAGGGCACATGCCCCACTGCAGAGTGCAGTGCAATGCTGCCGACTGTCCCATGTGCGATGGGAATTTTTTTTTCTTTTTTTTTTTTTTTTTTTTTTTTAGACTTGCCCAGGCTGGAGTGCAGTGGCACGCTCTCGGCTCACTGCAGCCTCCACCTCTGGGCCTCAAGCAATCCTCTCACTTTAGCCTCTTGAGAAGCTAGGACCACTGACGTGCATCACCATGCCTGGGTAAGTTTTTATTTTTATTTTTCGTAGAGATGGGGTTTCACTATGGTGCCCAGGTTGGTCTTGAACTTCTGGGCTCAAGTGATCCTCCTGCCTTGGCCTCCCAAAGTGCTGGGATTACAGGTGTGAGTCACCGTGCCCAGCTGCAATGCCATTTTTATTTGACGATGGATAATGATTCTCCCTGATGATGAATAGTGAAGCCAGCTGGAAGACACATACTCTTAAATGTCTTGCGTGTTAAGAAGGAAAGCGTAAGTGACTAGGAGACCAGATCACAGGGACCCCAGCTAATCCGGGGAGTCAGGAAGGGGCCCCCAGACAAGGAAACCCACAAGCAGAGCCCAGAAGACATCAGGAGCCTGCCTGCAAAAGCCAGGAAGTGCAGAACCAGTGCGCGCAGAGTGTGAGGGGCACCTGCATCACTGGGGGACGTGGACATGGCCACAGCCCCGGCCTGGACTGCCCCTCACATGTCAGCAGGGGTATCCTTCCCCTGCCCCTGGCGAAGATCTAGCAGACTGCAGGCATTAGAAAATTCTAGAGTCACTTTAAGTCGCAAGCAGTGACTCCTTTGGTGATTTTAAGTGTGCAGCCCAGTATGTTAGCCACTAGTTTGGATGGTATGCAAATGAGAACTCTGCCCTGGCTGATCGCCTGTGTGAGATTCTCAGCCCTGACCACAGGAGGATGAGGCTGTGTCCTGCAGACCTCATGGGGAAGCTGCCCTCCCATCCCAGACTGGTGCACGGCTTGGTGCAGCAGTTTTCTGTAGGGCGTGGAGCTAAGGACATTTCATCCATCAGGCTTGGGACTCTTCCACCCCTGGGCTTCGCCTCCTCCTGCTTCCTGACCTCCTGGGTCATGAGGCAGCAGCAGCCTTTGGTTTGGGCTCCTGGGCAAAGAGCGGGTCCCACACTCTGGTCCCCTGTGCTCCCGGGGGCCATGTGGACACCCTGGCCTCTTCCCTACTCTGTGTCTCCAAGTGAATAAAGTACAGTTGCTACTTGAATGTGGCTCATTGTCCTAACGGCCACTTCACGCCTGGCCATCGACCACATGCTGGAGTTACCTACCTCACCAGGGGGGCCGGGTGGAGGACCCTGGAGGCAGAGGTCCTTTTCCTCGGTTCCCCACCATCCTGGCCATACCCACCGCACTTGTCTTATCTCGCAGGCATGAGATTTTCCCACTCTGTCCTCCAGCTGTTTAAAGATGCTTCCCTTTTTTGGTGCTTTTGGGATTTTTAAAAACAAAAACTATCATAGTTGCCTCTTAAGTAGTGTCTCTGCTTCTTATCTGTCTTACTTCCAAACCCTTTTAGCCTTGCTGGTGGCTTAAGTTTTCTTACATGCAGGTATAATGGCATCTACAGATGGACACCCATCGAAGGCTGCTCTCGCAGCAGGGATGGTTCTTCCACATCCCCTCCTGTTCCTACAGTGACGGCTGCTCCCAGCCTCACACACCACACCACACAGCCAGGCTGATGTCAGCTCTACACACCCCACACCACCTCTCCCTGGGGTACCCCCACGCCTCTCCTCCTGACATTGCTGGGCTCACACAGACACCTCCTCCTCCACTAATCAATTCCCCCCATGTGTGCTCCTATAACACTTAAAAATATCTTTCCTGTGTTACTCATGACATGGTATAATTTGTTCATTCATTCAATGAATATTTACTGAAGACCTGTTCAAAATGCTTCTTTAGGTGCCTCCCTGAGCATAGCAATTGTATCTTCCTCATTTTAAAATTCCTCGTGGCTTCATAGATGCTCAGTAAATATTCACTGAAAAGGGATTTGGATTTGAAATCAAAACATACAGATGTGAATCTGCTGCCGTGCACTGCCTGGCTGTGGGCAATCATTTACCCTGCTTTTGGAGGCTTGTTTTTCTCATCCATGAGATGTTACAATCTCACTTGTTCTTTCACCTTGATGTGGTCACTATGGCAAAAGAGAGGAAATGTAGGCCAAGGTGTTTAGAAGATAAAGCAATATGCAATGTAAGATGCTGCTGTGATTGTCAGGGTTGTGACATGCTTCTGGGATCAGTGATCAAGGAGCTGAATTGGCCCTGGTGTCCACTCTACTGCCAGACCATGGTGTCATCTCCCACTTAAAAACCACTGGTTCTGAGAGGAATTGACCAAATACAGGGCACATGAGCACTGGTCAGAAAGCTCACTCCTCTTGGTAAAATACTGAGGAATTACGAAACGCTTTCTTGTCTCTTCAGTTATGGTACTGATGATAAAATCACGGCGCAGGGATTTAACAGGTCCACACAGTTATGGACTCTGTGCGTGCTAATGTTAAAGATAATAAGATAAAATGTTTACTTAATTCCGTTAAAAATAAAATACGGAAGTGACTTAACTGCTGAATGTTCATAGAGATGAGAAAAATTAAGTGGCCAAGCAAAAGTCATCAACTCTGGTTACCACCAACAGAGGGTGATAGCAGCCTTTGATACGGAGATAGGCTTGAACAGGTGAATTTTAGAACCTAAACAGATGATAAATGGAAGCGCTTACATACATTATTGAAAATGAAACCCATCAAAATATTGAATATCAATGCCCAATATAAAACCGTTAAGAAAATCAACCTTAAACAGAAAACTTTCTTTTCTTGATGCTTCTCTCTTCTCTCTGTCTCTCTCTCTCTCCCTCTGTTCCTCCCTCCTTCCCTCCCTCCTCAGGGTTCATTAATTTGGCTGATTAAATACTAGGGTGACTGCTTAGAATTTAGAGTGAAGACCAGGCATCCCTGAGAAATCATTATGGATTTCTTGCGGTTTATTTCCTGTCATTGAATTTTGTGCTGACAGCTCTGGTATAATCCTGCCAGGTAGCTAATTTTTAACAAATAGACTTTATATTTTAAAGCAGTTTTAGGTTCAAAGCAAAACTGGGCAGAAGCTACAGAGACATTCCCTATACCTGCTGCCCCCACACATGCACCTACTCCTCTATCATCAAAAGTCCCCACAATTGCTGACCTTACAGTGACACATCACCACCACCCAGAGCCCACGGTTCACAGGAGGGCTCACTCTGGTGTTGTGCACTGCATGGGTTTGACAAATGCATAAAATGTTTCTCCCACTGTAGTACACACGGAGCTGTTTCCCTGCCCTAAAATCCCCTGTGCTCCACCTACTCAGCCCTCCTTCCTCCAGCCCCTGGTAGCCCCTGATCCTTCCACTGTCTCCATGGGCTTGCCTTTTCCAGAATGTCCTGTAGATGGAATCATACAACATGTATCCTTTCCGGATGGGCTTATTTCACTCAGCAATATGCATTTACGCTTCCTCCCTGTCTTACTTCTTTGTAGTGCTGACTCATATTCCATTGTCTGGGTGGATGGGAGTTTGTGTAGCCACTGGCTTACTGAAGGGCGTTTTCATTGCTTTCATGTTTTGGCAACTATGATAAAGCTACTATAAACATCCATGTGCCTTTTTCTGTGTGGACACAAATTTTCAATTCATCTGGGTAAAGACCAAGGAGTGTGATTGCTGAACCATATGGTCAGAGTATGTTTAGTTTCATAAGAAACTGCCACGCTGTGGCACCAAAATGTGTGTGCAGCAAAATGGTGGCTGCACCATTTTGCACTCCCACCAGCAGCGACTGAAGTTCCTGTTGCTCCACACCCTCACCGGCATTTGGTGGTGTCAGTGTTCTGGGTTTTGGTACTGGTATCTTAGCATTGCTTTAATTTGCATTTCTAGGTAGCTATTTTTCCATCATATAATTTATTTTTGTGGATGATTAGCAGGTCAGGGAGCTCTTTAACACAGACCACCTCTATTTCTATTTTTTTTGGAAAGGACAGGATAAATAGAGCATGGAATGCACATTTTTCTCTAGCACTTTATTTTCTCAGCTGGAAAAGGGTTGGAGAAGTGGTTTTCTAGGATAAACAGATGCGGTTTCTTATAAAGTTGGTTTTGGCAATGATCAAATTCCATCACATTCCTAAGATTTCCTACAGGGGAAAAGTCCCCAAAAAGGCAATCTTTTTTTAATAAAATTCAGTTGTTTAACTGATGGATATTTAGACTAACCGAAGTCCATGCCTCTGACAGCAAACCATACAGACATTTTTGTGTGTTGGGTTTTAGGAATTTGCACTTGAAGGAATGATATTTGGGATGTGTCTGAGGTTGCCTCTAGGGGGTTCAGGACTCCATACCCAGAGGGTGACTGATAAACATTGCCTGTCATGTTGGGTATTGAGCACCAAACTTGATCCGGAAAGAAATGTGCCATTGCTGGAGAGTGCGAGGTTGCCTCTCAGTGGATCCTGACTCTTGGGTCTGAATCTCGCCCCGTGCCTATAGACCAACATCCTCCATGCCGACCGTGGCCTTGTCATTGTGGAAAGTGCCTTTTCAGCCGGGCGTGCGCTGGCAGCGCTCCCTGGGATACAAAAGGCCTGTCTAGTGGGCCAGGGCTGGCTCCTAGGATGGGGATTCTGCAAGACCTGTGAGTCGTCCTGGGAGGTCCGGTGGCTACCACTGGGATGTTTGTTTCTGGCTTAGGTTTAATATTTGAAAAGTTTTGTGAAATGTGCCAGGATGGATGATTATCATTCCAACAACAGAAATTTCAGCAGAATTACATGTTAACATTTCCCCTAAGCACAAGCCTCCCTGGTTCAGGGCCTGGCAAGGCAGGATGAGCCACTAGGTTCTGGTCTTCAGATGCTAGTCTCCAGGCTGGTGGTGCTGGAGAAGTCAGCCCCGGATTTCGACGGGAGGGAGGTGCTCTCTGGGGTGCAGCCCATCTCCCTCACGAAGCACTGCAACCTCTCAGCTTCCCATTTGCTGCTCTCCCGGCCCCGTTTTAATTCAGGATGTTCCTGAGGTTCCCTTCAGTTCCCAGCTTTTGCAGCTGTGTGGACTGCCACCTGCGGGCACACCTGGGGCCACATCATTCCACCTGGAATCTCCATCTTCAGCATCTTTCATCCCTGAGATTCCAGTTTAATTTCATCCTTTGTTTCCATGCTCTGTGGGTCTTCATGTGTTTCCTTTAACTTCTATCCTTCATTCTCCAATTTCACCTGCTTCTCAGTGCTTGATTTCACCAAAGTCTCTATAATTTCCTGCTGCTTTGTTTATTAAGTCACTCATCAGATGTTGAATGGGGCTTATTTTGGACCGAGCACTGTGCCAGGTGCTGCTGTCACGCTGAGTGAGCAGTCTGAAGGTGTTTGCATTTACGCAGAGGTACAACTTCTGACTTCCACCATTCCTGGCGCTGAGAGACACTCCCAGATGTTAAAATATTCACCAGTCCTGGAGAAACAGCCGGCACTGATGCTCAGCACTCCTGCTAACCTATGGAGATATTGGAATCAATGAGAAAAACTTCATTGACTCCGAATAACATTCCTTCACTGACTCCGAATAACATTCCTTGGATGAAAGAAAAACAGAGGAAGAAGAGGCAAGAATCCATCTAAACCTACTTTCTAAGCCCTGGAGGCCCCAGAAGTGAAAGTCCTCAACCACAAATTATTTTACTAATTTACTGAGCAGACATTTCTGGAGGGCCCACTCGGTGCTGGGCACTGTTGCAGGCAGGGAGTAGTGATGGGGTGACGGTGGAGGCTGCTGCGCTCCAGTCGGGACTAGGTCCTCATGGTACCCCTGGAGGGGATCTCTGTGGTTGGGATGGGGATAAGTGGAGAGGGGAGGAGGCTCTCCAGGCCCCCGGCACCTCAAGCTCCTGTCCCGTTTCACTCCGACTCTCATTTCCCCAAGGGAGAGGCAGGGAAAGAGGAGACAGGATTGTAAAGACAAGGAGTAGTTTTTAGTAACTTGGATTAAAAATAAATTGAGGTTAAAGGTTGAACTTAGTGACAATATTTTGACCTACAAGAATGCAAATTTCATATATTTCAACTTAATAGCTAAAATGTGTGTTTTGGAGTAAATGTGGATTTCGATTATTCACATAATGTTGCCACTGGTCTGCCACAATGTAGATCTGGCTATAGGCAAATGAAGAGTGAGACAGCCTCAATAGCTCCAGAGCTGGGCAGCATGGAGCCACGAAGACCAATGCTCGTGGGGGTCACTCAGGAGACCTGACTATAGATCCAAGCGTTGCCTTTAAACAGTTGTGTGATCTCAAGGAAACCTCATTTCTCCTTCCACGGGGACTGATGGGAACACCAGCTCCATGCTGGTGCTGGCCCTGTCCCCTGCCACACATAACTGAGTGCCCACGCCAGGCACTTGCGCTGCTGCTGATGGCATGACTTTTGTTTCTGGTGTCAGTTTTGTTTAGGCTTTTGGGGGGGAAAAAGCCTAACAAAAGGCTTTCCAGGAGCAGGGATTGGCTGGGGCCCATGTGAAGCGTCTCCTGTTTTGGTAACAGGTGTGATCCTTCAGATGCTTAGTGGGTTCTTCCGGGAAATGAAAAAAAAATGACACCTGACGTTGTTGTTTAATATCTGAGTACACCTGCATCTTCCATGTTCAGATACTCTGAACTCAGAAGATAGGTGAAGAGCTGGCCAAGGCGCCTGGAGTGTCCTCCTGCCTGCTCCATAGAGACCCCACCACACAGATGAAGACCCTGAGTGAGGAGAGAGCCTGCAAAGCTCAACACTCCCCCTGGCTCTGTCAGCTCTGGGTCCCAGCAAAGACCTTGCTGCTTCTCTCTCCCACTGGGACCCCTGTCACTGCTACCTGGATGCTTGTTCCTCAAGCTGGCACCCAAGCTACCATCTCCACCCTACAATGATGGAAGCATAGTTAAATGAAGCTCTTTCTGGAGCCAATGGGCTGGATCTTAAGCCTCCCTGAGAATGTAAGTGTAATTTAGGAAAGTGGAAGGAATGATTGAGTCTGCGTCCTAATCCCTGAGAGTCTGTACTCACTCAAGTGAGCAGCCTAATCCTCCTGGTACCTGCGGCCTCAGGATGGAATCCTTAATTACCAGAGTCTCATTTCTGCTTCACGAGCACTACCGGAGTAGCATCTGTCACTCAAATAAACTCATGTGAAAATAAAGTATTAACATCAGTAATTCAGCTTGGAGGTGAAATGGAACAGAAAAATAACTTTCTGGCTTGCCGTGTCCTGGATTTGCAGGTGGCCAGTTTCACTGACTCTTGCTTCTCCCTCTCCTTGGAGCATGCGAACCTGGGTGGGTGCCGGCTGGCATGCACCAGAGATGCAGTGGGGGATGCAGCTTCCACCAGGGTGTGGGGGATGCACTTTCTGGAAGCAAGGGCAACAGCCATACCTTCTTCCAGCAGCCCCTGTGTCCACCTCCAGGTCAGAGTGAGCCCCCGGCAGGCCCCAGGCTGGCTCTGAGGCTGATGCAGCAGGTTCAGTTATTCTGCTGTGGCCTGAATGTGGGTTTCTCTTCACTTCATCACATTTTGGCTTCAACACTGAACAGATTTCAAAGATCACCCGAAGTCCCCTGTCTCCAGGACGTCTCTCCTGATTTCTCATTTCTGGAGTGATTATGAAGACAGCCAAGTTTACCAGTTGTTTATGATTTCACTCCAGGTGCGGTGATAAGCATGCACATCTCTCTTTGGCTGTCACAGTAACCCTTTGAGGTACGCGCTGCCACGTTTCCCATTTAGAGAGAAGGAAAAAGACGCAGAGAGGTGAGGTACCTGCCCAACCCGCATGGGCAGGTGAGAACCAGGGTCCAAACCTGGCCTTCCTTTCCTGCCTGTCTTTCCTCTGTGGAGGTGTCACTGCCATGCTGCACACAGCTGCCATGCGGTGCTCTGTTCCAGGTGCCTGTGCCTGTGACCCCTCTGCCCATGAGGCTGGGAACAGCCACTGCCGCACTGAGCTTCTGTGTCTTCTATTTTGTGTGTTTCGCCATCTTTTTATAGATGGTAGGGGATGGAGTGGACACAGGAGGGCAGCAGGAGAGGGGGTGGGAAGATGCGATCTTGGGGTTTTCTCACCATTTCACCTGACCAGAGGCCGGAACTTCATTTGGAATTCTTCAGCCTTTACATCCAATGATACAGTTGGGGCCATTCGTCCATTCCTCAGCAAGCATCTGCTGAAGGCCTGGTGAGAGCCAGGAACCAGCCGTGGAGTGGGGTGGGTGTGCCCAGGTGAGTCCAGGGTCTCAGGGTCTTATCTGTGTGGGGGAGGGCCCATTGGGGGACAGCTTTTGGGAGAAGGACGAAGGCGGATGGGCCCTGAGTGCCTCTGAAGTGACTCAGAGCTGTGGCCTGAACTTCTGAAAGATGCCCCTTCCACCTGTCCCCCAACTCCACTCCTTGGGCCTTCCACAGCCAGGGGTGTCCTGCTGCCTGCCAAGGGGTCCCCACAGTGGACGACAGATGGCAGAATGTTCACGAGGCCTCACTGAGTGCCAGGCACTGGGAACTAAGCGGTGGAACTGGGACTGCCCATTCCAAAACGTGTCTCTGCCATTCACGAGCGATTGTCCCTTTCAAGTGTGGGCCAATTGTAGTGACAAGAGTCCCTGCTCACAGAAAGCACCGATGCTTCCACAGCAGAGCCCGCCACTGTGAGGCACCACCTCCTGGGATAACAGGGGAAACACAACTAAAACAGGGCACAGGGTTACCTCTGCCCAGCCAAGATGGCTTCCTGCCCTGTCAGAGGGAGGGGTGGCAGAACCACACTGGCCACACGCACCACAGAGAAGACACCTGCACACCCATCCGAGTTAATCGAGGGGCCTCACCTGCACACTGCAAACTTCCCTTGTGCAAAAGTTTCACAGAAACGTGCTTGCATCAACCTTCCTTCTGAGGTTGTAGGGACTCCCAAACGCCTGTGGCTGTGGGTCCTGCCTCCCAGCGTCCTCCTGCAGCCAGCTGGCAATGCTAAACACCCACACCATGTCTTTTGCTAACTAGTAATATTTCTGAAACCTGCTATGTCTGAAAACCAGTCACTTGGAACATTCTGCAGGGCGATCTCCAGCCTCCACTCTTGAGGAAGGAGAGGAAGTCGTGGAAGCCACACAGCCCGTGCCACAGCTCAGAAGCCCTGTGGACCCGAGGCTCAGAGACATCGGCCCTGGCCTTAGGACCTACTCATTTAGGAATCTGACATTCTGGATTATTATTTTGAACTCTGTCTTCCCGTTGTTCTAGGAACCATCATAATCGTTTTGAAAACCACCAAGAGGAGAGCTGCCAACCATCGACACCTGCTCCCCAGCAGAGCTGAGAAGGTTTCTCTGCAGCCCCCTCCCTTTCAGTAACGACATCTCCCCTCGCAGGTCAGCAGCCCTGCCCACAGCTGGCTCCACTTGCCCCGTCCTCCTAGGAAGTCCCTTGTGAGAAGCAAAGCCAGACAGACTATAGCTGGGGGCCCTAAGTCAGCAGATGGGCCCTGCCCTCCCGGGTCTGTCCCTGCAGCCAGTCCTTCCTCCTCCTCTTCCTGGTCGACTTCTTCCTTCCCACATCGGCCCTTCCACGGCCAGTGCCCCTCCATCCTCCTCACTGCTCGGCCTCCAGGGAGACCTCTTCCCACACTCGCCCTGGCCTTCTGGCTGCCTCTGACCCACGTGACAGACCTGAGCTTAGGGTTTCACAGGAGGGTCTCAAATATGGCATGCGAAGGTGCAGAGCTGAGTCTGAGGTGCCCGAGATGTGACAATAATCTGCCAACCACCTGAGGGGAGAGGGGCCCCTGAGAGCATCTCTGTTAGACACGACCCAAACAGAAGCAACAAAAGTGCTCCCGGATGTCTGAAGGCTTCAGTGGCCCTCCAGGAGGTACATGGCCTCCGATGCCTGCGCCTGGGCTGCTCTGAACACTGTGGTGTCCAGAGTGAACTCAAGGCCCTCTCTGGCCTTAGATATTTCACTGTTGGTGCAAAATTCCCCAGAATTTATTTTATTGTCCTAATGGGAACAGGGAAGTTCACGCAGAGGGCATCAGCCGCACTCTCAACCCCTTCCCGATCATCGCCTTTCTCACGGAGAGAAGCCTCCCCGAGGTTCCAACATGAGGACGTAGGGTACAGTTAAGGGGTCCTGGGCAGGGAGCCCTGAGTTCCTCTGCCCCCCGAGTCTCTCTGGGAGTTTGGGAAAGTGGTCAGGAGGGGAGGCCAGGATGATTTGAGTTGGTGCAGACTCTTCTTCCCCTGAGTGGGGTGGGGGCTTGCAGGGGCTCCTGGGCCTCTGCATCAGCCCCAGCCAACGCACATGGCTTCCACGGTTTCCACCTTCATTGACTGCTGCTGGGGCACCCAGCACGGCTGAGTGAGCGCAAAGCGTCCTGAGTGCGGCGTTTGGCATGGCTGATGTTTCTAAGCCTCCCAGCAAGCCATACATCATGAAATATTGATATGGTTCCACTAGACTGCTGCACCTGACATTTGATTTATAGCTTTAGGTGTTCTTTTTTAATTCTAAACAGTCAATGAGGGATCAAAGGAAATGTCACATTTGTAGGGCTCAAGCTCAGAGGGGCTCCTCAGAAGCCGGGCAGGGAGGTGCTGTGGTTGCTCCCATAATGGACCCTTCCCTGGCCTCCCAGGGAGGGGCTGTGAGGGGCCCCTATGCAGGTGAAGACACCCTTTCCCTATGCCCCAGCATCTCAAATATTTACCACATTAAATATCAGCCTCCAGAATATTGCCTTCATTTAAGCTTTTCACGTTCCAATGATTTTTTATTATTTCCATCGACCAAAATAAATGAAGAAAATGTTTTAGACTACACTTGAAAGCATGTAAAAATCAATAACTGGATTTTAAAAGATTTAAAATGTCTTGAATACATTCATTTTCAAACATTTTCCTGTGATCTTTAAATAGCTTTTCTTGGAGCATAACAGTTTTTTGAAAAGTCAAATATGGAGCATTAAGGGTATAATTACCATTTTAATTATAACTCAATCATCCTATCTGCTTTGCATAGAAATTAAAGCTTTTATGTCAGGATTTTGGGCACTCACAAATGTTCAGGAGCAATTAATGTTAAAAGTTTAATTTTTTTAAAGACTGAGTGTGAACTTTGCAGTTCTTAATTTCCTTCTTGCTCAGATGGGGCAGCAGAGATGCTCCCACTTGTCGTATAATTTCTGAAGTGAGTTCATTTCCCCTTCCGAGTCAGCTCCCACATCCCTGTGACAGGCGGCATCACACAGCAGGGAAGGGAGTGGATGGTTCCAGGCTGCTGGGCTTGGGCCCTGCTCTGCCGTGGCGAGGGCGGCTTCCCTGAGTCCAGGCTCGCCTCACCCAGCTTCCTCGCCCATAACGTGGCCTTGTCGCAGCCCTTGCCTTGTGGGGTTGCTGCAGGACTCCTGTGAGTGGCAGCGTGTGAGGTGCTGACGGCAGTGTCGGCCACGGTGCACGCCCTGTGCTGGCCTCATTATTTTCCAGAGTCCCCTTTTTGGTTTGATCTAAAATAATCCCAGTCATTCTGGGAGTCATTGATTTTCCTCCTACCCGGAATAGGATTGTTTAAAAAATGGTACAACTGTAAATCCTTTGTATTCAGAGCAGTACTTATTAGATCACAAAACAGCACAAAGCCCTGAGAATCTCGCAGAAGCAGGGTCCTCTACTGCTGTGCTCTCCCCACACCCCATGTGCACTGGCCTGGCTATAAAGTGACAAGGCTGCTTTCAAAGTCTTTATTTTGCATTAATGAAAATGCCATTTGGCTAAAACTTAACTAGATTTTCATTGAATTTTGCCCTGAGAAGGAAATACTAAAATGATAGATTTTCCCATCATTTTTCCGCAAATGAGTAATGTGCTTAGCTCTTCACTCCGGAGGCACAAGGTTGCAGTTTTGTGTGTGTGTGTCTGTGCATGCTTGTGTGCAAAATGCAGCCTGGACATTTTTCTCCCAGTTAAACCCCCGGTCTAAGATCTGGTCCATTTCCTCTTGAGTTGCCACTGCTCAGGCTGGAAGGAAAAATCATTTTTATGGGCACTGCCGTGGCAAAATAAAATAATTCCATTTTTAGAAAGGCTGTGGCGTAGGCCCCTCCCTTCCTGTATGTTTTTGCTGACAGCCTTGCTCTGCTTCACTTTTTATTTTAGCCGATTTTTATGTTTTTTTAGTTTCCTCACTTGTGCTTAAAGTCTTATATTAGAAAAAAATGAATGGAGGCAGGCAGACATAATTTAAAAATAATTATTATGCCATGTCTTCTATACCTTGTACCAGATAATGTTCCCTGAGACTTAATCACTGAATATCACTTACATAATCAGGCATAATCCCAAGCGTAATTACAAAACATCCCATAATCTCCACAAGCCTGACAGGCATAGTCGATTTTCTTCGTAAGTTGTTGTACGGATTTTTCTAGAACACTGAGGGTTTCACGTAATTTTTTAATTTTTGGTGAAGGGAAATGATTAAACATTTAAGTGAACATGATTTAGTTTTGATGGCTCTGGGAGAGTCTTTATATAAACAAGATCACTTCTGGGAAGACATCCCTTTCTTAGGCGCCGTCTTCTGGTTTGGGTTTGGTGCAGGAGTTGGCAATGTTTTTGGGGTAAGTCCAATTCCCTGATGTTGCTGGTGCATCCGTCTGCCTCTCTCACTCCTTGGGCAGCACTGAGGGCTTCATACCCCTGGGTCCCCCGAAAGCCCATCAGCAGGGGGCACAGGCAGGGGTAGGCCTGGGGGGTGGGTCAGTTTGTGTGGCTCTGGTCTCTGTGGGCCGGCCACACCCCTCCACTGGGGGCCCAGCTTGGAATGGTGGCTGGACACATGGCTGCCTCTCTGCACCCCAGCCTTCCCGTCTTGAGCTTGGTACCCATCCCGTCACTTCTCTAAAGCCTGCCTACTCCCTGCCAGTGCCCCTTTACTCGACTCTCCCTCAATCCCCGGTGTGAATGCCGGGTAACTGCTGGACCCTGATCTATAAAAACATTAACATTAGGAGAAGGCCCTGTCTCCTCTGACTGGGTGTGAAGTATTGGCCACTTATAAACCTGCATTCTGCATAGCTGGGCAATTTAAGATGGTGAAGAATATACTATACTTTTGTTAGACACTGTAAAATCTGTCAGTTTCTACTATTTATTATTAGTATCACAGTAACACAATCAATCAAATAAAAGAGAAAAAATTCCACCCACAGAGAAGCGTGCAGTCACAGGTGACGGATCCTGTGACAGGAACGTGGTAAAGCCCATCATGGTATGATTTGGTACCATTTGTTTATTTTTGCAACCTCTTACAGCCCATAAGATGCTAGAAGCTCCCTTTAAATTCAAACACTGACAGCTCCCTGCAGAATTTGAGAACCATGCAGGAGTGAGATCGATCATGGGCTGGGCCGGAGAGATGTGGGAAAGCCAGACCATTCGCTAGAAACAAGCAGTACCATTTGCATTCCTGGTGTGGGGAATGGCTTGGATTCATTTATTATTCATCCATGCCTTTGTGGATTTCTCAGTGCACACATAATCGCTGAGTGCTGGGGTTCAGATTCCACCTGATCTCTCGGGGCATTGCTGCCCTCATGTACAAGTGGGGGCAACAATACTTGCTCATTCAACTCAGGATTTATACAAAGGCCGCTTGAGACTGTGTTTGGGAAGGCCTTCTGTGACCTCTAAAGTGTTGTCAAAGTATAATTTGTCCCTGTCAGAAGGAATATCGGGGAGTGTGGGAATCTCTTGTTACTGTGTTGGCCACAGTGGGAATAATCTAGTTCCCACATTTCCAATGGAGAAAGCATCTCTCAGATCACACCCCACAAATTCCCGTGGTGGGTAAAGGGTCTGCCAGCCTCCAGACAGGCATCTGTTCAAGCAGAAAATGACCCAGGGTAGATGGACCGTGCTCCAAAGGCTTATGAATGTGGCCAGCGGCCTTAATTTCTGTTGTCTGCTTATAACTCCATCCAAAATCCTGGCTGGAGATGATAAAAAAAGATTCAAGGAGCTCAGAGTAAGAGGGACACGTGACCTGCTCAGATGCTGACCCATGCCACATAGTGACAGTGATGAAAACAGAGTGAAGAATAAGGCCAGATCTATAGGATGGGGCTGGTGTCTTAGGAACAGACTTCCTTACACACAGAGATACAGCATATAGTATAAGAGGAGGGACACCCCAAAACAAAGAGGAAGTAAGTTCAGTAAAGGTTTCTAGGCCGACTGTCACAAGCAACCATGATCTTGCCTGTAGATCATACCTCAAGATGTATTACGGGTAGGTAGAATAAAACAGAAAAATAGCACAGAAGAGCAAACATGAATGTTTACCAAACTTCCTGGGGGTGGGTGCAGAAGATCTTTCAAAGCATAAAAGCAGAAGGATAAGTCATAGAGCTGACAGATAGATTACCTGGAAATTAAAATTTTCTCTGTATCAAAAACCCTCAATCATAATCAAAATAAAACGCAAAATAAAAGACATATTCAGGTAATAACTATGGATTAGCAAGATCTCAAACAAAATGATTATAATCACATCTTGGTTGATAAGAACTCATTGCACAAATTCCTCTTATATCAGAACTTGAAAAGAGTCTATTCCACGACGAATGGATAGCTGGCATTTTTCCTTCTACAGAGTGTTGGGGACTATGCAATGCGTGTTTCCCTCTGTCTTGGATGCCAAGGCATTCTGTGCCCTGTCTGAGTACCTACCTTAGCTTGTTGTACTTACTTCCTGGAACATGACTTCTCCTGGGAATTAGACAGTATAAATGTAATGATGTAGCTGAATGCCTGGCTAGTTAGAGAGTTGCCACGTTGTCTTTTCCTTATGAATATAAATATTTCCTTTGTATGGATTCCCAGCAGTGGGACTGCTGGACCGATGTGTATAAATGTTTCTGAAGTTATTGGTGTGTATTGCCAAATTGTTTTGTGCAAGGTGCAGCCCACCAGCAGTGTGTGCACGTAACACTGCCCTCACCCTCTACAGCATTGGGGCTATGCTCATGTAGACCAGACCTCAGCTCACCTCTTACTACTCCCTTCCTGTTCCTCATTCCAGCATCTTCACATCTTGTCTCCATCCTCAGACTCACAGTGGCCTCCAGCCGCCCAACCACTCCCATTCAAATGGAAAGCATGCATTGAAGTTGAGTCCCTCCCATGAGGCTGGTAGGACGCTTCTTGCCATTCTGGTGTCCCATGATGTGCTATGGAGAACGGAGTGAGTCTCAATAAACATCATTGTCTTTAACATAGCAAAGTGGGGCTCCCCAAAAGTATGTGAATTTTAAAAGGGTGAAGGCAGTGATTTGTCCAAATAGATCATCCAAATTTAGGGTCTGGTATCTAGCATCTTTCAAATCACACCATGTAGATGTCACTTTGATTTTAGGGGAGTTGGGCTTACTGAGGAGGCCAGTATCTGAGCTCAGGCAAGACCTCAGTTTCACGTCTTAGGGTATCTCCTTGGTGAAGGCAAAGTGCCCCCCTCTCAGGCTAAGAAAAACCACTGGACCATGGTGTATCAGATAGTTCTTAGTCATAATATATACAATTTAACAACTATCTGCAAAGTGAGAATTTTTCCACAATGAATTATTTGGTAGCTTTGGTGTTGATTTTATAGCTGTCCTTCTGCCAGAGAACAGCGATGCTGAGATTTGCTGTCAGTCTGTTGGTCCTATTTTTCTATAATGAGAGATGATGTGGTGAGCTACAAAATAAGAGACAGATGATAAAATAATTCCTTAAGAAAAAAATATTAGAATACAATGGACAGGCAGGCAAATGATAAAATGCCTCTTTCCTGTTTTTTAAGCACTGTAATAAAACATTTTGGAGGTGGGGCATTGTGGATGTGCAGTGCCGTATTGTAATCGTAAACAGAACTGAACTGGCCCAGATTCAGAGCCTGTGGCAGCACAGGGTCATTTGGATTCATTGTTCAATGGGAACATATTTTACTGTGAAATGTTCTGATGACATTAGAATGTAAAGTTCCTACAACCTGAACAACAGGTTTCATTCTGACTTCCATCTGTCATACTGAGGTACCATATGACTCTGTAGTTAAAAACCAATATAAATAATTTGGAACCCAAATCCATCCCATTGGCTCTTTATAGTTCTCCCCATATGATGGTGTCATACAGATCTCTCCTCCTGCACACTTTGCAGAAGCACTGTCCAAATCTTGCCTCGTGGAAATCACCTCTTCTCTCTTGCGGAGAGCAAGCCCATGATGTTGTCCTCATCCAGAAGATCCCCGCCTATCCTGCCTTTAAACAGCGCATTGAGAGCAAAGGTGACTGCACTGCCTGCCATCCTCAGATACAGAAGTATGCTATTAATTTTTAATTTTTATTTTTTAGAGACAGGGTCTTGCTGTCTCCCAGGCTGGAGTGCAGTGACACGATCCTAGCTCACAGCAGCTTTGAACTCCTGGGCTCAAGTGATCCCCTCGCCTCAGCCTCCTGAGTAGCTGGGACTAAAAGTGCTCATCACTGCGCCCTGCTAATATTTTCAAATTTTTTTGTAGGGATGGGGGTCTCATTACGTTGCCCAGGCTGGTCTCAAATTCCCTGCCTTAAACAATCCTCTCACCTCAGCCTCCCAAAGCGCTGGGATTAGAGGTGTGAGCCACCATGCTACTGATGCTACTATTTTAATATCCTCCTTCTCTTAAACAAATCATCATACTCTGTTCCAGGGAGAATTTCCCAGCTGCGAGGGCTTTTGTCTAGGTTGAAAATGGCATGGGTTGGTAAGCCCTGTACTCTAACGTAGAAGGAATGAGGCTAGGTAGGTTCCATGGATGTCGTTCCTGCCTGTGGGCATGTGTGTCCCACAGCTGATTGGGAAGGGGAAGAGAGAGGAAGGGAGCACGAATGAGGAGGGAAGGAGAGAGGCTCTGGGGAGGACTTTGGGTTCTCGGTGAGGGATGAGAGCCACAGAAGACACAGAAATGCTCCCTCTGCGTTGTTTCCATCCTGCCTCCTCCTCCCTCCTCTGAGCACCCAGCCCTGGACTCAGGAGACACCAGTTGATACCTGGTGATATTTCTAAATAACTCAGTGCAGAGAAACTGCAGGATTCAACATTCCTCGCTGTGTTTTTAATGAAGCCCTTGAAGCTTGGTGAGAGGTGATGGCAGAGATGGAAATAATTTCGGACGGGCACTTTCTGTTGGTAGAAAGGACTCAGCCCATTTGTTAAGAACCTTGTCTTGGGAACTATTTTGTCTTTTTCAAAAAACTCAGTATAGGATGGAAGAAAAAGCCCAGGCTTCAGAGCAAGGTGGACTATAGTTTAAATTCAAATGCTGCTCTCACCTTCTGTCTCTGTCCTTTTACTTCTTCTAATTCTCCAAACTGAGTATTTGAGTTAGATTTCTTCATGACTTACTACAGAGGTCTTTGGTTTAGGCAATGTGGCGATTAATCTAGGTAGTTTAGGGAGATTTACCAGATTGGAGAATGATGAGAAAAGAACAGATGATACCTATGAGGCTAATATTGAGGAAGGAGAATACAATATTAACAAAACAGGCAAGGGAATTTAAGCCATTTGGCCATTTGGAGCCATTAAGTGAAGGAAAAATAGAAAATTGACAGATCATAAGAGCCATTGGCACATCACCCACTGTAATACAATATTATCTTCTATGTCCAGAAGAATGGAAGGTCTAGACAAAAATGTTATACTTGATACACTCTATTCAAGAAGAACAGGTATGGCATTTATAATTATTTCTACCCAAGTTACTTAAAGAAAAACATTTGGCATTAAAGTGTATAATTTTAAATTGTTTCAAAATTCAAGTTAATGTAATTGCTCTCTTTTTCATGATGTACATAAATAAGATGGCATCAGTAGCCCATACTTGGAACAGATTTGATTCAACTTTCTGTACCACATTTGGCACCAGGAGAAACCTGACACTACTCTGATACACGTACTACAATGGTGGTGTTAGAATCAGGAAAACAGTACCCTTCTTTGGTTGGTTAGTGGAAAGTTTTTAAAAAGTATATCAGAATTTCAAAAAGTATTGAAGGTTAATAAAGGAGGAAAGCCCTTTTTGTTTTGTGAAATGAATTAACACAGTAATGCATTTAGAACTGTGTCTGAATCTGAGGAAGGCTATCTAAATTTTAGTTAATATTGTCATCATCCTCTTCATCATACTTCACAGACTCTACGGGATACTTTGAAATTGTAAAAAAAAAAAAAAACACTGTTAGGATATGTATGACAAAAATTACAAAATGCTGTCAAAAAATCAAAGAAGACCTAAATTAATAGAGAGACATGCCGTATTCACAGATTGGAAGACTGAAATAGAAGAAATGTCAATTATTCCAAAATTGACCTATAGTTTGGTGCAATCTAAATTTTAGTTAATATTGTCATCATCCTCTTCATCATACTTCACAGACTCTACGGGATACTTTGAAATTGTAAAAAAAAAACACTGTTAGGATATGTATGACAAAAATTACAAAATGCTGACAAAAAATCAAAGAAGACCTAAATTAATAGAAAGACATGCTGTATTCACAGATTGGAAGACTGAAATAGAAGAAATGGCAATTATTCCAAAATTGACCTATAGTTTGGTGCAATTCTTAACAAAATACCAGCAAATATTTTGTAGACATAGACAAGCTTATTCTAAAATATGTATATAAATGTTTAAGTCCTAGAATAACTGAAATGCCAACTTTATGAAAAAGGAGAGTAAAGTGGAAGGAATCACTCTACTGAATATTAAGGTTTACTCTATAGCTATAGTAATTGATGGTGTGATATTGGTGGATGGACGGATGCATGGGTCCATAGAGCAAAATAGAGAACCCAGTAAAGGTACAAAGGTAATTCAGTGGAGGAAACACAGCCTTAAAAAAAAAGTAAACTGTAAATCCCACATCTCCATGTCTTATACAAAAGCTTATACAAAAGTAACTAAAAGTAGACCACAGACGTAAACTATAAAACTTTTAGGAAAAAAAAACAGGAGAAAATCTTTGGGATCTAGAGCAAGATGAAGATACCTTAGATTCGATACCAAAAGCACCATCCATAAAAGGAAAAATGGAAGAAATGGATTTCATCTAAATGGAAAGCTTTCATTCTGTGAAAGATTGCCTTAAAGGGATGAACAACAAGCTATAAACTGTGAGGAAATATCTGCAACTCACTTGCCTGACAAAGAACTAGTGTCTAGACTACACAAAGAACTCAAAACTTATCAGCAAAAACAAACAAATTAGAAATGGGCAAGAGACACAAAGACTTTTCAGTGAAGACGATACATGGATATATGGATAGGCACATGATAAGATGCTAAACTATATTAGTCATTCAGGAAATGCAAATGAAAACCACACAAGGTACCATATGAGTCCACACATCACAGAATGGTTGTTGTGAAAAGCAGTGGCCACAATAAAGGCTGAGAAGAGCCTGGGTGGGTCCCTCAATGCCTTGTCTGAGAGATGGAACAGTGCAGCCACTCTAGAGGGATGTTTCTTATTAAACTAAACGTGATTACAATGCAAACCACTAATTAAACTCTTGGGCATTTACCCCAGAGGGCATGGAAATTTATGCTCACACAGAAAATTTGTAGTGATGTTTATAGCAGCTGCGTTCATATGAGCCCCAAACTGGAATCTGCCCAGATGTTCTTTCACAGGTTAATGCTTAGACGAATTGCAATGTGGCTTATTGTGGAATACTACTCAGCAGTGAAAAGGAACGAAATATGAATGAATGCAAGAGCTGGATGAGTGTGCGAAGAATTATGCTGAGTGAAAAGACATGATTCCAAATACATACTGCATGATTGCATTTATATAATATTTATGAAATATCAAAATTATAGAAATGGAGAACAGACCAGTGGCCACCAGATATTAAACTTATGGGGAGTGGGGTTGGAAGGTGGCTGTATGTCATCAACGGGCCCTGTGGGATGGGTGATCTGTGTCCTGACAGTGCAGGTGGGCACACAACCTACACCTGGGATAAAATTACATGGAGCTAAACAAACGCAAGTGCAATTAAAACTGGGGAAATGAGCGAGCCAGGGGATTGTCAATGCGTCTGTTTGTGAGGCGTTGTGCTCTGGCTCTTCAAGGTATAACTACTGAGGGACACTGGGCACAGGTACATGGGCTTTTTCTGTACTATGTCCTAGAACAGCTGTGAATCTACAATTGTCAGAACTAAAAGCTTAAACATGCACTTACACTCACACACAAAGTTCTGGGCCTCACGCCAAACCTACAAATCTGTACTCTTGGGAAGGGAAGCTACAGTGTCTGCTCCACATGCTGCTCGGGGGTTCTGCAAAGGACCCAGCCTGACATGTCACAGATAGTGTCCATTAACCTCCATGGACACAGAGTCCTCTACCGGGGGGGTCCCTCCTCATGAGAACATCCCGAACGCTGGGGCCGTTCCTCACCTCGCTTCACCTCTTCATGAGGACTTCCGACTGCACGCCTAACACTTTGCTTCCTCTCCTGCACCCCAAGTGTATTCTATGCTCTCACCTCCTATGTTTTAGCTGTTTGGGGCGAGGGTTCATATCCTCACGTTCTAGCAGCACTCCTGCATGTACTGGAGAGTTCTGATGTTTTCCTATGGAGGGACTGAGTAGCACTCCCGCATGTAACTCACTGCGAACAGTTTGGGTAAAATGTAAAGTGGAATTGGAAGCTGACTTCCCTCCATATTTAAATATTTCTGTCACTCAGGAAAAGAAATAAGAAAAGTATTCAAAATGGGACAAGACTCCGGGACCCCATCTGTTTTTCCAGCTCCGCCTTCCTCCTCCATGGAGACTGTTCACCAGGCGGTTGTGAGACAGCCCCTGAAGTCCCCCCACATCTTTCTTGTACTAGAGACTCAAGTTTCCTTCTCAGTCCTGCGAGAAGGAAGACCATGTGGGACGGAGGAAAGCACTGGGCACCTACACTTCTGAAAATAGATGCCTAAGAGCCATCGACTGCCATTAGAATATCTGCACCTGAGAACAAGCTGTTCATTCTGGAGGTGAATTAATCATCCCAAAGCCCGGGACATAGTGATTCTCCTGTTTAAACTAACGCCTCAGAATATAGTTTCTGTAAGTTTACAATACTTGCTTTGCTGAGATAGTTTACTAATCAACTCTCTCACACGAAACCATTCGAATCGAAGAGAGAAGGCAATAAAAAGTTAAAACAGTAGATATGTAAACAGTAAGATATTCTTATCTTGGAAAACTGAATGCAAGTGAATTTGACCATTCCCCCCACACTTGGTAAAACTTACCCATTTTGTGTCTTGTCCACAGAGTGAAACACACAGAGAACAGAAAGTCACTATCTGCAGCTTCACTGTGCTGCTAGGAACTTTGCAGCACACAAGGCTGAGCTGATTTTAACTCACTAATTATGATGCTCTGGGGAAGTGCCTTGGTAACTGAGTCCCTCACTAGGAAAACATCAGAACTATCCAATAACTCCAGGCGGGCACCCATGGAGGGGCACAAGTGTAATTGCTGAACTATCTGAACCATTCTGTGACGTGGGCAAACTGAGAAGGGTGATCTGGCAGGAAAGGCGAGACCCCACGAGGGAGATGACCCCGTGCTAATTCCGTTTCTGTCACTGTCTATGAACTCGGAAAAGTAACCGTTTCTGTCACTGTTTTTATATGAACTTGGGAAAGTAACTTTTCTCTGGATCCCAACATGAAATTTGACTATAAAAGCCGAGGAAGATGGAGGAGGAAATGAGCAGAAGAAAAAGAAGAAAAACAGGAAGCACAAGAATGTTAAACCCATAGAGCTCCTTCTCACGACACAGTGCCTCCTCACAGCTCAGCGTCTCCTCACAGCGCCTCCCCATGGCATGGCGCCTCCCGACAGCACGGCGCCTCTGGTGGCACAGCGCCTCCTCACAGTTCAGCGCCTCCTCACAGTTCAGCTCCTCCTCACAGCACAGCACCTCCCCACGGCACAGCACCTCCTCGCAGTTCAGCGCCTCCTCGCGGCACAGCGCCTCCTCGCGGCACAGCTCCTCCTCGCGGCTCAGCTCAGCGCCTCCCCGCGGCACAGCGCCTCCCCACGGCACAGCGCCTCCCCATGGCACAGCACCTCCTTGCAGTTCAGCGCCTCCTCACGGCTCAGCGCCTCCCCACGGCACAGCACCTCACTGCACAGCGCCTCCCCATGGCACAGCACCTCACTGCACAGCGCCTCCTCACGGCTCAGCGCCTCCTCACAGTTCAGTGCCTCCCATGGCACAGCACCTCACTGCACAGCGCCTCCTCACGGCACAGCGCCTCCCCACGGCTCAGCGCCTCCCCACAGCACAGCGCCTCCTCACAGTTCAGTGTCTCACCACTACTCAGCGCCTCCTCACGGCACAGCGCCTCCTCACGGCACAGCGCCTCCTCACGGCACAGCGCCTCCTCACGGCACAGCGCCTCCTCACGGCACAGCACCTCACTGCACAGCGCCTCCTCACGGCTCAGCGCCTCCCCACGGCACAGCACCTCACTGCACAGCGCCTCCTCACGGCTCAGCGCCTCCCCACGGCACAGCACCTCCTTGCAGTTCAGCGCCTCCTCACGGCTCAGCGCCTCCCCATGGCACAGCACCTCACTGCACAGCACCTCCCCATGGCACAGCGCCTCCCCATGGCTCAGCGCCTCCTCACGGCACAGCGCCTCCTCACGGCACAGCGCCTCCTCACGGCACAGCACCTCACTGCACAGCGCCTCCTCACGGCTCAGCGCCTCCCCATGGCACAGCACCTCCTTGCAGTTCAGCGCCTCCTCACGGCACAGCACCTCACTGCACAGCGCCTCCTCACGGCTCAGCGCCTCCTCACAGTTCAGTGCCTCCCATGGCACAGCACCTCACTGCACAGCGCCTCCTCACGGCTCAGTGCCTCCTCACGGCTCAGCACCTCACTGCACAGCGCCTCCTCACAGCTCAGCGCCTCCCCACGGCACAGCACCTCACTGCACAGCGCCTCCTCACAGCTCAGCGCCTCCCCACGGCACAGCACCTCACTGCACAGCGCCTCCTCACAGCTCAGCGCCTCCCCACGGCACAGCACCTCCTCACAGTTCAGTGTCTCACCACTACTCAGCGCCTCCTCACCGCGCCTCCCCACAGCACGGCGCCTCCTCATTCCGGGGGCACGGATTGCAGAGAAGTTGCGCTGGAGGAAATGACATGCAAGGAAGCCTTACAATAACCCAGTCGGGAAATGGTGGGACCCACATGAAGCAGCTCAGCAGGCGCGGAAAGGCAGCGCAGGCTCCGGAAATGTTGAAATAGAGGCGTCAATGTGTGTTGGAAGGACCACACCCATGACGTGGAGATGAGCGATTGTGGCGGCACAGGGACCCCTCTATGGGAGGCAAAGAGGGATTCTGGAACCCCTGGCTGTAGTCTACGAAGGGCAGCATCCAGGAAATTGGCAGTTAACAGCAGTGGAGGGTGGAAGGGACAGGACTGCAAAATGGCATTGGCCTCGAAGAAAGGCTCTTACGGGTGGAAAAGTGGGTTTAGAAGTTGTGTTAGGGAATTGGTAGACACCATGCCAGTGTGATGAAATGAGCAGACACTACCTGAAAATCAACCACGTAACGTTCAGTTATTCCATTCCAACCCATGTCCTGTTTTTTCTTGAACAGTGCAAACATTAGTACACACTTCAATTATTCTTATCATCATATTTTGCAGACATTCCTGGAGCGGGACAGCCTCCTGGGAGTGTTTACAGAACAGAGGGGAAGGGATTATGCCAGCGTAAACATTCCCCTCCAGAGCTTGGCATGTAAAACTTCGATTTCATTTTGCTTACCAAGAAGCAGTGCAAGGCCAAGCATAGTGGCTCATATCTGTAATCCCAGCACTTTGAGATGTATGAGGCAGGCGGATTACTTGGGCCCAGGAGTTTGAGACCAGGCTGGGCAACATAGTGAGACACCTGACTCTACAAAAAATAGAAAAAATAACTGGTCATGGTGGTGTGTGTCTGCAGTCCCAGCCACTTGGGAGGCTGAGGTGGGAGAATCACCTGAACCCAGGTGGGAAAGTCAAGGCTGCAGTCAGCCATGATTGCACCACTGCACTCCAGCTGGGGTGACAGAACAAGACCCTGTCTTTAAAAAAAAAAAAAAAGCAGGACTGCAGAAGTTAGTTGCTGTGCTAATTTATGACACATCTGGTTCAGACACGCTGCTCTGATTAAATATGAAGTTCACACCCCAGTGTGGGCAGCCTGTGGCAAGTATGCAGATAAAGGATTTAACAAAGCACTGCGATATTACATTTCAGTGCGACAGAGAGCGTCTCAGCAGCTGTCTGTATTTTGTGCCTGCTGCCAATTGAGATGTGAAAATTGTCAGACTATTTCTAAATGGAAATCTAGGCATTCACAGTAATGAACATGTGAATAAAAAAATAAGAAAAACCTCTACTGTTAAATTTGTTCCAGTGATTCTTAAGAGTTTAAATGATCAAATCTCTAAAAATGTATCACTTGTTTAAGCTCTTTCAGACTGGAAGCAGGATGCCCTGACCTTTTGAAATTCTAAACTCACTGTCCATGTGGGAAGGCTGTGGCCTGACCTGGTTGGGTGCCCGAGCCACACCCAGGGCGCCTGGGTTCTATAGAAAACGTCTTTAGGCTGAGTGTCTTGGTCTCCTGACCCTTGCTGGGATTCAGGTGGTGGTTTCTGCCCCATCAGCTCCCCTGCACTTGGCTGCTCCATCTGGGTCCTCTAGTGGGCATCGGTCTAGCGGGTTCATTAATCCCTCCGCCTCCCTGATGACTCCTTTTAAGATCTGTTTATTCGGTGGTGTGGGACAAACAACATCCCTGCCAGGCACTGGTCCCTGATTCTGGAGCCGCGCACCACCTGGGGGCTTGGTTTGTTCTGGGAAATAGGACTGGACAGAAGCATTTGTAAGAGTGTGGGCGGGACCAGGCAGGGGTGGTTATCCCGATTTGCTGATGCTCCTCATGAAGACTCCAGACCAGGGGCTGTGAATCAGGGCCTCAGAACTAGTAAAGCCAGGTAGAAGAAGTGCCTTTTTTTTTTTTCTCTTAAACACGTTTAGATAGGACGGGAATGTTTTCCAGGGCTGGATGACCTGTTCAATGATGCATTATCTCTTCCCTTGCATGGTATTTTATGATTTTGGATATTTCTATGAAAGTAGGGAATACCTGGATAATCAGTGAATTTTACCCACGTTCTTTTGTATGTAAGGGTGGTAATAGGGACTTCTTCACAAGGAGGGTTGAGTCAGGGTCGATTCAGCCATGGGCTGTCCTAGGGTGTTGGCAGGCATCTGAGAGGCAGCTGGTAGAGGATGTGCAGCTGTGAGCCTTTCCCGGCTTAGGCTGGCCATGGTCATGGCCTCAGGGCACCATGCTTGGAGCTGGTGACCTTCGATTGCATGATATGCACCCCAAGTACTTCGGAGCATTCTCTCCACATTTGCATGCTCATTCATTTATAGATGATCTATAAATCACTCTATTAATGTAATTTGTAAAACATATACAAAAATATAAATTTAAAATGATGAGATATGCTCAGACAGGAATAAAAATGAATTTCCTCAACCTGATAAACAGCATCTACAAAACTCCCACAGTCAACACCACGTGAAATGGGGAAATGCTGGGCTTGTCCCCTGAGAGCAGAACTGGGGCAAAGACGTTGGCTCTCTACTCAACACTGCACTGAAGATTCCAGATGAAATGCTTAAACCCTTAGAAGAAAGCATAGAAGTAAATCTCTGTGCTCTTGCTTTAGGCAATGATTCATTAGCTAGGACACCAAAAGCACAAGTCATGAAAGGAAAAAATAGATAAATTGGGCTTCATCAGAATAAAAAAGTTTGGTACTTTAAAGGACACCATTAAGAAAATGAAAAGACAACCCACAGAATGGGAGAAAATATTTGTAGGTCATATATCTGATGAGGCACTGATAAGAGATTCTCCTATGTCTGATAATGGTATGATATACCCGAATACATAATAACATTTTATACTCAGCAATAAGTAGGCCCAAATAAAAATAGATCAAGGATTAGAATACATATTTCTCCAAAGAAGACATAGAAATGGCAAATGGTACATTAAAAGATGCTCAATATCATTAATATTTAGAGAAATTAAAATCAAAACTACAATGAGACAGCATTTCACACCCACTAGGGTGGCTACAATCAGAAAGACAGATAATAACAAGTGTTGACAAGGATGTGGAGAAATTGGAACCCTCATACATTTCTGGTGGGATTCAAAATGATGCAACCACCTTGGAAATTTCCCAGAATGTTAAATACATTTTAACTCATCAATCCTACTGCCAAATATATACCCAAGAGAAATAAAAACATATATCTACATAAAACCACATATTCAAATGTTCACAGTGGCAATATTCATAATAGACAAAAAGTAGAAATGACCCAAATGTTGGATGGATCAACTGACAAATGGATAAATGAGATTCTGGACATCCATACAGTGGAATATTACTCAGCTATAAAAAGAAATGAAGTTCTGATGTATGCCACACCCTAAAGACACCAAATTTAGTGAGAGAAGCCAGACACAAATGCTCACTTATGTGTGATTCTATTTACATGAAATGTCCAGAATAGGCAAATCATAGAGACAGAAAGATCAGTGATTGCTAGGGGCCGGGGAAGGGAAAATGCTAACAGGTTTGTTCTGAGGTCAGAAAAATGCTCCAAAATTCCTATCCAAAGATAAGAATGATGGTTGCAGAACACTGTGAATATAGTAAAGACCTTTGAATTGTACTTTAAAGGGTGATTTTTATGGTATCTGATTTATAGCTCAATAAAGTTGTTATAAAAATACTGAGATCAAAGTATCAGTAAAAGTTCTAGATTTTTTTCCTTTACCTCAATGAATCATCTACATACCCCACACTTTGAAGACTTTAACACACTACACTAGTGAATTCTGGACCCAGATATTTGGAATTATTCAGAGAGCTTTTAGGGGTTTTCAGAGATTTCCTTCCCCATGGTATGGTGGTGGTTATTTGAACAGTTTGGGAAATTTTCAGAAAAGATACTCCTGCAGTTGTCAGATTGGCTGCAACACTTGGCTTTAGTTGGCAGGGCTCCAGGTGCCATCTGCCATTTTCTTTAGTCATATTCATCTGAAGAAGTCAAAGTCTTAAATCTGCCAAGCAGGCAAGAATGGACACACTTGCTGGGTGTGGTGGCTCACATCTGTAATCCCAACACTTTGAGAAGCTGAAGCAGGCAGATTGCCTGAGCTCAGGAATTTGAGAGTGGCCTGGACAACATAATGAGACCTCATCTCCACAAAACAATAAAAAATTAGCCAGGTGCGGTGGTGGACGTCTGTAGTCCCAGCTACATGGGGGGCTGAAGTAGGGACTGAAGTGGGAGGTTTGCTTGAGCCCGGGAAGTTGAGGCTGCAGTGAGCTGGTGTTGCACCACTGCATTCCAGTCTGGGTGATGGAGTGAGAGACCTTGTCTCAGGAAAAAAAGATAAATAAATAAAAAATAAAAGAGTGGATAGACTGGTTAACTAGCATCACTTTTTTTTTTGCCATCTAACAGGTATTAAATATCTTTTGTTGATTAAAAATATTACAGTAAAGAATGGCATATTTTTGATATTTTGAGTTGAGAATTCAAAAGTCTTCCAGACAGCACAGGACGTTGGCCCCCTGACCTCAGAGGAGAGACACATCAAAGAGAATTCCCCATGTGCAGGACTGGAGACTTCCAATGTCCCTCCCACTCTAAGTTGTAATTCTGATCTGTGATGGCGTCTGTCCAATAGAGACACAACTGCTCGTTAATTTGATTAATTCAGACAAGATATATCAATTTATTTGAGGAAGAACCCCAAAGCTTCATGTGATTTGTTTGACTAAATTGTCTAATTGATTAAGTTGTAAGAATTTCTCTGATTACATTGGAAGCAGAGTTACTGTTTTCCCTCTCTCTAGATTTTGAGTTGTCCATTTTTCCCCATCCCCACAATCAATGGGAGAGACACTTGCGTTGAAGGTGGCAGAGCCAGTGATCTGACAACCTTCCTCTGTTAGCCCAGATTTCTGGTCTCCAGCCACCTCCTGCTATTGAGTTTTGACTCCAATTGCAAGTGGCCATCTCAGAACACAAATCCTTCAGCTCATTAGAGAAAAGTGCTTGATCCGTTTCTTATTCAATTGCCAAGATCATTACATGTGCCCCAGACTTGGCTGAGTTAACTCCATTTCTACTAGCTTTTCTCCTGGTTTTGATTAACTTTGATGTCATAATTGCTTAGTTTGGAGTCATCTGATGTTACACAATCTTTAGGCACCTAGTGATGCTTTGCTGGGAAGAAGCTGTGGTCTCAGTGTGTGCCAGGCCCTGTACCTTTGTCTACCATGGCCCTGTGAGCTGGGTGCCCTTACCATCCAAATTTTCTGCAGCAGAGTGGGCCACATGCTGAAAGAAGGCCTCACAGGGAGAGCCAGGGTTCAGATCCTGAGTTGGGCTCCCAGGTCCAGGACCTCAACCAACACGTGAAACTGCCTCTCTGTGCTCAGATGGGCCCCACTTAATTTTGAGGGTATTTTTAGTCTCTAGAGGTAATTTTCCTTACACCTCAGCACATTGTTTTTCTCATCATATTAATACATGATACTTGTAATAGGCAAAGTGTATATGTGTAACAGAAAATTTTATATAGAAAAAGAATGCAGAAAGGAGGCTGGGGAAAGAGATGATGATGATTTATCAACTGCAGACCTCAAAGTCCAATAAAATGAAAAGGAAGCAGCAGCCCGTGAGCTACTATCTGTGGGGCCGATGGTGAGAGGAGCCGTCTCAGGTGGGACTGCCTGTGCCCTCGGTTCATCCTACTTACCTGTAATGCCACAGGGATGCTAATTCCTAGGGACAAAAAGGCAGCCCAAACCTAAAACACAATTCCTGCTTCCTTTGCTACCCAGACTGATGAAATAAAAACCTCTCAAAGAAAACAGACACCAAGCACCCCAGTGGTCTTTTTACAAACCCCCATAGCCCCATTATAGAAATGCCCACATGGCAGGTTACTCAGACAGGCCGGAAAAACTAGACTGGACACACAATGAAGGTTATTTCTGCCAAGGCGTGTCTTTAACTTTTTAGGTAGGCAGGGGCCATGGCAAGATGCAGACTCGTGGGCAGAGGCCAGAGGCTGCTTTGTGTTTCCTGGAGCAGCGGTGTGGCAGGAAACATGGAAGAAGCGGTGGGGTGGCCTAGGTGGGTGTTTAGTGATCTCCAGAAAGTGGAATAATTAATTTGTTAATTAATTACATTCGTATGGAAGAGATCAGGCCACGGCTTTTGGTCGAATACATTTGAAAATATTTTATCAAATGCCCTGCTTGCTGTGACTGTCAAGTGCCATGAGCAGCGATGTTTAAAGCTGTCATTGTGAGCCTCATGGACTCCTCACTGCGCTTCCTACTGAGAAATATGCTTCCAGAGAGTAGGAATATTTCTCTGCACATGGGTGCACACACGTGTGCATGTGTTTGTATATAATACATTTATAGTGTATTGCATGTTTATATGTGTATATATATAAATGCATTTATTATCATTCGTATCTGCAAATCTGGCTACTCACATGTAGGTTCCTTGGTCAAGATTTATAACCTTAATAGATGAATCTTTAAGATTGCAAGGCCGATTATTTTCTGTGTTATTTGAAGTTTTCCTTTTATAAATAAAGTTTCTTCAAGAAGTCAACAATATTTGTATAGAGTTAAAATTAGCCTCTTATTTTAATGTTTGATTTTTTAAAGGGTGTGTCACTTGTTTGTGAAACACCTGTGTGTAGCTGTGCCGTTGCTGCAAAGGGTCTTCATTTCTGGGACTGGAGCTGGTCCTCGCTCCTCAGTGCTTTGACAAAACCCTCAGTGCATTTCCAGAATGGCACCAGAAGATTAACTGTCATTATTTGTCCTCACTTCAAACTCTTCCCAGAGCTTAATTCTAACATTTCCTCATGATTAAAAATCATGTGGGGCCCTTGTTAAAAGTGCAGCCCAAGATAGTATGGTTTGGTAGCTCTGGGGTAAGTGCCCAGGAGCTACATTTTAAACATGACACCCAGCCACGTCTTATGTGTGTGGGTTACAATTCAGACCGTGAGGTTTTCTCAGGCGCGATGGGTTTGTCTTGCTTGTCTCTGTGTGTTCCAGCTACCTGTGCCTGGGGCAGATAGTACTTATTGAGGATGTCTGTGAGATGTATAGATGGATGGAGAGCGGGAATGATGGAAGGAGGGATGGAGGGTGGGAGGGATGGATAGAAGGATGGAGGAAGGAATGGAGGAAGGGATGGAGGGAGATATGCAGGGATGGAAGGAGGGATGAAGGGAGGGATGGAAGGAGGGATGAAGGGAGGGCTGGAAGGAGGGATGAAGGGAGGGATGAAGGAAGGGAGAGAAGGAGGGATGATGGGAGAAAAGGATAGAGGGGTGGATGACAGAAGGGATGGAGGGAAGGATGGAGGGAGAAATAGAGGAAGGGATGGGTAAACAGGGAAGGAGGGTGGGGGGTGAAGGAATGGGGGAAGGGTAGAAGGACAGATGGATGGAGGGTTGGAGGGAGGAAATGATGGAGAGAGGGGTGGAAAGATGGATGAGGGATGGAAACCTGTCTCCTTGCAGGAAGGCTTGACTGCTTGCAAGCCACTGGTTGGGCTATAACAAACTTGGGCAGTCATTTATATCTTTTCTAAAACCTGAGGAACATTTTGATATATCTTAAATAAGAATAAGTGAGTCCTATCCTAAATAGGAAATACTCTGTCACTTTTCTCTGATTTCAAAAGCCATCAAAGCAGAATGTGCACATCCCGATTACCTCATTGTTTCTGCACCAGCTCACTGCCGGGCTTATCCTGTTTGGCAAACGCAAATTAGAGAGATGCCTGCGTTACAGACACGCTGCAATCCCTGTGTCTTCACACTGAATTTGGAATTGAATAGTGCTAAATGGGTCTTCACATTTGGCTTTGGTGGTTAATTTGACCATTCATAGCATGTTTTCATGTTTCCTCATGACAAATGTAAACATAATCAGCTCTTATTCAAAAATAATTTGGTTGTAGAATGCAGTGATTTCTAAACATGTCCTCCATTTTAAGAAACTCTAATATGCAAACATTCGAATTCATGGAGTGCATAAATTCAGCATCTATTCTTCTCACAGATTCTTGGCTTTGGGCTTCACTGCAGGAGGCCTACAAACAATGGGATCCTGTAATGCATTTAAGATGTTACCCACTTGGCAATAATTGGATGACTCTTTAAGGAATGTAGTAGCACCTCCATTAAAGCAATTATCTTGTTATTGTGTGGCTATTTCCATATCTGTTTCTCTGGTTCACTGTTTCTTAATAAATGTTATCCTGTTTATCTTTGTTTCCTCAGTGTCTTAAATACCCAGTTCCTAATCAATGCTTTAGGCATTTAAAGGGTATTCTCACACATCTCTGCATCTCTCAACACTTCTGAAGCATCATGGGAAACCCACCCCTCATATTTAGGAAATGAACATCCTTACAGTTAGGCAGATCATCCTGTATCATGATGTACGAGTACCGCATAGCCATGGGAGGGAAATGAAGGGTTTAAAGACTCCTTGGATATTTCTTCATATTATAAAATAAGAATGACCTTTGCAGCTCTACTTAGGTTCAGCTGCTTGTGAATTACGAGGGGTTCCTCAAGGAACAGACATTTCCTAGAGCCTCCTCACCCTCAGAAGACCACAAAACTTCTCTGCAGAAAGTATTACAATTTCTCAGTCCACTGAGGACTCCCTGTGTCAGGTGAAATTTTATTATTGTCCTTAGCATTGAAAGAATTGCTTGCAGGCTGTTTCAGCTCATTTCTTTCCATTGTCATTGGTGATTCTCAGCGGTGGTAACCTTTACAGTGCATGTGTGGTCTCCTCCTCTGCTCCGATTCCTGACTCTTCTCTTCTTTTCCATCTAAACAGAGTACACAGCCCTGCCACAGATAATGACTCCAGATAGCCAAAAATCAGCGAGCAGGAGATTAGTGGACTGGGTTATTTTATAACTAATCCAAATAATGATTTTTCCCTTTTTTATTTAAAGATTTGTGTGTGTGTGTGTGTGTGCGTGTGTGTGCGTGTGTTTTAGATATAACGAAGAATGAACTTTTCCAAAGGTCACTTAATTACTAGGGGAAAATAGAAAGTGTTCCAGATAGTGCATGTTTATAAGCATGTGGTGTGTGTGTGCACTTGTCTCCATATTAAATTTTTGGGCCAAATAATCAAGTATTAGGAAACGCAAAATACCCAGAGTGATTCTCACTCAGGATTTAGACTCTAATGGCAAGCTGTAATGGCTCACCTGCATGGACTTCAGTCAGAGAAGGTGCACACTCGCCTTAGATGGCAGGCTGGGCTCGACTACAGCAAATGCTGGGCATCCCGCCGAGTAGTCCTTTTCTGAGTGGTTGTTGTCAGTGATGCCATTGAAATGCTCAAGAAATGAGCTGAAACATCCTGCAAACAATTCTTCCATGGTAAGAACTACAATAAAACTTCACCTGACACAGAGAGGCCTCAGCAGACTGAAAAAGTGTAATTTTTTCTGGAGAGAAGTTTTGTGGTCTTCTGAGGGTAAGCAGGTGCATGCGCCGGGGTTACCCATCCCTCCCATTGAGGCCTCATTATCACCTCAACTTTACCCTGGGGCTGGAGTGCAGGGATTAGAATAAAATTTCTGATACCCATTGTTTCATTTAGGCCACTCCAATTATTGATACAAATTTACTATATTGATTTTATTGCATTTAATTCCCATTTCGAATACCAGGAGAAGTTAAGGAATTGGGTCATAAAATCTTTAAGATATTTGGTCAGACTATAAAAGGGGAGTGCCCTTAATTCACAAAGGGGAGAAGTCATAGGATTTGCTTCCCAGGTCTTGGTCCAGCCCAGCCTTCTTCACCTCGTGCACACTACACACATGCTGGATGCTCTGCTGAAGTTGTGTTGTCACCTGGGACTGACATGTGCTTGTCATGGCATCATTTAATACAGCCATGGTGCTTTGCAAAATGGGGTAGAATCATTGGAGAAAATCATCATGGCTCGAAATAAAAGCATCTATTTTACATGAGAAATATTCACTGAAGCTAGTCCATGTGGAAGGAACTTTGAGGAAAAACTACATTGCCCAAACTCTACAGACAATTCATTAAAAATAGGGAGTGTCTTAAGGAATGTGGCAGGCATTTCTCCTTTTATTCATGCTGGCAGACTGATAAGTGCTTAACCGAACATGGCTTCAGAGCTTCGGCCCAAATGCTTAAATTCATTCAACAAAAAGCTCAACTATCTTGGGCCGCACAGCGTCAGTGGACTGTTCCCAGTTCACTGAGTCTGGTCCGTAATAACCACATTGCAGATAAACTTCATTTTTGAAATCATTTTTTCCCATTTCCAATTTCTCTTCTTCAGATCCCTATCATATAAAATTCTCAGTTTTAACTATTTCCTCAAAAACAAAAACAAAAACAATCCTGTAGAGGCGAAATGCTGAAACAAGAAAACCAGGCCCCCTAGTCAAGTGAGGTGTTGTTTAGAATGACACAGGGTTTTAAAATGGCAAGAATTCTCTATTTAGGTTGGCCTCAAACATGGACCAGCTAGTTCTCAATTAGGCAATTTCTGTCTGTTTCATAAATGAATCTAAGACACGAATGGAAGTGGTGGCTCCTACAAGGGCCAGCTCACAGCCCCAGCCTTAGGTCACCCCCTGACATTTTGGCATGGTGGATACAGAGGTGGAGGAAGGATTTCCAGGCTGAAGACGACAAATCTGCCCCTTCTTCTTCACCAGCTACCAGGTTCCAGGTTCTGGAAACAGGGCGGTGGGCAGGCTTCCTTGCATGGGCTGGAGGGCAGGGTGGCTGTGAGCTCACTCACCCCAACATTTGTCTCATTCCCAGCAGCTCCGGACCTTGAGGGCTGATCTTCCCAACTCATCTCCACATTCCAACACCAGCAGCCTCCGATGGGTCTCATACTCTGGATTCAAAGCATCGCTTCTCTTGAGAGGCTTTCCTCATTTTGGTTGGATAGGTTGTATCTTTCCAAGTTTCGGACAGTGTTTCCCGTCTGTTGGGTTTCTCCTCCCTGGACCCCACACTAGCCGGGTTGCTTGGCCACGCCCTGTGCTGAACGGAGATGTCTTCCTGCCACGCCTGTAGCCTAGCGTGGACCCCCACAGCCCAGCATAGCCTCTTCTCAGGTTAACCCTGCCCCATTGAAAGGGTGGGTCAAATCTGCAGTTTTCAGGGCTGGCAACATGGTGACCACGATTCACACATTGCTAAGTGCATCCTGCACCTTGCGTTGACCCCAAGTCTACGGGACTAAGGGGAAGCCATCTTGTTTTGGGTCCCATTCCTGCCGACTGCACTTTTACGGGAGGAGTCACTCAGAGCCTTCGTTTCATTCATGTAACAGGTTGTGAGGAGGTGGAGACAAACTCTGGCTGTTTTTACTGTTTTCACTTTCATCTTGCCTCTCACATCCCTACATTTGCTCTGATTACAGAAGGGATTAAAAACAGGTAAACAAAATCAAACAACACCAAACAGCATAAAATCAACCCATCCAGGCTGCAGTGGATTCTTGCCAAACTTTGAAAATTCTCCAAGTCAATACTTCCGTTAGAAAAGAGCTTTTCTGGCCATGAAAAGCTGAGCAGCAGCAATCTGCAGAGGGAGCGGGTGTGGGGCTGCTCTGGCCCCTGCTCTGAAGCCCCACTGGGAGCTCAGAGGATGAAGAAACATCCATCGATGGCAGGTGCCAGCTCACCTGTGACCAAGTGCAGACTTTCAAAAAGGAATGCATTCCCAACAATATGACCCAGAAGGTTTGGAATAACTGCTTTTGATAGAAGTTTCGACGGTTTTGAAGTTACTCTCACAGCAGCACTACTGCATTCTGGCTTGGTGTCTCCAGAGGGGCAGGG